>NC_080840.1:19916686-20227823 GCF_030435755.1 Ochotona princeps | reverse complement strand
CCTCAACTGTGACATTTGCCCTCTTCTTCTAAGGCTATGCCAACTCATCACCTCTCAGGGAATCTGATTGTTGCATTTGCTGCAGGTGCACTGTTCACCTATGTACCTCATCCCCAGCTTGTGCCCTCTGTCACAAATCCTCCATTCTGCCTTCCACCACCCAACTTAGACTGCACCCCTGAGAAGTGAATGTTTAGCCAAACATCTGTACCTCATATTCAATTCCTGGTCCCTACTAGTGGAAACCACTGGAAGCAGCAATGATGGCTCAGGCAGTGAGGTCCCTGTCACCCATGTTGGGGAGTGGCTTGTTTCCTGACTCCTGGCATTAGGTTCAGCCCAGGCACCGTCATGTGGTAGGCATTGGCGAGTAACCAATGGAGAAAGCATGGGAGCATGTTTCTCTCTCTCTCTCTCTCTCTTCTATAAAAACTAAAGTTTTAAAGAAAAAGAGTGTATTCTATAAATGTTTCCTCGGGAAATGAACGTCCACCAATTAGCCATCATCTTGAGGCAGCCATTGAGCCCTTCCCATTTTTGCAAGAAAATCTTCAAAGGGCTCAATGAAAGAGGCATATAATAGAAAAAATGTATTGATTTAACATTCTTCCTGCACCTAAACCAAATGATCTTCTAATTCCATTTTTTCCACAAACTTTTTGGAATACTCTTATTATTTAAGATTGAATCTCTTGCTCTAAATGTCATTAAATTCCACTTTCACCATGATGGGAGCTTGTGCGTTGCCTGAGCAGTTACTACCAACAACTGCCATTCGTCCTTTGCTCATTGCCTGTCTCTCTTCAGTCAGGATACCTTCTTTTGCAACAGTTTTCCTGATATAAATAGACCTCTATTATCTATCCAATCAGAGATTTTAAACCAAGTATATAAAAATCCTCGAAAACCTCCAGGTAACTGAGAAAGTAATCTTTAAAGTTCAACCAAAATTACTTCCCCAAAGGCCTAAACAATCATCCTGTGGGGGAGATTCCAGCAGAAGAGGCTACAGAACTGTTCATCGCACCAACCCGTTATGTGTAGATTCATTTTTCATTTTGTGTTGGTTGTTGTTCTTTCTCTTTTCTTCATTTCCAATGAGAATAAAAATCTAAGCTTAAAAAATATATATGTCAGTCTCCTTCACGGTATACAAACTCAATTGAATTCCATGGGAAAGATGAATTTTTTTTAACCATGAGCTCAAATTTGAAAATTAAAGCCTATGACCTATCCTTCCAAATAGAGTTGATCCAACTGCTGCAGTAGTGTAAATCCATGCTGGAAAGGATCGCATATACATATATATACATATATATATATATTTTTTTTTTCTCCAAGCAAATAGCAGAGTAGCAATAAGGCCCGTTAGCATTTGGGAATGAACCCAGGACATCTGCTTCAAAGCTTCTGTTGTGTCTCACAAGCGCAGCGGCAGCCAAATGATCTTTGCAAGGAGCCTGGTAGAACACAGCACAGGGTGCTCTTTTCAAAAATTTAGCAATCACAGGGAGAGACAGAGACAGAGAGACAGAGACAGAGAGAGATTGCATGAAAGCAGAGTAGAGCCAAGGAAAATGTATTTTTGGAAAAGCAGAATTTTGAGCCTGATTTGCTTGATAGGAAGCAGCTAAAGGGGAAGGAGAGATTAAAATGAAGAGGGGTGGTATGACAGGTTGTGAGAAGTCCCTGGTCCTCTCCATAAGACTGTAATACAAGCAGTTCTAAAGGGGAACAGATACATTCAACAACCAAAGGCCATGAGAACCTGGAACATGGAAGGAAAATGAACAGAATCCTGGTGAGGATAAAAAATAATTTTGAGTCAGAGACAAGGGAGGTTGAAAGTTCACCATATACGGCTTCACGACTGGCTGTGAAATTGGAAGTCACCTCATCTGCTGAGGGGGAGGGGAGAGAAGAGCTGGGTTGGAGAGCATTAAAAGGCCTTCAAACACCTGTTCTGAGGAACAAGTTATGAAAGTAAGAGAAGTGAGCGTGAGGCCTGTTGCAATGCACTCAGGGCTGCAATTCAGGAACCGTCCCACTGGTGCTGCCCGAAGCACAACCCTGAGAAAAAGGGGCTTGGGACTTGACACTTTATTCTCCTCCATAATTACCGCTTGATACGAAGAAGTTTATTAAAGCTCTCTTGCCTCATTTCCCCTATAAAACAAGTTAATAATCCTTGCCCCATTCCTACCCCATAGGACTTTAACAAGCATTAATTAATATCTTGAAAGTGTCCCCAGTGCCTTGGGAAAGCTCTGTATAAGGACTTTTTCATCACATTTATTATTCATCTAACTGCATTTCCCCATTCTCTATTTAGAGTGAGTTGAAGTACAACCTTAACAGCTTCCTTCTCCTTATTCAAAAAAAAAAAGTGTTTGCTAAAGTCTATCTGAAATCTGACATTTGAGATATCAGGTACAATAAGAAAAAAAGCCAAAATGTTGCTTGGGTGCTATATCATCAAAAAGAATAACTCTTAGGAGAAGTTACACAACAACAAGTCAGTATTCTTTTTAAAACTCAAGAATCTATTCAATGTGGATGAATCCAAGCAAAGAATTTCAAGGGGATCCTTCCCCCAAATGCCAGTGATCTAGTAGGATAAGTCTTAGACAGCCCTCAGTAGAAAGTACAGTGAAATAATACTGGCTACTTTGTTACTTATCATACCTCAAAGATAAGGCATCTATCATTCTAGATCATTCTTTCTGACTTCACTTCTTTTTTTTTTTAATTATTTATTATTTAACTTCATTAATTACATTGTATAATGTGACACAGTTACATAGATACTTGGGTTCTCCCCACCCCTCCCCAAACCCTCCCACCATGGTGGATTCCTCCACCTTGTTGCATAACCACAGCTCAAGTTCAGTTGAGATTCCCCCATTGCAAGCGTATACCAAACATAGAGTCCAACATCTTATTGTCCAGTCAAGTTCAACGGCTTCTTAGGTATACCCTCTCTGGTCTGAAGACAGAGCCAGCAGAGTATCATCCCAGTCAATTGAAAGCTCCAACATACCATCAGCAAAAATTTACATCATTATGGAATTAATTGACATAGTAACGAGTAACCAATATGTTAAAGATAAATGCGAGTTCCCAGCCACCTTCTGTGACCACCTCACCTATACTTCAATTTTAGTTCACTTCTTAACCTAACGTGAACACGTTCCTTCCTTTATTTTGCTGTTCAAGAAATCAGTGGTATGTGCAGGATCTGCCTG
This sequence comes from Ochotona princeps, assembly GCF_030435755.1. Lineage (NCBI taxonomy): Eukaryota > Metazoa > Chordata > Mammalia > Lagomorpha > Ochotonidae > Ochotona > Ochotona princeps. The sequence goes on along the minus strand of NC_080840.1, from coordinate 20,224,578 downwards.
GCCAGTGTTTGCATCCCCAGCCCTCTTCTAAGAGATCATCATCCTTTATTGATTCATTTTATTGGAATCAAGATAAATAGAAATGAAGTTCCAAGTCGTCATTGAGTGTTTGGGGACATACGGAGTACTAAGCAACACCTCTGGCACTCAAAATTGACTGACCTTTGTCCAAACAGCTGCTTTCAAGTAGTAAGTGGCCTATGAGTATCACAGGCCATAATATCAATTATGACACCCCTAATGTAGGGGTGACAGTTACTTCTTACAAGTTCATTTCCAGTAAAAGTAGTTTCTTGTGACAAAATGCAGTTGCTATGGTGATCAGGGATGATGAGCGTAAACTTTTTATTTTCCATAAATGTTGGCCACGGTCTACACCTTTGGATTTAATTTGAGAAGTGATAGGATAGAGCTGATTCTCATGAGAGCAGATGAAGAAGTCAGCAAGTTTCTTCTCAGATTCTGCAAGACAATTTTCTTTTTTACTCTTTTGCATTACCCTAAGACCTCAGCACATAGGTGACTATGGTTGGCTGGAGGGGACGAGTGGGATGAGAGTAGGAAAGAATAATCTTGTCCTAAGGAACAAAAGGGACTTCTCAGTTACAGTCACTACACTTAGAATATTTCCAGCCCACAGATTTAAACTGGCTATTGATGAGGTTTTGTGGAAGGAGAGAATGCCTTGGAACTCCAAAACAACAAGAGAGTTCAAGATTGTTGGGATACCTGTATGTATGCCCACAACCCCTCTCACAGGACTCCAGATGTGCATTACAGAAAACTGCCAAAACCTTGATCTTCTGCATAGATTATGTTTGAGGTTTCATGTTATTGAGCTTGGGATAAATTCCTTAATCACCTTAACCCTGATGGGATTCAAGGTCAAATGTTTTCCCAAACATCTCACAGGAATAAAATTACCATCAGTGTCCAGGAATTTTGTCCATTGTAATGATTCAAAAAAAAAAAGCTAAAGTACAGAGTAAAGTGAAAGTGTTAGCTCAGATGCACATCTGAGTTAATCCAAGCATTTCAGAGACCATAGCCAACTGGACCCAATATAATGTTCCTGTGGAGAGTGTGAGCATTTCCTAAGTTCCAGGAGAGTAGGCCATTTCCCCTAAGTGTGCAGCAGCAGCGGCTTCCAATGCACCTGCTTGCTTAGAACCTTACGACTTTCACACATCTGTGCCCTCTCTGCTTACTGAGAAAGTGCTTCATGTGTGACACAAATCCATTCTGAGGCTGAATTGTATAAATGCTTCCCTCCCTCCGACACCAGTATTCTGTGAGAATACTCAGCCTCAGCTTCCAAAACCCACAATGTGGTAAAACCCAAGCAGACCCAGCAGAGTTCTACACGGAGAAGAGCCAAGTGGCCTGACCACATCCTCACCCTGCACATGCATTCTGTACATATATTGAGCTCCCCAGTTTGTTCTTGAATGATCTTTGGTTTAATCCCTGACACCTTGTGAAATGGTTAATATCTGTTAAGACAAGTTGCTTCATAAGGTTGCTCAGCAAATTAGCTACTTCAGCATGTCAGTGTTCACATAAAAAAAAAAATTAAAACTAAGACTACAAAAATTCAGTTAGGAGGAAAAAGTTCACGAGATTTATTGTACAATATGGTGAATATCGTTAATGATAATGGATTAACTTGAAAGCTGTCAAGTGATGAGATTTTAGGCACTGTTACAGCATACACACAAAAGTAATGAAATAATGCATGTTTTAATTAGCTTGATTGAAATATTCTGAAATGCATGCATATTTCAAAGCATATTATATACTATAAATAGATATAATTTCCATTAATTAAAGTTAAAAATAAATTAATACTCAAACCAAATACTTTAAATACAGTGTATGCATATATAGGTATTTCAAACGTTCGTGGAAAATTTAAAATACAAACTTACTTTGGTGCAAAATAATAAAACTCATGCATTCTTTGTGAGCTGTTTGAAAACCTCTGGCATATGCTCCACAATTGGGACCCTGGGATGACATCAGGTGGCCATCCCCCATCCTTGGGTACTGATTCGGTTAGGAAGTTGGGTGTAGCTTCTCTCCTTGTCTCTCCCCACTTCCCCAGATACAGCAAAAAGAAAAAAATTGGAAACATGGACTCACCCAATTTCCCCTAACCTCGATCCTTCCCACCATAATCAGCTATGTAAACATCATCAAAAATAAAAAAAGAAGAAAGAAAGCCTTTGGCACATATATTTGTTATGTTACACATTGCATATAGGCAGAGTTTGTTTCCTATTGGTGTGCTAACAATATTTCTTCATTTTGCAGAACATACTTCAGCAAAATGCACTCAGAATCACTCTGGGAAAACTTGCCACCTGAGGAATGCTAGTAATAGTCATTATTTTGTCCTAAATAACAACCAAAAAAAACTCTCTACAGCAACTGACTCAGTCATTCCTTTCTATGTATTGTTAGGATTTTCTTCTTGATCATATGATTTCAATTATCCCATTGTTTTAATTTACTACCCCATTATGATCTCTTTTTCTGTCTACCTGTCCAAATGCCATGTTGTTTTACCTCTGAAAGTTTTATAATAGGACAGCACTTTTAAAAGTTCTTAGAAATTGAATTTTTTTAAAAATTTGTTTTGGAGCATAAAAAGACAAACCACAACGTTTTTCTATAATATGCATTTTGAATGTTTCCGGGTTCCTTCCTGTCTGCATTCTCCCAGGCTCGCAGGAGCTGACAAAGCCAACCTTTGCTCCTCTGTTGTGCTTGGGTGCCCTTCAGACTGCAAAGTCTGACCTGCTTCCCTGGTCCCAGGCCTTCTGTACCTTTCTTGAAATACACCCATTTTCCTGGTGGCCAAATCATCCCAAATCAAACCCCGCTTGTCATATCCTGGCCTCTTCTGAAGGACACTAGGCCCCACACAGGCCAGTCACTGGGCAGGCTCACTCTAAAGGCAACACACACCAAAAAACACGGACTTGCAATCAGTTGTACAGTCCCAAAGATCACAGAAAACAAGACAGCAAGGATTACAATGGCATCCTTCCTGAACAAGCCAGTGGCAGTCGCAGGTGTGCTGGGGACCATGACTGAGTCCCCAATAGTGACGACAATGATGACAGCATCCTGCTGGCTGACACATCATCCCTCCCTTTCAGTATTTGGCTTCCTTAAAGCAGGAAAGCATTATTTGAGTCTAATGAATTATGTTCTGGGGTTTTCAGGCTCAGCTGCTGCAGCTGTGGCCTGTGGCTATATCCAACAGCATGAACACTCTGTTGCAAAGGGACCAGGGACATGACTCTCCTGCCTGCCTACTGAGCTGGACAAGTAATCACCCTGGACAAGATGTTCTTCTTTTCCACCTCTCTTTTCTGTCTTTCCTTCCTCCTTCGTTCTTTTTGATTTTGAGTTCTGTGATGCTTACTGAACAATACACCTCCCAGCAGTTATAAAGCAAAAAAAAAAAAAATCCAGTTAGGATTATAATCACAATTTCAATTATACATACATGTTAGAAAATATTGCCATTGGGTCCTCTGAGTTATTTACTCTGCTGTTTTCTTATATTTCTAAGTGCTTAAATATTAGCCCTATTCATTACAAACCGATTGTTTTTAACATGATTCTTTCCTCTCCCCTCACCCTTTCTGAAATCCAATTTACAGCCTGCTAAAGGCCTCATAAGTTTTTTATAGATTATTTCCTGGGGTCACATTAATCTGGCTCCTTGTTACTTTACACTCATTTCACTTTGCCACAGTAAAGTAACACTATTCAATCTCTTGGGAATTACTCCATGGAGACTCTTAATGAGGCAAAACCAGAACGGAGTGCAACTACTATAGTTCATCCCCTCAAGCACAGGGAGAAGGAAGAGGTCATCCTGCCCTTCCGTCCAGTGGAACCTGGGCCCAGGCCTAGCCAGGGAGCAGGGCAAGAGCAAAGAGCACGGGAACTGTGCAGTGAGCACATCTGAAGGCTGTGAGTGGGGAAGCTCTGAGCTTCTGCCTGCTTTTAGGACCAGGACACCGGGCAAGGGATACGCAAAGCCAGCCCCATGGGGGCAAAAGGATTTCTGGGCTTTTCCTTGGTATAAACTGACACACAAAGCCTAATGTCTCTCCCCTAAGACTATTTTCTGTGGAAGTTCCAGTGATAAAACATCATAGATTTTATAACCCCTTCTTTCTCGTCAAAGATGTCTAGAGCTCTCACAACTTCCAAGAAGCTAAAGTAACAAACTCTTGAAAAGAGTTAAAGCGAAAAACTTCTATTACCTGGAGAAGTAGGCTGTTGTCTCAGATTCTAAACTGGAAGTCATGATAACTAGCAGTTTGACATTTACTACGGAGAATGAATCCAGACATGGAAACAGCACTTGGAGGGAGCAGGTGTCAGAAAACATGCAGAAAATACATGTAGAGTCAGCCCAGTGGCTGGACCTGAGCAGGTGCACACAAAGATTAGTTGCTGCTACTGATATTCCTGTTACCTTATCAAGGGAGATTTTTGTTATTCAGCAATGTCTGTGTAAAAAAGCATTTAACAATAACTGTTTTTTTTAAAAAAAAAAAAAAAGCTATTGTATTATCTAGCCAAGTGTTAATATCAATCAGCTAAGATGAGCAGGTAATAATATCCCCATTTCACAGATCAGTGCACGGAGGCTAATGGTTAAACAACTGCTAAGAATCAGAAGTCCTCTGACTAGAACTCAGGCTTCCACTGCTTTGGTTACACTGATATCTCGGCTTCCTTTCAAAATAAGGACGGGCAAAACTCTTGGTTCACAGATGGATGCAAGAGGTCACCACTGGAACTGTTAATGGAGGAAATATCTTGTCACTGCTGAACTATCTATCTGTGCTGGGATCCAACATGACTCCTGTCTTCTCCCCATGAAACATGTGGAATAAACGGCTTCCTTACTAGAAGAAAATGAGCATGTTTTTTTTTTCCTCAAATGCTTTAATTTTCTCTTTTGAGCTGCCTCCCCAACAAAATAGAAGGGAATCCATCTAAGCAAGGCCTACCAGGTACATGCTATATTGGAGATTGCAAGGGCAGTGAAGGCCAACTATTCAGGGTTGAAGATTTAACAAGCCCTCAGACAAAGAATGAGTGTCGCATGCTCAGATACATCAATAGGAGAGCTGACACAATCCATCGATCTTGATCGACTTTACCGCTAGCTCTAACACTCCAATTAGAAAGGCAAAAAGGATATGGCACGTGCTGACATTTCACCCTTAACTACCCAAACGAAACCCTAAAGCCCAACCCATAAAATATCCATGCAAGCAAAGAATCATGAAGAAACTGCGTTCAGTCATGCAGATGGAGAAAATTCCAAATCACCAAATCTTGACATTGATATGAAGCAGTAACTACGGTCTCTCTCACACACACACACAAAAGAAAATGTAGAGACATTGGAAAGAGAAGGGATAATCTAGACTTACTAAGAGAAGTTCAAATCACAATGTAACAAAAAAAAAACCTTAGTGACCAGCCTGAATATAATGGTAAATTCATAGCCATCACTACAGGAACGATATCACTGATGAACAGCACAATGAAAGGCAGCTTTGAACACAGCAATCAATTAGTGCTTTCTATACCATTCTACACCAATAAAACTGCACAGTGAAGACTTACCTAACTGCTTGAATTGACAAGTTTCACTCACCCTCTGGTCATGCATCAGGTATCCCCAAAATTTAAAAAAAAACTTCAATAGCATCTTCTTCATTTATCACTCTTTTTAATTTGTTAGATGCATTTCACGAGATGTTTTCATCTCTCATTGACAGTTGGCTGCCAATATGCTTGCAGAACCAAAATTAATTAAAAGAAATTGAGCTCAGTGATTATGCACTGTTTCGGATATTTGACCTAGAGGAATAGAACAATCAGAAAAGAATCAATAATAGGTATCTTTTTTTTCTAGCACTGACTATTTCAAACCAGAAAGAAAAAAACTATAGGAAGACTTCAAGGAAGAACAGCCTGTCTGTGAAAAGGAGATATCCTAGGACTGGAGAGAAAGAGCACTGGGATGTAAGTTGTCCCTACATTTCTACACACTACAGTAGAAACTGAAATTTCAATAAGGAGTCTCTGGAACAGAACAAGACCAATGTAAAATTGAAAATAAAAACGTTTACTCGTGAAAGATAAAACTACAAACAGTACATGCTTGGGGAAAATTCAGCCACAGTAGTAGTCAAATAAATTTAAAAAACAATTTTCATTTTCACTTATCAAGTTATTGCACATTTATTTGCAAAGGATGCTTGTCTGATTTCCACCCACAGCAAAAGCTCCAGTGTCTTTGAGTCTAAGAGCCAGGGTTCAGCAGGTGCACAGACACCCAGATGAACTGAAGAGAAATAAAGTGCCAAAAAGCTCATGTTTAAATGCCTAAAGAAAGATGGAGAGAAGCAGCAGATCTTGGAAGAGCCAGAAATGGCTTCTGACACAGAGCACCAAGACAGGAGCTTTAAAAAGGCTAGACGGGTACAAATAAGCCTCGGATGCCAGGGAAAAAGTTCTGCTCCCTGGCAAAAAGGAATAACAGGGACCATATTTAATCTCTCACCCTAATAATCAAAAACTGGACCAAATGTCATGAAAGAGCAGTTTTTAGAAGTTGGACAACTGCTATTTGTAGAATTATCATCTTTGCAGGAAGAGAAATAAACAAGTCCTATAAGTGACCCAGTTTCATAGCAGGAGATCATTTCCAGAACATAGTGGACAGAACAGAGACCCAAACAAATGTCACCTTGATTCAGTGAACGCAAGGTGGATAAAACTCCAAGGACAGAGTTCTCAACAGGAGAAATCTTCAAAAAGTTCTAGATATTTGCAGAACTTTCCCCTGGAATCTTCAGCTAAATATTATCAAATACATGTGAGAAAACTACACAGAAAAAGAACCAGTAGCAAAGAGTTAGTACAACAATTTCCAGGAAAAAAAATTAGGTGAGGAAGAGTTGTGATCTTTACCAACAAGAAGAGAAGAAAATCAGGCTCTGTGCGGAATAGCACGTTAGGCCACTATCTGCAATGTTTGCATCTGATGTGAGTGCTGGTTCAAGTCCCAGCTATTACACTTCCAATTCAGCTTCCTGCTGATGCACCTGGGAAAGCAATGAAAGGTGGTCCAAGTACTTGTGCCCCTGCCACACATGTGGTAAATCCAAATGCAATTCCTGTTTCCTGGCTTTGGCATGGCCCAGCCCCGGCAGCTTTTGTGGTCATTTAGGAAGTGAAACAATGAATAGAAGATCAGTCTCTAACCCCTTCCTTTCTCTCTCTCTCTCTCTCTCTCTCTCTCTCTCTCTCTCTCTCTCACTCTCTCTCTCTCTCTCACTCTCTCTCTGTTTCTCTCCCTCTCTCCCGCCCTCCCTCCCCTCCGACTCTCTCCCCACATCTCTTTCTGTAATAAATAAATAAATAAATAAATAAATAAATAAATAAATAACTTTTAAAATGAAGAACAGGGTATACAAGACACTGAATGGAATTTTCAGACTAAGATTGTCCTAAATTGCTCTAGATTTCCCTTCACAAAGCTATCAAAAACAGGACTACCCCATCAAATAGCTAAAATTACTTAAAATAATTTTTTGAAAATACAGTACACAATAATATCCAATTCACAATATCTTCATCAAAATAAGATAAAATTACCAGGCATGCAAATAGGAACGTACGAGCCATAAGGAGGAATGCCAATCAATAGAAACAGATGTAGAAATGACACAGATGACAGAAACACTAAGCAAGGATGCTTCCCTGCATAAATACAGTTGTCCCTCCATATCTGTGTGCTGTGCATTCCTAGAACCAAATAATCATAGCTTGCAAATACTGGAAAATAAATTGTGCCTGTACTGAATACATGCAGAGATCTTTCTTGTCATTATTTCCCAGATGATATAACAGCCATAAATTACATTTACACTACATACTGTATTATCAGTAATCTGGAGATGATCTAAAGTATACGACAGATTGCATGTAGGTACAGGAAACACCATGCCACTTTGCCTACACACAAAGTACTGTGCAATCCTTGCATTTAGGGATCAATACTCAGAAAGCAGATAAACGTCTAAGAGAGATCAAGTTCAAGAGGAAGGCAGTAAAAGATAAAAAATTATATGTAATGAAAACATATATGATGAAAAAGAAATATTGAGGTTAAAAATTTTTTCTTCAATAATATAAACAGCAGATGAGACACAGCAGAAGTAGTGGATTCAAGATGAAGCAACAGACCTTTAAACCTCTGCTTTTACCAGTGGACAGATCACCAAGGAAAAAAGTTAATAAATCATACACTATGTGGACCAAATGGACCGGATACGCATTTACACAGAATTCCATCCCACAGCTATAGAACATTCTTTTCATCAATACATAAAACATTCTCTAGGATTGACCACATACTAGGCCACAAAGAAGGCTCATCAAATTAAAAAAAAAAAAGAAGAATATCATAGCATGTATCTTCTCTTACTGCAATGGAACAAAACTGGCAATTTAAAAAAAAAAAAAGAAAAGGGGCCAAGCGTGATAGCATAGCTTTTAAAGTCCTTGTCCTGAATGCGCTGGGATCCCATATGGGCGCCTGTTCTAAGCCTGGCGTCTCCACTTCCCATCCAGCTCCCTGCTTGCAGGCTGGGAAAGCAGCTGAGTGCGGCCCAAAGCCTTGGGACCCTGCACCCATGTGGGAGATCCGGAAGAGGCTCCTGGCTTCGGATTGGCTCAGTCCTAACCATTGCAGCCACTTGGGCAGTGAACCAGTGGATGGAATCTTGTCCTCTCTGTCTCTCCTCCTCTCTGTATATCTGACTTTCCAATAAAAATTAATCTTAAAATAAAAAAAATCCAATAAAAAAAAGACCCCATCCTTGGCCAGACACTCTGAGTTGGTGCAGTCTTTAAAAAAAAAAAATCAGAAATTCTACAAATACATGGGAACTTTAACATTTGTTTCAAGTGCTTTAAATTTCTCTTGATTTTCTCATCAGTTCACTGGATGTCTAAAAGACTATTCTACAAATACATGGGAGCTAAAGAATATTCTCTTACACATCCAGTGAACTGATGAGAAAATCAAGAGAAATTTAAAGTACTTGAAACAATTGTAAAGGGTGAACGCCACATGCACAAATATGTGGTTTTGGATACTGAAAGAACATTAAAGAGAGATACTGAAGAAATAAACACCTACATTCAAAAATTTAAAAGAGCTCACATAAGCAATCCAATGATGTAACTGAAGAATCTAAACAAGCAAAATCAACCCAAATTCAAAATAAATAGACGGAAAAAAGTAGCAAGCATTAGAGCAGAAGTACTAAAAAAAATGCAAAATATCAATGAAACAAAGAATCTGTGTCTTCTCAAACATTCCAAGAATACCAAAAAGGAAAGAATCTTTCCAAACTCACCACGGCACCAACTGGCATGCAAGAGAACTGGGTGCAGGAGCAGATTCTGTAAGGGACTTACAGGCCCACACTCCTGTGGATTACAGGCCACCGAGGACCTGCAGTACCCATTTGCATGAGAGCTGGAGTTTGTGACCAGACAAGCCAGCAATGACCACAAAACTCACCAATACTCATGGGAACTCGCATTGGGAGCAGGATATGTTGGCCCAGGCAGCAGCACTGCTGGGTCCAGGAATGCACAGGGTGGGCCATGCTGCAGCATTTGTCAACACATGCAAAAGTTCAGACGGGGGATAGACTATGCTAGAGAGGACCCTAGGACCCACCAGCATGAGTAATAATCAGATCTAGCAACAAGCCTGGTAACAGAACTTAGGAAACCCCCCTACTTGGCTGCCACTTCCACTGGTGTACTTGACAGTCAGGGCTTGGCAAAGGGGCTGAGAAGAGGGCAGGTGCAAGTACAAGATAAATGGCTGGAAGCGAGCCTGGTAGGGAAAATGGGCACTCTCCTGCTAGGCTGTTCCTTCTGATGGTGAACATGAGAGCCAGAACAGAGTGAGTGGGCCATGCTGGACAAGGCAGCAGTACCCACTAACATCCATGTGGACCAGGTCTGGGAGTGGGTCAGATTAAGCTAAGCCACAGCACCTATATGTATGTATAACAGCCAGATGGGATGTGCAATGGTCCAGGCAAGATCGCAGCACTTATTGGCACACACAAAAATCAGGGCTAGGGACAGGCCTGGTTGGGGATACTTACGGGTCACTCAACTAGACTGCAGCACGTTCCTGTGTGTTTAAGGGACAGGTCTATGGCAGGCTGGGTTGTGCTGGGCTACAGCACCCGTGTTTGCATGAGGAATAAGATTGGAGGCAGAACAATCAAAAGGGGCATCCACTGGTATATGAGTTGGCTGGTGCAGGTGACAGACTAAACCAGACCCTACATTAAATTAGCAAGTGCACCCAACTTAGGTCTGAGGTCATGCCAAGCAAGGTTTCTGAGAAGACTCCCCAACTAGACCACTGGCCTCAAGCCCCAGCTCAAGGAAAATCACAAGATATCTGGTCTGACCTTAGAGTGCATGTATCAGGCCTGGGTCTCATCAGTTGCTAATCCTTGTGCATTGGAGAGCATACACAGATGCACACGGAGGACATGACAGCTGGCTCATCTAGGTTAGCAGAGATGCCAAGCCATGTCAGAGAAAGGAAAGCAGAAGAGATTGGACAACTCTCCTGGCCAACCTTTACAGCAAGTGTCTGGGTCTGTGGCTAAACTGAGCTGGACTTGTCAATCTATAGACTTTTGAAAGATTTTCTTAACCCTAGAGCAGCAGTTTTATTCCAGGAATGCAAGGATGGTTCAACATATGCTAATCTAAAATGTAATCCATCACATCAACACAATGAATTACTCAAAACCATGTGACTCAGAAATAGCACTCAATAAAATTCAGTACTTCTTTATGATAAAAATCCTCAACAAATTAGGTTTAGAAGGAATATATCTCAGCACAATACACAACAAACTCACACCCAATATAAAACTAACTAGGAGAAGCCTAAAATCATGTCATCTAAGAAAAAAACAAGACAGAGATGTCCAGTCCTGCCTCCTTTAATCAACATAGTACTGGAAGTCTTGGCCAGAGAAGAATATGCAAGAGTAAAAAAGTATACTGAAAGAGAAAAGTAGATCAAATTATCTATTTGCATGTGACATGATTTTATATATCAACAAAACAGAGACTGTGCCAGAAAACTGTTAGAATGCATAACTGAATTCAGTAAAGTTACAGGACACAAACATCATGGCCCAAAGACTTAAGCCAACACTTGAGACACCAGCAAGTCATATCAGAGTATGGGTTTGAGTCTTAGCTGCTCTGCTTCTGATCCAGCTGCCTGCTGAAGTGTCTAGGAAAGCAGCACAAGATGGCCCAAGTACCTGAAACCCTGCCATCCCTGTGGAAAACAAACATAAAGTCCCTGTCTCCTGACTTCAGCTTGGCACCAACTCAGTCACTGCAGTCATCAGGGGAATAAACACGTGGATCTCTATCTGCCTCTCTCACTATTCCTCCACCTTTTAGATAATTAATTAATTAACTTTTTTCTTAAAAAAAGAAGCAAAACAGTGGTCACTAGAGGTTAGGAGGTAAGGAGAAAAAATACAAAGGTAAGTTGAATAATGAGTATCAAACTATAGCTACATAGGAGAAAGGAGCTCCCATCTTCAACAACATAGAATCACTGGAGTTCGTGATGATTTATAAGAACTGAAAGAGAATTTTGAAGCTGTCAACAGAAAGAAACAAGGAGATGAAATTGATAATTACCTTGACATAATCACTGAACAATTATAGATGTACAAATTATATGTATCTCATAAACATGTACATTTATTGTCAATATGAAAGACTTCAAGAAGTTCTTAGAAAATGTACATTGTGGAAAAATTGCATGGGTTTTAATTTTTGCCTCAGAGTGAATATATCAATAAATTCCAATTTTCCATCTACTTTTTGAAATATTCTACTTTTGAAAATGTGAAGAAGTATCCAATATGAAACATACTGAGAAAAGACACTGGGGATGAAAAGAAGTACAGAGATGCTGTTAACTCTGGGACAATATCAAATCAACAAATACATGTGCATTTGGAGCCCCAGAAACAGGGGGCAGTAAAAATACTTGAAGAAATATTCACTGAATTTGCTATAAATCTAGGGAAAACCATAAAACCCATGAGTTGAATAACCTCCAAGTGAAAGAAACATAAAGAAAACCACATCAAAGCGCATGACAATTAAATCTCGAGAAACCAATGGCAAAGAAAAAAAAATCATAAAACATAAGACTACATAAAGAGGAAAAATAACTAAGAATAATGACAGATTTCCCATCAAAAACAATACAGTTCCGAAGACAGCACAGTTATTATGCAAGCTCTTGAAGGGAAAAAAATGTGAACCCAGATTTCAATAATCATTACAACTTCCAAGATGAAAGCAAAATAAAGACCTGAAGGAAAGAAACAAAAACTGAATAATGTATCTTACATTCTTGGAATCAATAGGTCAGAGCACAAAAGAATGGTGTGACAGAAACGGAAAGGAGATGGGGCAGCGTTGTGACGCAGTAGCTAAGCTGACCTGGGGACTCCTGCATTCCTACCAAAGCCCCTGGTTCACATCCCGGCTGCCCGTTCCTGATCCAGCCTCCTGCTCATGCACATCCCGAGAGGAAACCACTGGTACTTCCCAATCCCTGGGTCCTTGCTCCCCACGTGGGAGACCTGGATTGGGTTTTGACTTGGGCCCCATTCAAGCTGTTGAGGGCATTTAATTGGAGGAGCTGAACGACAGATCCAAAATTTCCCTCTCCCTTTCTTTCGCTCCCCTGCCCATTTCAAATAAATAAATAAATAAAACTTACGCAGAATAAGTGGAGAGAAAAGGATATTCACACATGTACGTTGCTCTGGAAGAGCCCCCCTCCAACAGAAAGACATTGGCACAGTCCTGGGGACAGCGGCCTTAAAGACACCCAGGTGAAAAGTCATCCAAGTGGACAGAGCAAGAGCAAAGGCCCTGGCAGGAGTGTGACTGGCACACTGACAGAACAACAAGGAGGCTGGTGTGGTGAGGAACAGGTGACAGCATCCCAAAGCGTGTGCAGGGCTTCTAGAGGCAGCCGAGGCTTCTAGAAGGAAACAGGCTCTTCCTTAAAGCCTCCAGGAAGGTTCACAGGCTTTCCAACACTTTGACCTCAGATTTCTGCCTCACAGAACTGTGAGAGAATAGATTTACATAGTTCTAAGCCAGAGATTTTGTGGTTGCTTGTTACAACAGCAATAGGAAATGAACTCTATACATAAGAAGGTAGAAATAGCAGTCTGGTTACAGCAGAAGGAACAAAATGGGGGAAGAGATAAAAATGAAGGCCTGGCCATTTATTTAAACAGAATTATTCTAATATGCCTTTTTCTGGAGAGAAAGCTTCACCATCCTTAAAAATGTAAACTAGGGGCTGGCACTGTGGTGTAGCAAGTTAAGCCTCTGCTTGCAGTGCCAGCATCCTATATGGTCCCTGGTTCATGTCTCAGCTGCTTCACTCCCAATACAGCCCCATAATATGCCTGGAAAAATAGCAGAAGATGGTCAGAGAGCTCCTGCACTCATATGCGAGACCCAGAAGAAATCCCTGGTTCAGAAGAGCCCAGCTCAGCTGTCATATACATTTGAGGAGTAAGCCACCAAATTGAAGAGGTGTGTGTGTGTGTGTTCTTTCTCTCTTTCTCTCTTTCTTTCTCTCTCTCTCTCTCTCTTTCTCTCTTTCTCTCTCTCTCCTTCCCTCCCTCCCTCCCTCATTCTGCCTTCAAATAAAAATACACAAATCTTGTTTTAAAATACAGACTAACAAAACAAATGGGGGTGGAAGTTTGCAGTACTGTGGGGAAATCCCAGCTAGAAAAAAGTTCAGACAGGTTGACCCTAAAAGAAAGAGATAGAAATTATCATGGTGGTTAGGGTCTTATCAGAAACAACCTTAATAATGACAGAGAAGAAAGCTGCTAGAAATAAGAGCTAAACAGGCAGACACCACAAACTACTTCCCAGAAAGGCATCTTTCGTGGTTTGGACTGAATGTCCTCTGGAGTGGCACAGAATACCACAGCACGTGAGCAGGGCCCCATCGCCGGAACAGGGCTGTCATCCACAGTGACACTTTGGCTCAACTGGGAGAACTGTCAAGACCACCCCTTGAGTTCCAGCCTCCTACATCCAGCCATGTTTCCAGAACTCTGAAGTCATTCTCAATAATCACAGTGAGATCAGTCAATCCTCTGCTTGCCCACATGGATGAAAGTCGTGGCATGACAGCCACCGAGCCAGTGTCTCCAGCTTCTCAGCATCTGGCCCGCATCTGGGGCCCACCGGCAGGGTGTCGCTGATCATCAGGATTCTGTTCTTCTCAGAGCCGCCTTCTTCAGCCCATAAACTTCCAGGGTCTCCTGGGTCTGTCTTCTCTTTTCGTGGGAATAGAGTTCTTTTTCTGTGGTATCAAGATATCAGGGAGATCCAGAAGATGATTTTTTGTTTGTTTTGTTTGTTTTGTTTTCCACTAGGACAAGAGCAACACAGCAGAGACCGAGGGTGCTCACCATAAGCCAAGCACCACACACTGTACATGTGGCGTATCGTTTACACGCTAAGCACACTGCTTTGGAGCAGCTATTCTTATCTCTAAAGATTTAAGAATTAAAGCTTGCAGCGTAGTTTCAATAACTTGCCAGAGTTCTCACAACTAATACAAAGCAGGATCAGGATTCCAATCCAGATCTCTCTGACTCTACCAGTCTACAGAACTGGGACAGATAATGAAGAAAACAGGTAGATTCCTGGCTGCCTCCCTCTATTTCTCTTTCTCAACACACATATGCAAAATTAGGCCAATAAAAGCCTGCAGTAGAACTCAGATGCCCAACACAAGAGCAGACTCCAACTCTTAACCAGAAAAGCATTTGGAATATGTTTGCCACCTAGAGCTATGGGTCACAAGGGTGGATAGAGACAGAACTAAAGAACGGCTTTTATTTGATTAAGGAAGTTCATTTTTTACTGCACTGGCACATTTATATTTCAATAAAGTTTGCTGTTATCTCTCATTTACCCACAAATAATGTGAGATCAATCTTTTGGTCTGTACAGCTAGTGACTTTTCCATTTGAATTATTTCTAGAGATGGCTACCCACTTGGATTTCTACCAGCAACCAAATCAGTAACACCACTGGCAGTATAGAACAGAAGTTACAAATAAGTGACTGAGTTTACAAACAAGTAAAATGGTTTGGTAGAAGACAGACTGGGTTTGAACCCCCAAGGTAGCACTAACTTAACCTCTGGGTAAGTTACAGTTTTCTGCACTTCAATTTTCCCACTTGGAAAGGAAGTATAACAATACTCCACATGGTTGCACGAAGCACAATGAGGTCATGTGCCTAAGTCTCTTTGGCACAGTGGCACACAGTAAGCAGTCAACAAATGTTAGCTATTAGTGCTATTACCACATAGCCCAGGACACAAGTGACAAATAAAACCAAGGACCAACAACACAGACCAAAGCCATAAGCATGTCTCTCTAAAACTCCAAAGAGATCTTAACGATGTTGAGCCTTTGAACAGAACTGACGTTGGGCAAATAATGCTTATCCTCAACACATCAGAAATGTTTTCTGGAATTTCCAGGGGCTGCAAGCCATGCCTGAGGCACTGGGTATGTATGTCTTCTGCCCCTAGTCCCCTGCTCCATGTCTATGATCCCCCTCAGTAGGAATTCATAAGATGAACCATGGAGGTGATTTGTTAGGGTGAAAAAAAAGAAAAGAATGAGGCTTCAAAGTCTTGTAATAATTAAAGCATCTTACATGAAGATCATATTTGATTACATTATTATTTGTATTTAACTTAAGGATACACATATAAATATATTTGGGATATGAAGCCAAAATTTTATCAATATATTGTGAAGCCTGGGAAAATTAGAATTATATCCCATTTCTAAAAGAATACAGTTATAAGCTAAAGTACTTTCTAAGACTACTGGAGGTAAATGAAGGCAGGGGGCCAAGCAGAGTAGCAGAGAACATGGAAGAGGCTGCCTTTCCTACCTCCAGATGCTCAGAATAAAAAATATCTGTGGGCTGGGTGCAATACTGTAGTGGCTAAAGTCCTCACCATTAACAAGCCGGGATCCCATATATACACCAGTTGTAATCCCGGCAGCCACGCTTCCCATCCAACTCCCTGCATGTGGCCTGAGAAAGCAGTTGAGGACGGCCCAAAGCCTTGGGACGCTGCACCTGCGTGGGAGACCCAGAAGAGGCTCCTGGATTCAGATTGGCTCAGCTCCCAGTCGTTAATGGCCACTTGGGGAATGAACCATTGGATGAAGATCTTCCTCTCTGTAACTCCTCTTCTCTGTATATCTGCCTTTCCAATAAAAATAAATAAATCTTCAAAAAAAATCTGACGAAAACTAAGACAGGGGCTGGGGTGGATAGACAGAGAGAGACCCAACAGCATCTGTGTGGGCTGCATAGTTGAGCTTTTTACATGGAACTAAGCTTTAATACCCATCAACATGTACGAGAGCCAAATGGGGTGTGGGACAGACTGGACTAGTCTGCTACACATACTGGCAAACCAGGGTAGGGAGTGGGCCTGGTGGCGGTTATTGTGGGTTGCTCTGACTAGGCTGCAGCTCCCACTGGTTTATGCGAGAGCCGAGTATGGAGTGGGCAGAACCAGGCTGGACTGCAAACACCCATTGGTTCCAGTGGAAGTCAGGGCTGAAAACAGAACCAACCCAGCAATTGCAACCACCAGCTGTTCGGGGCAACGGACTGTGCCGGGCCCTGTGCTTGCAAGAACACACAAGAATCTGGTCTGGGAATACCTCAAAGTTTCTTTGGGGATCTCCCCAATCGAAATACCAGACTCAGAACCCTAACCAAGAAAAGACAGAAGACAGAACAACTCAATCAACCAGCTCAGCTATATGTTGGCAGCGAAATACTGGGCAAATGGAGACTCTATGATGGACTATGTCAATCAGTGGATTCTTCAAAGACCTCATTGTGCTTGGAGTGGCGAGATTGGCAGCAATTCATAACTGGTGAACTATCAAAACCACTTGAGCAAGAATCTCACAGCATGCCCCACATCCGGGACCTGGGGTGGGTGGGAGACTGGCTGGGGCTTCTCCCTCAATATCCCCCTTTATCTCAGATACATGAAGGCAACAATATGGAAATAATAGTCTTACCCACTTTCCTATAGCCCTTAAACCTTTTTACCCTAATTATGTAAAGATTGTCAAAAATATAATAAAAAATGAAAGAAATATGTATATTTCTATTACCATTTGTAGAGCAAGTCAAGGTGGCAGCCATTATTCAGCCCATTGTGGGGGTTGAGAGGGCAGTAAGGAGTAGGAGGGAAGATGAGTATGTGCCACTGTAGTGCCATTAGCTGCTGGGCCATCAATCCAAACTAATGAATTTACTTGTAGAAGTTAGTATAGAGCCTTCTGCTAGGCTATAAAGCGAACCTGGATAAGAATTTGGACTGGGACTCATAGTCAATCTGATTTCCAGTCCTGCTTCTGGTCTATAATAATGCAACATGGTATTGAGTAGCAATTTGGGCCCAATTTTGGTTTCCTCATCAATTTATGGAATAATAATGCATTCTTAAAAGGGTATTGTGACATCTGATTGAGAAGTGTGTTCAAAGCCTCAGTCATTGCAATGACTGTTCAAGGTAGATCACTGGCCTTTGTGATGGTTTGACTGAGCAGTGACTCACAATTTAAAACTAGTTGACAGTCCTTTGTGTGGAACAGGAAGGGGAATGGTTTCTAGTCATCCTAGGTGGGAAAACAAAACATAAAGATCAACATAACTAAAATTTCTGCATTACTTTGTCAAAAGGTTTAGTCTCAGTCACAGACCTGTTCATGCTTAGACTATGGTTGTCTAGACGGTTTGTTAAAGCTGAATTTATCTGGACAATAAGAGGCTGGACTCTATGAATGGTACATGCTCGTAATGAAGGAACCATGACTGGGTATAAACTGTACTAGTGCAACAATGTGAAGGAATCCAACATGGGGAGGGGTTGGGGAAATCCCAGAGCCTATGAAACTGTGTCGTAAAATGAATTTAAAAAGGCAGAATGAAGAGTTTGCAGTAGACTCCTTTTAAATTTCCTGCAAACACCAAAACAGTTATCATTCTAAACAAAACACAGTGATAACCAGTTAAACAGCAACAGGATTGCCATCAATGCTAAGTCCTGTAGAAGGCCAAGAGACCATCAGGATCGCTCCGAAAACCCCTCATAGCAAACAAACAATCATACAAACTAAAAAAAACCTAAAATAAATAGACAAACAACAAAAAGTAGAGCTTGGAATCTGACAGGAAAGAGCTGGCATGGATTTGCTCATGCCTCGCTGGGTGGGACACGAAGATTAGTCACTCTTCACCGTGGTGTTGGGGACTTTCCTGCACAACCCCCCCCAAAAAAAATGTTCTGCACCTTAATTGTTGACAAATGTCTTGTTAGAGTTACAAGCCAGTCTAGATTATCCCAAAATCTGCCAAGATCAGTAAAATTATACTTCAACACAACAAATGGCTAAATACTAAAATGAAATAGACACGAGACAGCTGAATGGTACATTATAGCCATTTTAAGGTATATAGCAGCCGGTCCTGTATACAAACTAAAATTGAAATGTCAATGAGCAAATCACAGGTTGTGGTTAAGAACTTGTTTTTTGGTTTTTTTTAACATACTGGTTACGCAAAACCATGTCAATTCCATAATGTTACAAATTGCTGTTAATGTTATATTGGGACTCTTAATTGACTGGGATGATATTCTACCAGCTCTAACTTTGGACCAGAAATGGTCTCCCCAAGAAACTGTTCAACCCATCTGGACAATAAGTAGCTGGACTCTATGTTTGGTATATGTTTGCAAGGAAAGAATCTTGATTGAATTTGAACTGTAATACTGCACCAAGGTGGAGGAATCCACCGGGGGGAGGGGCGTGGGGAGTGGTGGGGGGATTCCCAGAGCCTATGAAACTGTCACATAATGCATAATAATTAATGAAAAAAAAGTAAAAACCAAAACAAAAAAAAACCAAAACAAAACAAAACAAAACAAAAAAAAAAGAAGGCCAAGAGTTAGAAGAAAAAGACTGAGTTATGGAAATAACTTTAAATAATGGAGCTCCCATAATAATAACCTATTTCCCATAAGTCCCTCAAGTCTCTGCCATATAGCACCAGTTAAATTCAACATTTTCTTTAGCCTGGTTTCCAAGATAATTTTGATTCTTCTACAGAAATGAGCTTCTGGAGAAATATTGAAGATAAGTCACATTAGCTAGCAAAGATTTTATTCACAAAGATTTTCTCTCCAGCCCAGATCTTACTGTTGAGAACCAAATGCACATAGTCAACCTACAACCTATCAACTCACGTTAACACTTTCTAAAACAAATTTATCATCCTATCTTCACCTCTAACTTGGAGGCCCATCAGCCACCCATTCTTTTAATATCTAGAAGCTTGGATTCATCTTCAACTCCATTTAATTCCTTTATCCATACGCTGTGATTTTTTTTTACCCTCTAAATACGTCTTGAATGTCCTTCTAGACCCTCCCATGTCTTTCCTCACTCCTTACCTTAAACCAAATTTTGACTATCTGTTGCCTACACTTCTACAAGAGACCCCAGTGACATTTTTATCCACTGCTGCCCTCCTCCCCCATGCACATTTCTATTTTCCCCACGTTGCCCATGCCCCCCGCTTGCACCGTGTGAGCTTTCCAATTTCCCCACAGCGAGGCTACAAATCAAGTGTAAAGGTGCTGCACTGTCCAACACCCTCTTTCCTGCTGCACCTTCTTCTTCACTCCCGACATACCTTCCTGCCTTTCGTTTCTCACATTGTCATGTTTCCCTCCACTGTAAGGTCTCACTCTGTGCCATTCCTTCTGCTTAAGATCCTCCCCTCCCTAGGAGGCCTTCTTGGGCCTTCCTCATCCTTGGTTCCATTACTGAAGCTTCACAGCCTCTGGGATGCATTCTATTACCTGACAGGTTCAAGTTTGCCCATTATAGACCTCAGGTTAATCCTGAAGTTCGGGAGTCATGGGAATCGGTAACAGAGGACCAGGATGGGGAAGAAGATGAAACCCAGACCCACCAGTGCTCTAAAAATCTTTGGTTCCACAATGTAAAAAAAAAAAAAAGTTTTTCAAATCTAATAAGATAAAAAAATCCAAAAAGCAAGTTGTGCTCCTGCTGAGCCCACAAGTGCATGCTTTTATCCTTCATAAACAGCACAAGCAGACGCTCCCTGCAAGGCCCACGGCACATCTGCCAAGCAGCAGCAGCAGCACACATGGTCCTGGGAGAGAAT
This sequence comes from Ochotona princeps, assembly GCF_030435755.1. Taxonomy (NCBI): domain Eukaryota; kingdom Metazoa; phylum Chordata; class Mammalia; order Lagomorpha; family Ochotonidae; genus Ochotona; species Ochotona princeps. The sequence goes on along the minus strand of NC_080840.1, from coordinate 20,204,082 downwards.
CAGTTTGTATGCTGCCCTCTGATGTGCTCCAGCTGGCACATTCTTTCCAGGTACCCTTGCCATGGCAGCATTTGGAAAGCTGACACTTCAGTTAGTGCTGTCTTCTTCATGTTCATCTTCAGTCCCCCACGCTAGGGTTAAAAAAAACTTTTTTAAGGAAATAATTTCTGGCTTCAGGGCTTCTTTTCTCCTTGACACACTCCCTTCCTCCAACTTTCACATTTGACTGTTGTCAAGTTATCATTCATTCACTAATCAAAACAAAGGGAATATGAGAAATGACTAAAAGTTTTATGCCAAGTATGAAAATTGCCTGGAGGATGTGGTGGCAGCAGCCACTCAAAGGACTCAACTTCTTCCTGAGAGAGCAGGAGTTTGATTTGTTTCTAATAATCTCCTCTAAGGCTCTCAAAATCTCCCTTTTGAAAAAGTCAAATGGCTATTTGGTAAGGAGCTTTCTGAAGCATGCGGGGCATCCTGAGACATCATAGATTTTTAAAAACAAAGCAGTTACTGAAATAAATTGAAACTGATTTCTTTGTTGCAACAGGAGCTAATGCTATGAAAACAGGTGGGAACTGGAACAATTTGTGCTGGGAGCTCTGGCTGCAGTGCAGTTTAATCTAATTTACATATGAGGCTGGGAGTTCCTGACATTGTATTCCCCAGCGGCCCTTCAACTCCCACTACTTGGGACATGCTGCCTTTCTTATGGTAACCAGACATTAAGTTCAGTAAAAGCCCCATGTTTATCTAATCACTTCAAAAAAAATCAGAGGAACATACTCCTCTAAAATAATGACATCTCTTTCTAGAATCTTCAGTAGTTACTGAAACAAACAAGCAAATGCTCTATCTGCCCAACTGTTAGGCCAAAAGCAGGATGAAGCTGGTGTTTCTTACTCAATATATTTTTCTCCTTTCAAACTTCAGCCAGCTTGACCTACCACACCCAGCTACTTACGGCTCCTACCAAACACTGACACACATTGATGAAAGATGACATTTTGCAACCTTTTCCCTCAAAAGCCTCATGGTGAGATGGCCCCACTCCAGTAGACGATACACTTCATCATCTGTGACCATCTCCCTGTCCTGAGAGTGACAAGGTCCAAAGAGAAGCAGATCCTACTGCGGCAGCTCTGGCTCAAGCCTTGGGAGCTGGAGCAGGGATGCACACATCAGCTAAGACAGCTGGCTCCCCGTCGGAAGCTGAGTCACTGACCTGGCCGGCTGATTTAATCGTTTGGAAAATGGTTAGACTGAACAGGACATGTAGTGATTAGTAATTCAGACTGGTCTCAGAGCTTCATGTTTTTGACTGTGAGACACCAACTGCAGTCTTTCTCTCAGAGTCAACAGGAAGTTAGACGAGCAGGCCAAATGTGACACCCTTTGACGTAACCAGGGATGGACGTCAGCTCTCTTTCCTCCACCCAGTAACACAGAGATTCTGAAAGGGAGCCCTTCTGGTTGCCACTCCTCCACCAAGAACCAGGGACAAAAAGAAAAATTAGGAAATGAAGAAACCTCTTTTGACAACTCAGACTCAGTCTTATCTTCTTGCCTCTCAGTAACAGAAGAAAGAGGAGGCAAAGGAAGAAGAGAGTGAAGGCGAATGGGAAGGGAAGGCGTTTGTCTCTGGCATAGATCCAAAGAGGGCGGGTGAGCATTTAAAAAAAAGGCATTTATTATATACACTGCCCCTCAGAACTCTTAGGGAAATGATTGTGATGGAGGCCAACACAAAAGCGCATTTTTCCGAAGACTTTTTTTCTTCATTATGCTGCTATGCCTAACGTGGGCATAGTGAGACGTGGCCACACAGTCAGAAGTGATACAAATAGATTTTTTTATGAAACACTTCCTATTTCTGGTTACAATTACAGCTGCAATGATTGATTCATGGTCAGCTATTTCCAACTACAGTTGTGGTAACAGCAATGAGATTTAAAATTTGATCATTTCACATGGCAGGTTTAGCGAAAGAAAGTAATGTGTATATAACTTTACACTCACCTCTATTTTTTCCATAATTTCCGTCTTTTCAATTCATCCCATGAGCAGTCTCCTGATTCATTTCTGAAAATATCCCTGCTGTGCATGTATCCACTTGAAGTTAGAACAGTCATTCTCTAATGAAACCCTGGGCAAATGCTCCATCCATTCGTGCAAAAAAAAAAAAAAAAAAAGCTGGGATTAATATTTCACTCCATCTCCAGCAGGTCCAAGCCACGTTATTAGAAGGAACATAAATTTCCCATGTAAGCCCAAATGGGATGACCTTTAGAAAAACATAAGTCCTGACTGTGGAAAGCTTTATTTCAGATTCTGTGAAAAAACAGTCCTCTCCCATCCCTAACCACCTAGGGCGTAGAGGGAAGCCTTTACTCTAGTCCCACAGCCCTCTCCAGGCCCAGAGTTGTTTATTTCTGCTCCTTCAGCCCAACCCCATCTCATCTGAAGAAGCTATCAAGCATTAACATCTCTTCCTTTCTTAGCTGAATTGACTCAAGTGAAGGCAGGACTTCCTTTGTCCATAGGGAGGGTAAAGAACCCTGAAGAAAGAGGCACCAAAAGTTTCAAGAGTTTGGAAGGAGCGGCCTCTCCAATGTGAAAGCAAGAAGCAGGAGGAGCCAGGCGTGAGTGCCCTCATGGAAAAGACTCCATAAGCCTAGAACGTGGACCCGTCCTGCCCTATCAGACAAGTATTAAGTTGGCCAGACAAGTGACCCAATTCCTGGTTTTAATATCCCCCCCTCCTTCTTTCATTGTAGGATTCTGGAGTACTTAGTCAAAATCAAATGCTGTGGTGTAAAGATAAATATTTTATTTTTTTAATCATATAGCACTTTTAATCTGTGAAACCTAAAAGATAAATATTTTAAAAAACAGCAATGGTGACTGGTATTGTGGCACAGCAAGTTAAACTGCAACCTGCAGTGCCTGCATTCTATGTAGATGCTAGTTCAAGTCCCAATTGCTCTAACGCCAATCCAGTTGCTGCTGATGAGCCTGGGAAAACAAGAGAAGATGGCTCACGTGTTTGGACCCCTGCCTTAAGGGAAGCTCCTGGCTCCTGGCTTCAGTTTGACCCCGTCCCACCTATGGTGCTTGCTGTGGTTGTTTAGGGAGTGCACCAGCAGATGGAAGATCTAAATTTTTTTTTCTTTCTTCTTTCTCTCTTTTTCTTTCTTTCTTTTGCCCTTTCTTTTCTTTCTTTCTTTCTTTCGTTCTTTTTCCTTCTTCTTTCCTTCTCTCTCCCTCTCTCTCTCTGTCTCTCTCTCTCTCTCTCTCTCTCTCCCCCCATCTCTGCCTTTCAAGTAAAACAAAAACACAAAAAAAAATCACTCATCATAAGTGTCAAATAAGTAGACAGGGATAACACTAGTACCTTTTTGTTCACTATAAGCTACCGGGAAAGACATTCATGAAACCAACATGGAGTATATGAAACCGTAAAGATGAATGCCACCTGCACCCCTGCTTCCCTTCCAGCCTCCGCCTCCCTAGGACCACTGTTAGGGCCTGGATCTTCCCAGACTCTGACACAGTCCAAAAGCCCCATTTCAATGATGGGGAGAGAGAGGGGGACATAAAGATGCTTAAAAAAAAATGCCTTTCATCAATTATGCTCCTCTTTGTCTTCCACAGATGTTTCAATCACAGTTCCTGCTAATGTATCCATTTGCAGCTTAACAATTACTGTGCCAACATAATTTCTTAAAATATTTTGACAAAAGAAAGAACAAAGAATTTTTAAAAATGAAAGTGGAAAAAAAAAACTTCAATATTTTGAGTGACAGAAAACACTCATGGACTGTTACCTTTCTACCTGTAGATCACACAGAAAGACAACCTAGCCTTGCAATGATTCCTGTCTTCTGGGCCTCCTATAACCTGCGAGGGAATAAATTGTCATTCATCTTAGTGCTAGAACACAATGACATCTAGCAAGTCCTGCGTCACCAGTTACAGAACTTCTCATACCTGACTATAGCAGTCATGTACTTTAAGTGCTAAAATTGATCTTGTGCTTTTAAGCAATTTATCTATAAAATAACTGTAATAGTATAGAACCAAATATTTGTAAGGATTAAGTGGGCAAATATGACCTTACATGCTTATGTAGGTATTGGTAAACTTGTTCTATTACAAAAGAAAGAAAGAAAGAAAGAAAAAAGTTCCGAGCTTTGCAGTTCATAGTTTGTCTCGGCTACTCATTCCTGTCTTTGTAGAGCAAAATTAGCCACAAACAAGAATAGGTCTGTATTCCAATAAAACTTTATTCACAAAAACAAGCAGTGAGCTAGATTTGTTACACAGGAAGTAGTCTCACGACCCAAGCTCAGACAAGTGTTCAATATATTTATTATATTTATAAATCTGGGCAATATTGACAGTTCTTGGTACATACATTTTGCGTGCCTTTCCTAGTCACATGTGTAATTGAATTCTGTATACCTTAACTTACCCATTCATCACACTTGGCCCTGAGGAGGAAAGGAAATGTCGGAGGATTTTTATCTTGCTTATACATGCATATCATCTAGTGGTTGGAAAGTGTAATTACAACATTCTTGAATGTCCCTGGACCTGCTGGAGAACATCTTCGGAGGGAGGGCCGCTTCCCCAGTCTGTCCAGGGCAGACAGCTGCACCAGAACTGCAAGATCTGGTAGAGCCGCCTGGCTGCAAGGCTCTGGCAGGTGTATGAGGAGTGCACAGAAATCCGGGTGTTAGTAGTCAACCAGAAGTCCTCACAGAATGGTGAAAATTTGCTTGTTTTGCTTGTTTAAGAAATAAACTATTCTATATTAGTATTATATCGTATTTGTTTATATCCTAATAATAAAAAATACTTCAAAGGATCATGGTAAAAGTAACTCAAAGACATTTATTTTGGTGGAACAATTTTTGAAATCTATGCTTATCGAGGGTCATTTAAAAGTTCAGAAAAATGAAAAATATATATGGTTAAAAAAAACTACACATTATTTTTAAAAACTGTTTGAACCAAAAGATGCATCTTTCAACCTTTTGGCAAATTGTTTAAAGGACCCTTGCAGTTTACAGAAACAGTACAGTATAGGTAGGTTTTTATCTTAAAATTACCTTGCACTAAAGTGTTGGATGAAGTGGAGGCAAATTTTGCCAGCCAGGTGGTGGCTTTTCTCTCCCTCTGGGTCTGAGCTGCCTTAGGCATCACCTTCCAGAACTTCTTCTTATCTACATTCCACATTGGCCCCCACTACCTCTGCTGTGGCCTCAGTTTCCTAGCAATAGCACTACAGACCAAATCCTCAATCAATCAATCAATCAATCAATCTCTCTCTCTCTCTCTCTCTCTCTCTCTCTCTCTCTCTCTCTCTCTCTCTCTCTCTCTCCTGAATGCAAAGGCTGTAAGTTAAGTACCTAGCATCTTCACAAACTTCAATTCTGAAACTCTGGTTCTTGGTTATAATATACCCTGGTGGGAAAAAAAATATTTTTTGACTGATACACATTAGATTTGTTTTTAACTCTCTGGTATTATAGCAAAGAGAGGAGCTGGAAAGGTAATGTTTTCTAATGTCACTTACTAGTTGGAAAACAAATTTCATTCCATCCTTCCTCGGTGTGTGTCCTCTAATCAATCAGAACTCATTTAGAGTCACCTGGGGCAGTTAGCATGTAAAATGAATTCTGAGTTATAAGCAGCAGTCTTAACTCTCACTCCCGTCTCTTGTATCAGCAGGAACTCGTTGGATTCATGACCCACTAGAAAATACAAATCCCACTAGACACAGCATTACTTGGGGCTGAAGTTATGGACAAACTGTGAGCATTATCAAAGGTGCCTCTCCACCTCCTGGATGGCTTAGTCTGCTCCTTCTCCTCGGGACTTCATAGACATCTAAGTTCTCACAAGCCGTCTCCTGCCAGCACCACCATACCCACCACCACCCCCTACCTTCCACAGCAGCTGGCTGGCCTGGAACTTGCTCCCAGGTCCTTCTGGTAGCCGGACTTCCTCAGCATCTCAACCCTTTCCTCCTCATCCCTACTGCATTGACTTTATGATACAACCTTACTCTGAGGAAGTGCTTCTGAGGAAACACTCTATCTTATACTTCTAAACAAAGTTCCTATTTGGTTTCCTTCCAAATCTTGAACCTGACCGGAAAAGTTGAGTTGGCCCCAACACTGTCAGAACTCTGTGATTTTTGGCTGCTTACACTCCCCCAGTCCTTTCCACTGACCTGTGAGGATTTTTCCATAGTGGCTATATAACATACCCATCCCGCCTTACACCTGCCTTGGGACTCGACCAGCTGAGTTAGGGCACTCTTGGGATCACGTATAAAGAGAGTTCTAGGCATTAAAATAACATGAACAAATCTTGTACAGCACAGGAAAGTAGTTGAGTGGTCACCAGATAACAATTTCCTCAATAAAATGAGCAGATTGGCCTTGACAAGCAACCAAGTCCCTCTTCACTCAATCTGTCATTCTGGACCTATCTTAGAGTCCTTTGTGAAGATGCCAATTGGAATCTAAGTACAGTCACGCAGGGTAAAGAGGGGAAAAAATACTGTGAGAAACGCATCATTAGACAGTTCCGTCATTATGTGAACATCATAGGGTGTGCTTAAGTTAAGCAACAGTGTCATCACAAGATGAGATTTTATGGGTGCTTTGCACATACAGCTTCTCACTGACCAAAATGTCATTATGCTCCCACTACACATGACTGTACAACCCATTCATCTTCCATTTGGGTAAAACTGGCACAGTAACTTCCCCAAGGACTTCATGATGCCTTGTCCTGCACCTTCTGGTCCTCTGCTAGCAGAATCCTGAGGCCGTCAACTTTCTACTTCATTGTGGGTGTAGAGAGCAAATATTCCCCCTTCACGTTCCTTTCTGGTGTCACCATTTCTCAGCATCAATTTTAAATTGTCCAGCTATAAATCCTGGTTCTGAGTCCTGCTGGAGAGGCCGTCCCTTCCAGAACAGCTCCCTCAGGACTTGCACATAAACAGTACCTGGACTGAGCACTGGTTTCACCATGCTGCCTGCTGGGGATGGCTGCATGAGTCTTCTGAGTACTCTGTAGCCTTCCTGCCATTTGAGAACGTCTGTCTCCAAGTTCTACAAGAAAGAGATATTTTTGAATTTTTATTTGTGGCATATATCCTGCTTATGCCAGCAGATGCGTCAAAGATACCACAACTAAAATAGGAATTTTTTTATGGGAAAACAGAACTTAAGGCCTGAATTAATTGTTGACATCAAATGCACTCCCTCAGAAATCTAGCTCTTCAGAAATGGCTCTGCCCCCTTGTAGCATACTTTACCCCCTACCCTTCGTTATTATTAAGGACATATGTGCAGAAACAAGATCTATGCCTTGGCACACTTCTTCCATGCCAGCCGCTTATATTCCAGCTGATGCTAGAATCCTCCCCTCCCCATACAAGGCTTGGTTTTTTGAGTAGAGTAGTGAGTTCCCAAAGGAAGACTGTAACTTTCAGGAGAAAAAGAGTAGCTGGAGCAGCAGATAAAATCCCAAGTGAAGCCAAGACTAGGAATCCTCACCAGTGTCCCTAATGAGTCACAGGGCAAGAAATTAATAAACACACACACACACACACACACACACACACACACACAAGAAATAATAAAGGAGGAGGTAAAACTATTTGGAAAGAAATTTGGAACCAGATTTTCTAAGAGATGTCAGTTGTTTTTATAGGAGACACATCATGCTCATTTTCATTCTCAGTTCCACAGGAATCTGTAGCCTCAGGCACAATTCTGACAACTATGTCTCTAGTTTTCTGACTTATAGGATCTCTGTTCCTACAAAACAGTTATTTTACTGTATTTTCCTAAATATCCTACTATGTCTTGTTACTACTAGTCTTCCCACCCAGAATGTCTGCTTTCCCCCATCAAGGATCCTATGCATTGGTGCAGGCAGCACCGCTAGCCAGTCAAGCCTCTGCCTGTGAGGCTGGCATCCCATGTGGCACTGAGTTGAGTTCTGGCTGCTCCACTTGTTCCAACTCCGTTTTTTTGTTGTTGTTGTTGTTTTGTTTGTTTGTTTGTTTTTTGTTTTATTACAAAGTCAGATATACAGAGAGGAGGAGAGACAGAGAGGAAGATCTTCCGTCCGATGATTCACTCCCCAAGTGAGCCGCAACGGGCCAGTACGCGCCAATCCGATGCCTGGAACCTGGAACCTCTTCCGGGTCTCCCAGGCGGGTGCAGTGTCCCAATGCACTGGGCCGTCCTCGACTGCTTTCCCAGGCCACAAGCAGGGAGCTGGATGGGAAGTAGAGCTGCCGGGATTAGAACTGGCACCCATATGGGATCCCGGCGCGTTCAAGGCGAGGACCTCAGCCGCTAGACCACGCCGCCGGGCCCCCAACTCCCTGTTAAAGTATCAGCATGAGCAGCAGAGGATGGCTTAAGCAGAGGAGGACCCCTAAACCCTCATGGGAGATCCAGAAGAAGCTTAAGACTCCTGGTTTCAATCCCTGCAGATGTAAAATATTCTCTCTCTCTCTAACTCTACATTTCAAATAAATAACAGTCATTTTTTTTTAAAAGAAGAAGAAATTCCCATCCATTTTTTCAAGGCCTTTCCAGCTACTCTCTTTACCATGTCTTAATAAAGAAGGCAGGATGGACAATGAATGTGCCAAGGAGAAGTTGGTTAGATGCTGTAGATGAGCTGAGCCTGGTCATCATTTGTACACTGGTTTTGATATCAGAGACAGACACACAGTGGATTGGGGAATAGGCAGGCATGTAACAGATATGATGCGCTTATCAGAGAACATTCTAGAACTGTGCTGTTCCTCTCATGATTGACTACTCCTGAAACATATTGAAATATCTTGCACACCTAAAACTATGATTCTCTAAATCAAGCAGGTGTTGGTCTTCTGTGAATACACCTGAGAGCCTGAATGTGCAAGGACGCACGCGCACGTGCACATACACACACTTAAAAATAATGACAAGGAGAAAACTCAGTGTGCCAACCGAGAAACCTGATCATATCGGTTTACTGACACTTCCTATGTCCAAAAGGTTTGTTAAGAATTTTATATAACACCCAAAATATTAAACTTTCATCAAAAAGCAAACCTATAAGCCCGAGCGTCTTCATTAAAGGTGAGTAGGATAAGGTCAGCCACATTGCCTAGGTCTCCACAGTGAGTGTGGAGATACCGGGTTATCCCAGCTCTGCAGCCTGAGCTCTCAGCTCCTCAACAACCTCCCCATCCCTTTCCAAGAGCAGGAAGCTGGAGTCTTTCCTTCTTTGGAGTAACCCCTCAAGCAGTGCCAACCCAAGGTTCCCTGCATGTTGACCAGGCAAGATGGATTTGGACACACTGGTCTCACAGGTAAAGCACTAAAGGCAGTTGGCTAGCCTCCTTCTGGTCTCCTCCTGTGTTTTCCTGTGCGGCTTCTGCAAAATGTTTAATTCTCACCTTCTCAAACTCTATGTGGTCCTTTGTGGCCATGAGCCCTCTCCGACCTTGCCAGGCACAGTCCTCCTGTGGAACAAGCAGATACCGCCTCTGATGCACACCTCTCCCGCTTTGGGACATTAGCTCTACTCTATTGTACTGCAAAGTCGTCTTCTACTACACTGGGTCATTTTCTTTTAAAAAAAGATTCTATCTATTTTAATTGGAAAGGAAGATGTACAGAAAGGAGGAGAGACAGAAAGGAAGATCTTCCACCTGATGACTCACTCCCCAAGTGGCTACAAAAACCGGAGCTGAGCTGATCCAAAGCCAGGGATCAGGAGCTTCTTTCTGATCTCCCAGGTGGGTGCAAAGTCCCAAGACTTTGAGCCGTCCTCGATTGCCATCCCAGGCCACAAGCAGGTGGCTGGATTGGAAGCGGGACTGCCAGGACATGAACTGGCGCCTGTATGGAATCACGGTGCGTGCAAGGCAGAGAGTTTGGCCACTAGGCTACCAAACCGGGCCCTCTGGGCTATTTTCCAAAGCATGATTCACTGCCTCGGTGCTCTCAGTTTCAGCACTGCTTAATGCATATCCTCAATAAGCCAACCAATTACAAGATGTGTGTTTTACGCACATACAAACCAGGAGCCGTTCAGGGATTTCCATGACCTCCCCACTCACCGGAGACCGTAGCAGAGCCTAAAGGTAGGGGAGTAGATGAGATGGATTCAGATTGTGTGTAATTCAACTGCATGAGACTGCGAGGCAATGTTAGCTTGTGCTAGTGGAGATGCTGGCACTGCCAGGCTGGACACGTGGCCCTGGGCGGGGGGGAAACCTAGCCGCTGGTCAGATCTTCTCAACCCCGCCTGCACGTTACAGTCACCTGGGGAGCTCTATAAAATCCTGAATGCACGGTTCCCACCCTTAGGATGTTTAATTTAATGAGACTGAAGTGGTGCCTTGGCATCAGCGTTTTTTAAAGCCACCTTGGGATTTTTTAATGTGCAATCAGTCAGGAGACCACTCCAAGAGGGAAAAATAATGTTACTCATATCTGCCTTTCAATGACTGGGGAACGAAAGAAAAAAAGAGAAACCTCTTTTTTTTTGTAGTAGGTTCATTTGTGTCTCATTTCATCCTCTTTGAGCCATGATTTTACACCTTCCCACAATCAGCACAGTGGGGTCACTTGCCTTCAGTCTGTGTCTCAGGGTGTGTGTGTGTGTGTGTGTGTATTTGCACACATGAAAATCAGACACATCCTATACTACAGAACAGGGCAACAAGAAAGCTTAACATTTTGACTGGGATTTTTTTCCGACAAAGCAGCTCTCTGCTACTTTTGTTGTGCGTGGTTGGCTCCAGGTAAGGAGATACAAAGCAAACACTTGGGAAATATTGTGATATAGCCACAGCTGTGCTATGAGAGAAAAAAAAAATCTGCCCGAGGCTTTCTCCTTTTCTTCAACACTTCTCCAGCACTTTATTTTCCTGTTTGGAAATCAATGAGACTGAAAAAGTTTCAGATGCTTTTCTACAATCACACAATTGTTCCCCTGTCTTTCCCCTCCAAATCCTGCAAAACACAGCACCTTATTTTCCAGCCCAAGCAACTCCATTTGCCAGGAGGTAACTCCCTGCCTGTCGTAGCTGCTGCTTTGCAAGAAACTCGGAAAGTCGCTTGGCAGTGGTGCTCAAGCCTTGTGTTTTTCCGCTGTGTTTCCAGAAGGCTCTCGAAGATGTCGTGTTTGTATTTTCCCTTCTTGCTGGCTTCATGTTCTCCTATGTAAATGAAGAAAGCTCTTCCAGTAGGAACGAATGGCGCATTTGGAGTACTTGCTGATTTCAAACACATTTGCTCCCAGTTAAAGTAACTTTGCATACAGCAGCATTCTGCAGTGCTTAAAGGAAATACAAAACAATTTAAGAAAAAGCCCTTTACCAAAAAAAAAAAAAATCAATTCCAATGGGAGACAAAGCAAATAAAAATGGAGGCATACACATTCATCTGAGAAATAAGTGTTGCAGCCATATTATGGAATGCTATTAAATTTTATTTATATCAGTCTGTTGTTATTCAGTGGTTAAACACGCAACAATTCTCCTGCTAGATATTTTCTGACATTGGCCCTTTGGGTTTGAAAACTTCTTCCATTTTTCAAGATTATGTTTCTGCCTTTACCTTGCAGTAGTACCTGAAGCTAATACCACCAATCACCTCACCACAACCCTCCAGCATGAAAAATTTAAAATGGGAAGGGTGATGCAGAAACCATCATGACCAAGGAGATTTCTCATAACTTGTGTCCTTTTCAGGCCAGGACCAGGGTGAGACCATCCAGGGACAAAGAAAAGCCAAGAATATTTTGTTTACTGTGAAATGTTTGCATTTGAGTTTTCAAGATAACGCTTTAGCATATCTGTCTTGACATCCAAACTCTTGCTGCACTTTTCATATTGTGCTCAAGTCCTAGTCTTGATTCTCCTTGCAAAAACATGACAACTGCAGAGGGTGCAAGGTGTGGAAAACTGAACTTGCGCATTCCTCAGCAGCGACACGGAAGATACCCCAAACCAGAAGGTTAATGTGATTCTTTTCTGAGGGATCCTGGAGACCTTGAAAACGGTGTGTGACTCTCTAGGTTGTGACTAGAAATACATCAAAGAGACATGATCATGAACTGCCCTCCCAATAAGACCAGAACTTCCACACAGAGTGCCTGCATCTCCCACCATGGCAAAAAGACTCTCTTTCAGGACAAGGCAGCAGCATCTTCACTGAGCTCTTCACAAAGCTCAGTGTGCTTAGTGCTATTCACATGACTAGGAAGGACACTTCAACCCCAATCCTGTGGAGTTCACAGCACAGGGGAAAAAATTTAAAACAGTTACAAAAAAAAAAAAAATGGTACAAGCACTGGCCAGAAGGAGCATGTTGAGTTACAGATGAAGAAGCACATCACAGTGCCTGAGTTCAATCCGCAACTCCGGCTCCTGACTCACAAACTGTAGAAGACACTGGTGATGGCTCAAGAGGTTGGATTCCTGCCACTCGTGTGGAAGACCTGGCTTGAGGGACTGGCTCCTGACTATCGCAGACATTTGTGTGTGAATCCGTGGGTGGACTCTATCTGTGCTTCTCCCCGCGCATATAAATAAGTCTATTGGAAAAAAAGCAATGGCATAGATATTAATAAAATTAATAAAACAAGAACTTCAGCACAGAGACAAGGGGTTTGGATCTTGAAAAGATCCTCCAAGAGATAGCACAGAAAAGGCACATTACTACCTGCAAGGACCCCTCCCTGCATGAAGCAGCTACGACTGTAAAATTTTGCAAGTGCAAAGTGCACATGTCCAGGACCTCCTGCAACGCACAGCTTGAAAACATACTTCAGAATGCCTGTGTGGTACATGTTCTGCCTGCCATGCCCACACCCCTGTCAGTAGGACATGTGCTTCGAGTTGTTTTAACAGTAGTAATTGTGGCTCACATTCAGCTATCTACACCCACCAGTCTGGTTCCATGGGTGACCAAGGACACACATTTGTTAAACAGCTGGACAGAAGCAGTGGTGCCAAGTCTTGTAATATAACAATTTACCTCTATTCACAGCTAAAGCACAATAAAACCCAAACCTTCTTTCCTGGCTTCAGTATCAGCAGCCCGACTGTGAATATTCCATCAGTTATGTTAGAATGAAGACTTCAAAGCAGATTATATAAGATTCATTTTGGAGTCCTAAACTGAAGGGAGTCGGGGGGGGATGAAAGAGAAGAGGATGGTTTGAAAGAGATGACTTACTCCCCAATGTCTTATGTATGATAGGATGCCACCAAATCTATGGACTGAGGAGAAATAAAAATGAGTGCACTAATATAAGCCAATTTAACCTACAAGTAAAGTAAAAACCCTCATTCTGAACCTATCTCTCATTAACTGTGTGTTAACCAAGTGACAAATCTGGGTCACTTTTTTGTTTAACCCTATGGACATTATGGTGACAATCCTGTCTGTGAAACACTCACTCACATCCCTGAAGTTTCCTTCCAGGGAGAGGATGGGCATTGGCGATACATACCCAGCTCCAGTCCACCTGCTCATCACCCAGGGGTCCCTGGACTGGAGAGTTTGAAATGAGCTTGCAGAGCTCTTTGGTGCAAGCTGTCAGGAGGCAACGGATGCTCCCTTCTCCTCAAGATAGAGAAATGTGTCACAGGCCAGTGGGGAGGGTATACCTTCTGGGTTCCCCATGAGGAAGCCCTCGACACAGGCTTCACATTTCACTTCTGCACAGAAATCTCTTAGTATACATCATAGCCTGTAGTCTCTGTACTGCCAATCAACAGGTACTACCATTAATCCCACTTTTCACATAAGGAGAGTTTTCAAACTTGGCAGTTAGCAATGGAATCAGAATTTAAAGTCAGGTCTGTTTAAATCCAGAGGTCCCTAGATTACTTTAGACAATGAGTACTTATCTCATCAGATAGATGACTCCATTCTGCTTATAAACCAACAATCAAGGGAAGCTAAGCTCGCAAGGACATGATTTTCCAGTAGAAGAGTGAAGAGATTTTTGTGGGCTGATACACCTCCATTAAAAGACATGCCTTGCCTATGAATTGCACCAGAACCCCGAAACTTGTCACCACAAAACATTGTTACAGCAGTAAATGCAGAAAAACATCGAAGATCTGCTGGGCAGATTGACTAGGAAAACGTGGTGCTTCTATCAGAAGTCTGTAGTTTTAAGATTCCCTTGTGTTTTAATGGCACCAACACACAAAGGGAATTAAGCCATTTTGATCTCCAATAATGAGAAACATGGCTGACGTTCAGACCTGAAACTATTTAACGCAAGTTAATCTTTGAAACAAATCTGGAATGAAATGAGGGAGAAAAAAAATCTTATGATGGTAGACATCAACTAATGGGTTGCATTTCTTTCTTCTCAATTAGAAATGGCAGAGAGGTTTTAATTATTTTTCCTTAGCAAGCACATCAAAACATATCTACACAAAAACACAGCAAATATGTTATAAACTTTTTTAAGCCAAAGAGCTCGTCAACACTGTTTGCAATTATGAAATCATTTGGGGAAATGGTATTTTTTTTTGAGGAAGGAATTGTTTTTCTCTTAGATGCAAACCACATCACAGCCCATCAGAAATAAATCTTTTATTGTATCTTCAAGAGCAAAAATGCAATTTGTGCAACAAAAGAGCCACTGATAAAATGCAACTAGCTCCCCGGGATCTGTGGGCCGACCTCGTTCATCAGAGGCGATAGTGGGGCATTTCATGTTTTCAAAAATGATCTTTTGCAGGAAAACTGCTGGAATTAAATGCTGCCCAAGAAGTTCCACTGAGGAGTTGTTAGGAACTTTGGTCCTCCACTTCTGTACATTACCACCAGCATTCGAGAAAAAGGGAGATTTTCTAGAGACTTCTTTTTCACTCTGAACAATTAACGGTTGGTAGAGATAAAATAGCAGGAAATACTGAGTTTTGTGAGAACACAGCTTCAGGAATCAGATTGCCTGCATCTTAATTCTGGCTGTGCCACTTAACAACAGTGGCGCTCTGATCCGCCTGCCTCTCAGTGGCTTTATTTTAAATTGGGATAACAGGAGGACTAACTCCATATATTTTCTGGAAGAGTTAAATGAAATAACAAGTGGAAAACATAACGTATACTCTAAAGATATGTGCTACCATTGTTATCGTCATCCTTACGTCCATTTTCATCAGGAACATACAACAAAACATTAGACTAAGGTCACAGTACAGGATCAGGAAATGAAATCAGGAATGGAAACTTACACATTGAAACACCAGAGTCAGAAAACCAGAAATGAAAGTATAAACCGAAATGTGAATTCAAAGGGTAATTTGAGTAATAATAAAAAAAAACTTCAGTTATAATTTCTACAGTCCATTATTTGCTTTAATTGTTCAACTTTATTACACTAGAGATGCATCACAAAACCATCCTTTATCTGTCATTTTTATCCCATTTATCACCTTCTACTAATCTGATTCTGGGTTCAGAAATCTCTAAGTCTTTGCTGAATTTAGAACATCAACTCTAGGTCCAGCGCAATGGCTCAATTGTCTAATACTTCCTCTTCAAGTGCCAGGATGAGTTGTGGGTGCCAGTTCTTGTACCATCAACCTCACTTTCCATACAGCTCCTTGTTTGTGGCATGGAAAAGTGGAAAAGAATGGCCCAAAGCCTTAAAACCCTACATCCACATAGGAAACACCCAGAATTTACCTTCACGGAAAGCAAGTGAACTAACAGTTCACGGATTTCTATGTTTTTGTGTTTCTAGTACCCACATATTCCTCAAAATGGTCATTTTACCTGGTAGTTGCAGGGGGTAGGGTAATCATTTTTCAACTAAATTCTGAGAATGAGATTTAAGTATCTGGGAGAAAAAAAAATTACCCCAGGAGATTCTTTGGCACATTAAATTTGAAAACAACTGAACTAGAGGTTGAACTGCCTTAGGCACAAGTCTTGACTATGGCAATAAGAAAGGTAGACTAGGAAATCCATCAGGCTCTTGTGTGATCCTCCAAAGTTATCCAAGACAACCATCCAACAAATGTAATTTGGGGGCATCAGGAATAACTGGGTGTCTTCCCTTGTTCTGGAACTACACTTCTAGTGCCATGGTGTATGTAAATCAACTGGGTGGCTGTCAGTCTTTGAATACTTTTTCACTTTGCGATTCACCATTATCTAAGGTCTATAGGAAAAGAACAACATTCTGGAAGATGAATCTCTTCACTGGGAGAATTGGCCTGGAGATAGAAAACAGGTGCAATTCTTGAAGAGTGAGAGTTATTCAAGAATCTGAAAGCTTAAGAATTGAAATTAACTAATGCTTGTTGAGCACTTACATACTAACCTGGGTGCTGATGCCAGGTGGCATTTTCATTCTCAACCATCAGGGCCTGGCACAGTAGCCTTGTGGCTAAAGTCCTCACCTTGCACTCACCGGGATCCCATATGGCCGCCAGTTCATGTCCTGGCTGCTCCATTTCCCTTCCAGCTCCCTATGGCCTGGAAAAGCAGCAGAGGATGGCCCAAGGCCTTGAGACCATGGACCTGTGTGGGAGAACCAGAGCAAGCTCCTGGCTCCTGGCTTCGGAGTGGCTCTGCTCCGGCCATTGCAGCCACTTGGGGAGTGAACTAGCAGAAAGAAAATCTTTCTGTCTCTCCTTCTATCTGTAAATCTGACTTTCCAATAAGAAATAAATACATTAATCTTTTTTAAAAAGGAAAAGTACCATCATGCCTATGGCCTTTCCCTAGAAAAGCTGGCACACATGCAGTCTCTAGTGAAGTGCACCTCTGGAAAGCTCCTAAAATCGGGTACTTAACCATGAAACAGTGGGTTCTGGGAGTGGGGAGGAGCAGCAAGGTGCCTGACATCAGGATGAACAAACTGCTGCCTGCCAAGCGGAGCCTGAGGTTACCTAATTCAAAGCGTTTACCCTTAAAATGGCAATTGATACAACAATTAAGAAGCCTTTGGGAATTTGTACTAAAGAATTTGTACTATACTTGGATCCTCACAGAATTAGAATTTTTCTTCCACATTTTAATAACGAGGGAATGGGTAAGTAATACCCCATGTCAGGGAGATATAAACCCAGATTTTGGTGATGCCAAATGTTGTGCTTACACAGAAGGTAGACCTAAAATCTCTAACATGATACTACCAAAGGAAAATCAATAAAGGATGAGTGCTCCAACAACTGTAACTATGCCAATGTGAGCAGCTGAAAGATTAGTGGAAGTTTCTGACGTAAAGGTTCGGTAACCTCTGCTTGGAGACTCTACTGTGAGAAGGAAAATCTGGACAAGATGGTTTCTTCATTCTCTTCCAACGTAAGATATTATGATTTATTGGCAAGCAGCTGGGCACCACATTAATTCCTTTTTTGTCTTGGCAAAAGGAAATTGTATTCTCGCAGAAACTTCCATTGGCAGAACAGTTGCCTTGTAAAAGTAGGAAAGAAGCTGAGAAAATTTTATTTTCTTCTCAGGATTTTTTAGAGATGGGTGATGGTAGAATGGAATTATTGGAATATGCAAAATGGAGCACAGTGATTTAAAAAGCTGATTAAAAAGTAGGATTTATAACCTAGTTCTTACTCTTACAAACAAAATGACTTTGGGGAATGCTATCTAACTTTTCTGAAATTAATTTCCTCATCTGAAATGACATCTCTCACAATGCTATGATAATAAAACAATGCATGTGAAACATTTAGAGTGAGGCACATGTCAAAGCAAAAATAAATGATAACCATTAGCTGGCACACAGTAAATTTTGCTTAGAGTATCCATAACTTTTGGAGCTGCTGTGTTATCCTGGTGCTTGACCTGAGACAACTTCTCCAAATTCCTTAGAAAGAGAAGGAGACAGCTCACGAAATAGAATCCAGCACATGTAAACAGGGAAAGGACACATATTGGCTTTTTTATAAGATATAAAGGCCTAACTTTAGATTCAGGCAGACTTTGTTTTTCTTTCCTGTTAAGCAGGATTTAATAAGTGACTTAATCCCCCTAGACCTCAGCTTCCCAACTTGTACAATGTAGAATCATTTGGAAGGATTTCAGCTGCAAGTAACTGGATGTTTCACAAACATGGGGTCAAACATGGCTGACTGTTCTGATCTCTCACAATCCAAAGGTAGTCATTTGCAGGATTGGTTCTGCAGCTCCACTAATCAGCAGTCGAGCGGGCTTCACTATAATTATCTCGGTTCCACCTCAAAATCACAAAATGGCTACAATGTCCCACATTGCATCCTCACTTTGGAATACCAAAAGCTGGAAAAAGGTGAGATTAGCCTTACGTACTTCAACTTTTCATCAAGAGCAAATCTTCCCCAGAAATCCTCAAAAGATGTATCCTCAGGCCCAGCACTGAGTTCCAGCGGCTAAAGTCCTTGCTTTGAATGTACCGGGATCCCATGTGAGTGCCTGTTCGTATCGTGGCAGCCCTGCTTCCCATCCAGCTCCCTGCTTGTGAAGCCATGCGGGAGGGCAGTCGAGGACAGCCCAAAGTCTTGGGACCCTGCACCCATGTAGGAGACCTGGAGGAAGTTCCAGGCTCATGGCTTCAGATAGGCACAGCACCAGCCCTTGTGGCTACTTGGCGAGTGAACCATCAGACAGAAGATCTTCCTCTGTCTCTCCTCCTCTCTGTATATCTGACTTCGCAATGAAAATAAATTGATCTTCAAAAAAAGGGGGGTTGTATCCTCAGGTTCCACTGGCCAGAACTGAATCACATGTCCACCCCAAGCAAACATGATATCATCATTCATCGCTCAAGGCTAAAAAAAAAAATTGAAGTGTATATTCCACTACACCTCTGAATGAACTAGGGCATCTTAGTAGACAAGAAGGCAGAGGGTGGGTAGGCAAATAACAAGTCATTGTTTCACATTGTTTGCCCAGAATGAGAGAAGCCGACAGGATATAGTAACGTATTCAACACATGTTAATTGCTCAATATATACTTCTTTCTCCTTAGTAATGAAGAATTCTTAAAACCATAAACATTTCCAGTTAAATTATCCCCAAAAAGTATTGATTTACCTAGATATATAAGGAATTGTTATTTAAAACATAAAAAAGGAAATTCTATTTAACATAAAGTATATTTTTATTTCAATGTTAACTAATTCATGTAAACATTTATTCAGTAAATGTACATGCATACATACACACCAATTTTCTGTCATGCCTTGGTATTTCCCACACGTTCATAAATAGATCATCATAATCCTTACCATATTTAACTGATGGCTAATGATTCTTACAGAAATTACGTTTTGGATCTCTTCCTGAATCACCATTTTCTATGGAACTCGGTGTATCCTTGATGGTATCCATCAGCCCTGTTTGTGGGGTGAGGGTGGTGATGTTAAATCCAGGGTGCATGTATGAGTGATAGAATTAGAAAGCCTTAATGTGGTATCACATCTAAACCAAGTATCATTTTTAATAAATTTCTATTTATTTGAAAGTCAGAATTACAGAAAGAGAGGAAGTAGGAAAGAGAGAGATTCCATCAATCGTTCACTCATCAATGGTCACGATGGACAAGGTTGGTCCAGCCAAAAGACAGGAGCTAATGCACAGCCCAACAATTTGCAGGTCAAGCCTAAGAAAAATACCACCATCCCCTAGAAATAAAACAAGTCGAAGCCAACTGTGACAAAGGAGACTGCCTGTCTAAAGAACTAGCTGCCTGGGCCTGGCACAGTAGCCTAGTGACTAATGTCCTTGCCTTGCACACACCGTGATCCCATATGGGCGCTGGTTTTAATCACAGCAACCCCACTTTCCATCCAGCTCCCTGCTTGTGGCATGGGAAAGCAGTCAAGGATGGCCCAAAGCCTTGGGACCCTGCACCCATGTGGGAGACCAAGAAGCAGCTCCTGCTTCTGGCTTCAGATCAACTCAGTTTCAGCCATTGCAGCCACTTGGGGAGTGAATCATCAGACAGAAGATCTTCCTCTCTGACTCTCCTTCTCTCTGTATATCTGAATTTCCAACAAAATAAATAACTAGCTGCCCCCTGACAGGAGACAGTTAAAACTCCAGGAAATCTAGTTACCAATCAAACAAAATACTCAAAGAAGATGGTAAAAAAAGCATAATTGATCATAGATAATATGATGCTTAAGAAAGTTGTAATGACCTCCACTATGTCATAATGTATCTATCAAATAACATGTCTCAAAAATATGATCTCTGATGATGAAGGAAAGAAAATATTGTGGTTTATATGAACTTGCTAGTGCTTATCACCCATTGTCTAAATGGGAAGAAGATGGCTTCAGTGAATACGGGTGTCCTAGTCACTGAGACTTTGTACTCTGCAACAAAATAAAATAAAAGTGGTTTGCAAGCTTAGAACACAGCTTGAGTAGCACATTATTCATAGACAGTGACTGTCCTGAAGCGACTGTGCTTCCAGAGCAGCAGAGTCAGGATCCTCTGGGAACTTGTTAGAAATGCAGATTTTCATGCTCCATTCTCACCCATTAAATCAGGACATCTAGGGATGGGGCTCCGTGGTCTGTGTTTTTTAAGTCTCCCTAGAAATTCAGTTTTATATACTGAGGTTTAAAAACCAACATGTAGACTCTACCCATGTATGTATGCTCTGACCATGGGCTTGAGAACAACCCTGATGTGATGAGTTTGATTTAACATTCTCTATAATCCTAGAAAGGAGCATCCTGGCTGGAGACAAGAGTTTGCCTGCTACAAAACTTTCTTCCTCTCCTTCAGTTATTGGCCTCCTGGTACACCATAATTTTGTAAAAGTTTTATTAGTGTGGGACAAATTCCAAAAAGCTGGCAAGTCTCAATGTACCAAAGGTTGCCTTCTCAAACTACTAAACCTTCTGAAGATAATTCTCAATTCTGCATCTCCATCACAATGCTCTCTGTTAAGATAGGAATAAGAAAAACATCAAATAAAGCAGCAGACATAATGTCTAAAAGATTTTCATCTTACCACAACTTCTTTTTGTTTTGTTTTGTTTTGTTTATTAATAGCTAATGATTTTTTTTTACAATCTTTACATAGTTAATTAGGGTAAAAAGGGTCAAGGGCTATAGGAAAGTGGGTAAGACTATTATTTCCATATTGTTGCCTTCATGTTTAAAGGGGGGTATTAAGGGAAAAGGCCACCCAGCTTCCCACCCACCCCAGGTCCCGGGTGTGGGGCATGCTCCGAGATACTTAAGTGGTTTTAATAGTTCACCAGTTATGAATTGCTGCCAATCTCGCCACTCCAAGCACAATGAGGTCTTTGAAGAATCCACTGATTGACATAGTCCATCATAGAGTCTCCATTTGCCCAGTATTTCACTGACAACATGTAGCTGAGCTGGTTGATTGAGTTGTTCTGTCTTCTGTCTTTTCTTGGTTAGGGTTCTGAGTCCAGCATTTAGATTGGGGAGATCCCCAAAGAAACTGTCTGAGGTGTTCCCAAACCAGATTCTTGTGTGTTCTTGCAAGTACAGGGCCCGGCACAGTCCATTGCCCTGAACAGCTGGTGGTTGCAATTGCTGGGTTGGTTCTGTTTTCAGCCCTGACTTCCACTGGAACCAATGGGTGTTTCAGTCCAGCCTGGTTCTGCCCAATCCATACTCAGCTCTCGCATAAACCAGTGGGAGCTGCAGCTAGTCAGAGCAACCCACAATAACCGCCACCAGGCCCACACCCCTACCCTGGTTTGCCAGTATGTGTAGCAGTAGTCCAGTCTGTCCCACACCCCATTCGGCTCTCGTACATGTTAATGGGTATTAAAGCTTAGTTCCATCTAACCAGATCCACGATGCAGCCCACTCACATGCTGTTGGGTCTGTATAGTCACCCCAGGCCCTGTCCTAGTTTTCGTGCCCTCCTGTGGGAGTGGTAACCCAAGAGGGAGGAGCCCACTATTTCCCTCCCAGGCTACTCCCACTCCCAGATTGTGCACTCCTCAGGTGGTTCTGTGGTTTGACTTGACAGAATTAGACCCCAGTGCCAGCTTCTGCCAGCTGAAGCTGTGGCTAAGCCCAAACAACCCTCACCAACTCTAATTTTGTTTGCACCAGTAGGAATAATCAGCCCAGCCTGGCTTTTCCCTGATCTAGTCCACATAAGGCGCACAGGTGTTGTAGCCCTGCCCAGTCTAGTCTGCCCCCATCCCAGCTCACGCTCTCCAGTGGGAGTAGCTGTCCAGCAAGGGAACCACCCTTTATTCCCCCTGCCGGCTCGGCCCCCTCCCTTCCTGGTTCTCATGCGTGTACTGGTTGGGTGCTGCAGTCACATCCAGTACAGGCAACCTCTCCTTAGCATTCCATATTGTGCACTGGTTTTTGTTGAGACCAAACCTGGCTCAACCCAATCTCTGTTCTGGTGCTCGGATTTGCCAGTGGATGTGAACTGATTCAGCCTGGTCTGCTCCCAACCCTTACCTAATGTATGCCAGTGGGAAACTTTCCATGGCCTGTTCTGGGCTGTTTCCTATCATGTTTCTTGCGCTTACCTGCAGGGGACTGTGTCCTGCCAGAGGAGTTGCCAAGGCTCCTCCATCAGAACCCCTCCCAATGCCAGATTTTGCACATACCAGGGGGTCCATGAGCCAGCCCTACTCAGTTCACCTCCTGTCCTAGTAGGAACAGTGGCCTTTCCTGACTGGCCTTCAACCCAAGCTGGTCCTTGCTGTTGATGTTTCAGCCCAGCCATGGCTCGTCCATACCCACATACGGCTCACATATGGCTTAGTAGGGGTTGAGACCTAGCACAGTCCGTCCCACATCTACCCTGGTCCTCCAGGACACTAGATGGTTTTGGAGTTTGGCCCGGCCTAGTGTGTCCAGTACCAGTCTACACTTCTGCCAAAGGAGACTACAACCGTATCCTGATCGGAATGCAGCCCCCATTCAAGCCCATGTGCCCCTTGGTGGGAATCTCAACCCAGTTAGGGTTGTCCCCTTAGCTCCCCAACTGGGCCTGTTCCCAGCCGTAGATCATGCGCCTGCTAGTGGTTGCTTTGACTCAGCTTGGCTCAGCCCCTCGCCTGTCCTGACCTCTGCCTTAGACACTGTGGCTTAGTGTTCCTGACTCACACAGACCAGTAGGTGCAACAGCCTAGCTCGGCATGATCCATGCTCCGTGCTGGTCTCTAGTTTCGCTTGTAGGCTAAGGTTTGCTCAGTCCTGCCCAGTACATCCTGTTCCTTTACCAACTGACACATTAACCAACTGTTGGAGCTACTTTGCCCAGCTTGTCCAACCCCCAGGTCTGGACCACATGTTCACCAGCAGGAGCTATGACTTGCCAGGGGAGTTTCCCAAGTTCCTCCACTTGGTCCACTCCCAGACCCAGTTCTCATACATGCCAGTGGGTTTTAGGTCAGGTTCCGATGAAGTCTGGCTTTCCATTTGGCCATGTGTGAGCTGGTGAACGTTGCAGCCCAGCCCACCCCACACCTTACTCAGGATGCACATTTGGGTGCTGCTGCTTTGACCAGTCCAGACTGTTGCGGGTTCCTTTACCCGTGATTGATAGCAGGATCCTTGGTCACACCTAGCTTAGTCCATCACCACCCAAGCTCTTGAGCTAACCAGTGGGGCAAGAATTTCCACAGGGTTTGGCCCACACATCACCCACAGAATCTACCCCCAGATATGGTTCTCAAGTGCTAGGTAATGTCATGGCCCTGCCTAATGTGACCCGTCTGCTGATGCATCATCATATCAGGTAATAGGATATGATTCTGCTGGACAAGTCCTGAGTCATAGCTTTTGCATGAACTGATATTCGGTGCTCAGCATTGTTAAGTGATTCCAAGTTCTTCAAAGGATGAGTTACTGTCATTGGGAATCTTTAGGATTGACTCACATTCCAGAAGCACAGTGGGTTCAACCTGGAGCTACCTAAGCAGCAATTCAAAGAATCAAAATCCCAGAGCTCCCAGGCTGGGCGGCCAGCAGGCAGAGCATGGCACCAAATGGCACACTGGCCGCCCAGGGACAGTTGACCACGTGCACGTGGTGGCTGGCTTCTGGCATCCAGGTATGAGAGGCACTGTTCTGAGACCCACCAGCAGCCGGGAGTCTGCTGGAAGTTTAAATCCCAGTCCCAAGGTTGCTCCCCTCCCCAATCCCATTCACCGCTCAGTGAGGGTGGCGGGTGGGCCCTGGACCTGCCCAGCCACAGAGACTTCCCCCTAGGTGTACTCACCCCGAAGGGAGTAGCCCCAGGCAGGCCCGGGGACAGTGCATGTGGTGGCTGGCTTCTGGGATCCAGGCATGAGAAGCGATGTCCTGAGAGCCACCAACGCCACTACTTTCAACCATGTGAACAGTCTTTTAGACAGTTTTGACCAAGAAGAATCAAAAATTATTTGTAGCCCCTGCACTTGTTTCCACATCCACAGAGTGTGATGGCTCAATGGGAAAAGAATTACTGTGAATGAAAACACACCTAGGACCCAACACTGAAATTATATCTAAAATAAACGTAAGTACTCTCCCAAAACTAAAATGATATAAACTCATATAGTACTCTCTACTCCATGTGATATCATCTGTGTGTATGTGTTTGACAAAACACTATTCCAAAATAGCACTATTTCTTCCTGACCAGAATCAACAGTCCCAGGATTCTCACAAGTAACAGAAAAAAAAAAAAAAACCCTAGAAATTAGTGACTTGCATGCTGTTTTGAAATATTTTCATGGATGAGAATGAAATGGGAAAAAAAAAAGGAGTGAGGTTGTTGAAAAAGTACAGTTAAAACTAAATATGCTGCATCACATTGGTTTATTTCCTTTTGAACTGTGTTTTAATCAAAACAGTTTGATTTCCACTTCATGAAAATGTTTCATTTCAACCACTGGAGTTTTATAGGTTTTGTACCTTGTTTTACTGGAGGCTTGTAAATCTTATGAAATTCTGGAATGTCTAGACCATAAAAACGTGTCACTTGAACATGCTTTTAGGGGAGATGGTTCTCTCCTATGCAGTCTCACATGCATTTGGTGGATTTGTAGAGGGTTAAAAGCATTTTAACGTATGCCCCATGGTATCTAAGCTTAAAAAAACCCAACTTCATCAGTTGACAGCAATTTCACCTGTCACACACAAAAAAACCCTTTATAGTGCTATCTAAACAACTGAAAACTTTCAGAGTAGTGATTTTCAAGTTCCATCACCCTCCCTACCCTGCCAAACACACACACACGTGCCGCTAGTTTTCAATCCTTTTATAGACACAAGGTATTAAATGCAACTTTGAAAGATTTTAAATCCAGTGATGTACTATTTCTATGAATGAGCATTCATTATCATGATTAAAGGAGGTAATAGGGCTGGCAGAGTAGAAAGAACTTCCAAGATTGTTGAAAGGAATCCTCAAAATTTAAACCAATATGCAACAAGCAAAAGTTCACACAGAGATTTAACCAAAGAGCACCAAGTTCTTGAAAGCTACAAAATGAGTGATTCCTTTCCTCTTACAAAAGGAATCAACTTTGGCCTTATCCAGAAGAAAACTGGGCCCTGTTTTCTATGTCGAACGGTGGAGTGCTGCTAAACATGCATGAGGGTTTCTGAATTGTGATTTCTAGAACTCTGTGTTCTGAAACTTTCAGTCACTTGTGTAGAATCTGTTACAGTGTGGACAGTGAAGTATTAAATGAATCCAAATAGTCATTTATGTTATATTTACATATTTCATATCTGTATCCTGAAAATAAGTGGGAAAGTGCTAATGCTACTTATACTTCCTTAGCTAGCTAGTGGCTAGACTTTGCGAAGCTTTTTATATGAAGAATTAATCCCTTTCCTAAAGAAGAAGGCGTAGTCGAACGTCCACTACTGGGGAGCAATTGGGAATTATTCACAGAAGCTATAAGTGAACCAAAATGTCCACTCTGAAAAGTTATTTTAGTCACAAAGTCAAGAGCCTTTCATGTGGAACCCTGTGAGTCCTCCCCGTGGGGATAGTTGTAAAACATTTAAAAATAAGCATGTGAGTTGAGCTGTCTGAATCACAAACACACCGTCGTGTGCTCTTCGGATGCACAGCCTTCGCACCGCAGACACCACCCACCAGTTTGGAATCGGAAGACCTAAACGTTTGTTTCCTCGGCTAACTCACTTTGCTCTGTAACACCAAATTACCTGACACTTTGAATTCAGTTTCTTACTGGCACTAAAATGGGTTGCAAGTTTTAACTTGACAAATCCACTAATTGATCACTGAACGGTTTCTCTGATTCATTAAGCCGAAGACCCACTCTTTGGAATCATGGTTAAACATGCAGTGAATTGCTCTGTGATTCTATAAGAACTATTCATCTCATAGCCCTTATAAATTAACCCTGGATAAACAATACACAGTGAGAATGTAATTATATTAAATGACATTTGCATGGCACATTACATCACATTTTGCATATTGTTCTAAATCCTCACAGTTCCCTAATGTGGTATTTTACTGAATGACGAAAACAGGAGCAGAAAAGTTAGATAAATTGGTTCAGAGTAAAGGAAGTCACAGCCTACAATTCTGCTGTCCTCTTACTATATCAAATGAAAAGAAGAAAAAGAAGATAAGGATCACCAATTATTGGACTGAAGAAATGGGCTCGTACCTCTTATACAGAAGAATCAAATCTCCATTTACCGTCATCTACAGTGTGAGCCCCAAAACACATGCTCCATCTTTATAAAAGAAGGAATCTCTGATGAACAGGGTATGTCATAGTTCACTCTAAGACTCAGGTATTTTTATCTTTATGTAACCCCAGTCTGACAGTCTAAAAGACATTGCATATTGGATAAACAAATGCATTCTGGAGCACAAAGACTTGCAGGCCAATTCTTAATGTTATCTCCCAATATGTCAAATGAAAATAATATTGTTTGTAAAAATACTTCTTAAAAATATCCATGTTATTTATTCAAAAGACAGAATTATAGAGAGGGAGAGGGAGAGACTGAGGGAGAAATCTTCCATCTGCTGATTCATCTCCAAATAGCCAAAATAGTCCGTATAGCCTGGGCTGTACTTGGCCCAAACCAGATTTCCCACATGTGTGCAAAGCCCCGAGTACTGGGGCCATCCTCTTCTGCTTTCTTGGTGCATCAAGCAGAGAGTTAGATAATAAGTGGAGAGGTAGGGACTCCAACTAGTGCCCATTTTGGATCTGGTGCTGTGGGTGGTGGCTTAATCTGATATGCCATAATGTCAACCCCAGTAAAAACCTTTTTAAACTAAATATTAACATAAATGTCACTGATGACTCCCAATAACAATAAAGCAATCAAATATGATGTAATAAAATAATCCCTTTCGACATATTTAACTGTCTTCAGAATACAAAGAAAAACTACATAAACTTGAAGCATACAAAAGTACCCTAAATGAACAAAAGTCTATGTTACAAAGGGATTTTTAAAAAATATACTTGTTATATTAAATACTACTTCAAAAGATAGTTTTATGGTACAATGAATTATGATACCACTTAGAATACCTGCATCCCATATCAGAATACCCAGTGCAAATGCCATTTATTTCAGTTAATACTAGCTTTTTACAAAAGCATCTTAGGAGGCAGCAAGTGGCATCCCCACTACTTGAGTCCCTGCTACTCACATGGGAGACCTAGATGGATTCTGGCTGCAGTCTGCCCAGCCCTATCTATTGTTGACATATAAGGAGTGAATCTTTAAATAGGAGAGATAGAGAAAGAGAGAGAGAGAACTCCTTTCAAATAAATAAACGTTTTTTAAAATACTACTTCAGTTCTGGAAACAGGAAATAAATCACTCTCAAACAATTTTTGAAAAATCAAAATTAATGATATTATACATACAAAAAAGTATTTATTGTCAGAAAATACATCAAATAATAAAATGAAAATTCAAGCAGGAAAGAAAGAATCTGAGAGTAAAAAAAATAATACTGTATTGCAGGTTCTGTAAAACACACACACAAAAATTTAAGCAACTAAAGCTACTTCACGGGCCTGGCAGCACAGCCTAGCGGCTTGAGTCCTCGCCCCGGGATCCCATATGGGCGCCAGTTCTAATCCCAGCAGCTCCACTTCCCATCCAGCTCCCTGCTTGTGGCCTGGGAAAGCAGTTGAGGACGGCCCAATGCATTGGGACACTGCACCCGTGTGGGAGACCCGGAAGAGGTTCCTGGTTCCCGGCTTCGGATCAGCGCACACCGGCCCGTTGCGGTTCACTTGGGGAGTGAATCATCGGACGGAAGATCTTCCTCTCTGTCTCTCCTCCTCTCTGTATATCTGACTTTGTAATCAAATAAATAAATCTTTAAAAAAAATAAATAAATAAAGCTACTTCACTAATTGTGCAGTAAGATTTTTTGTAATACATGACTTGTTGTTATTCCAGATTCAAAGCAAGATGTGTGCCAAGGTGGCCATCAGAAAGGAACAGCTGTCACCACTGAAAATTAGCATTTGTATAACATAAAGGATGGCATATAGCAAGGATGGACAATGAATCATTTTTTTTTAAATGTTAAGTTTTTATCTGTTGCTGATATGAAAGATAAAGTCTGACCCAGATGAGTATATTTTTAAGCCCTTGACTTGGTAGTGTGGCAGTCCCTGGTCTTCAATAATTTATCTACAGTGAAAAAATTCACGTTATTATTTCCAGACATGTTAAAAACAATGCTAAGAAATATCCCCACTAATACGGTTGGGAAATCAGTGGAAGATGACCCAAGTGCTTGGGCTCCTGCAACCACATAGGAGACCCAAAAGCAGTTCCTGGTTTTGGTATGGCCCAGCCCAGTCACTGAAGCCATTTGGAGCATTTGGAGAGTGAACCAGTGGATGGAGGACTTTCCTCTCAGTCTCCCTCTGCCCCTCTGTAATTCCTCCTTTTAAACCAATAAAGTAATTCTTAACAACAACAACAACAACAAAAAAAAGAATGAAAAAGAAAAAGAAAAAAGAAATATCCAACTGACTTGTAATCACCATGTTTACCAAACATTCTCAGTAAATATAATAATAAAGGAAAATATATTTAACATGCATTATCAACTTTCGAAGGTTGTGTTAGGTGAAAAACATTCAAGATCATCTCATTTTTGTCTTCCCAATAAACCTATCATTTTTCTTATAAATGAGGAAACTGAGACATGGAGAGTTGAAGGAGCTCTCCCAGCTGGTAAAGACTGGAAAGCAAACACAGGCAGTTTCATAGCAAACTTCTGACTCTTCCGTTTTTACACACCTCATATAGTGATTTGTTTCCAAACTGGTGCAAGCATCAAACTGCCAATAACATTCTCAAGTCACATTGTGTAGGATATCTTCCTGCAAGGCTCCTGTTCCTACAGTTTCCTTCCCTAAATACAAAGCCTACATTGCCTCATTGGTCCAAGATCTAACTGTACCTTTACAACAAGATGTTTGTGTTCCTGGGTCCAGTTGTCCTCTGCCAGAACACAGGAGGGCATGTTCATTCAAATAGCTTCCCTGGTAAGCAAGATCAAGGAATTTAATTAGCAAATATGCAAAAACAATTAATTGGTAGAGAATCATAACTCATCTCTACCACATGCTTCATTACATTTTAAGATGTGTGATCTTAAGGAAACTAAAATGATCAAGCCAGAAGATAGTTTATCCAGCAGACAAAAACTTGCCATGAACCTGGTTCTCAGGCCAACCTGAACTCGAAGTTCACTTGGTACTACTTGCCAGAAGTGTAATCTTAAACTTCTCAGAGCCTCAGAGCCTCAGAAATCATACTTAAGTAAATTTAAAAATATTCACCTGAGAGTTTATCTTAGAAAGGGGCAGATACTACGTCATACAAATTAAAACACTGCCTCTAATCCTTTCATCCCACATGGGTGTTGGCTAGAGCCCTGGCTGCTCCACTTCTGATCCAGCTATCTGCTAAGGCACTTGGAAAAGCACCAAAGAATGGTCCAATTACTTCAGCCCCTGCCACCAATGTGGAAGACCCAGATGGATTTCTAGGCTCCTGGCTATGGACTAGCCCAGACCGACTGTGTAGCCATTAGGAAACAAATCAACAGATTCATTTTCTCATTGTGTGTGTATGTGTGTGTGTGTGTGTGTGTGTGTCTATCTCTTACCTTGTAACTCTGCCTTTCAAATAAGTAAGCAAACCTTAAAAAATACAAAACATTTTTTCACCAGTGTTGTGGCACCACAATATTTATTATTTGTATCACTACTACTATCATAACTTACATTATTTCAACTACTTTTGAAAAGCAGCTTATAAGAAACTAAAAGCATTTTCATGAATGCCACAATTACCTTTAACATAACCATCTCTTCATGTTTTATGAAATCAGCTAAAGAAAAACAGTCTCCAAATAGATCTGAATTATATCAAACTTATTATAGTTTAAATGTTCAAAGCTATCACAAATACCTCAGCCCTTGAGACATAAGAAATGTCTCATCAACAGGATGATGGACTCTCTGCTGTTGTCCATACCTACAATGTCAGGATACACTTACAGAGCAAAATGACACAATTAGGACTGTTTATGAAGGACTATACTATTGTAATAATATAAGGAGAATCAGTAGGGGGAAAGGACGTGGGGAGGAGGGAAAATCCCAGAGCCTATGAAACTATATCACAAAATGATTTTTTTAAAGGGAGAAAAAAAAGTTTTATCTCCAAAAAATAATTTGGGTAAATATTGCATAGTGACAATCCTGGCATCACACACATCAGCTACTGCTATTTCCAGCATAAGGAGTGGCTTCTTAAACATTTTATATTTTAACAGAACTCACTGAATATACTGATGGCAGGACTTCATTATCAAAAAAGACACAAATCATATTTTTCACCGTAAGTGTTGCTCTAGTAATAGGTTTCCTTGGGGAAACAGAAAGGACATTAGATGCTGGCATTCAGTATACTCATTAGAATCAAACAATGGGCCTCTTATGTCCTTCAAGGGACAATACAAGTGCCTTCAAAGTTCAACACACAAAAAAACTAAAGCTTATATATTTCAAAGACATGACTACCAAAAGAGTTCAAATTAAAAGTGTTGTTCAGAAAAATATTTCCTGGGTAACCAGTATAATTGGGCAATTCAGAACATCCATGGAAAATGAAATTAGAAGTTCGTTTGGGAGCAAAAAAGTTTGACATCTATGCATGGTAGTTTTACGGTATGTATTTACCATGAATGTTACAAAGGATCCTTGTATATAAGGCTCTATTCTAGCTTCTGGAAATACAGTGGTGAGGAAGATAATAAGGCTGCCAGTGCAAAGCAGTGCTTTCATTTCAGGTGATCTGCAGATTGGAGCACAGTCCTTTGAATTAGCTAGTGCAGGGAGGTCAGCGATGGCGACAGCATTGGCAATGGTAAAGTGTGGATTCTGGTCTCACAATAAGCAGGGTCACCTTCTAGCATCTGGAACCTCCTTGACCTTCAGCGTTCCTGTCATAGTCAGGACACTGACACTGCCTGCCTCACCCGACCGTGGCAAGGGTTCATTGCCTCAGCAATTCAGAGTGCCTAGAATGTAGATCACTCCCATGCAGAAGCAATTTCTTTCATTCCCTAATTCAAGCATAAGTAGCCTTGGAACATGGAAATATGCAAAGGGGAGATACTAAAACAACGTATTTTGACATATTTTATGTTTGAGTGTTCTGTTAGCAACTCAAGAGCAGCAGGCCCCACCTCCTTACCTCATCCTACAAATTATTTGAATCAGTGATTCTCTAAGAAGCATAAGATAAAAATTAAGGAAAAAAAACTCAGACACCAAAATTATCATGCTCACCAAAAAATAAACTGCTCTGATCTCTTACAAGAAACCTGCATGAAATCCTGCGCGCCACTTTCTTTCTCACAAGTCTTTCACAGTTTGGAAACTCAAGCTCAAATACTTTGCTTCCATTCAGCAAAGCAAAGGTAGCAGCTTAGCTTAAAAGTACAAACACTGGGAAGAGGAAAAAAAAGTACAGCCATGGCTGGCTGCCAGCTCTTGGCCAATCAGTCCTCACAAGAAGGTTGCGTCAGAGGCTTCCAGCCTGCTGGATCCTCTGCAGCTGCCTACAACACAAGCTGGGACCACCCAGGCTGAGTGGATGGGCATCTGGAGAAATGTACAAACAATGGAGAACATCACAGCCCTACTTTTCCAAGCCAGTGATTCTGTCCATAGGCCTAGTCTGGATTTTAAGGGAGTCCCAGGCAAAGAGAAAATCTAGCATAAGCTAAATGGTCCTATTATTAAATCACTGTCTAAAGATCTGAAGCATAACCTCCAGAATGGAAAAATATTTTTCAGTGGAAAATCACTCGCTTCAATATTCATGGATCTGGTTTTCAACTGGTGTTGGGCTCTCACCCAGTGTAATTAACTTCCTACCTGTGGGTGGATGCTAGAATTGCTTTACACCTCTCTTCATCCCAGCACCTAATACTTCCTGAACTGTTTTATACAAACAGAAAAATATGTCTTTGAAGATAGACTGTTTGGTCCAGGGTTCTCTGGTAGCCCCCTTCATTCTGCTCTTGGAAAATTTGTTTTTTTTTTTGATTTAAATGTCAGAGGACAGGCTGGCATCATTCGAAGCCTTGCTCAAACACTAGGCATGCCAACGTGTTAGAATTATAATGAGATACAATAGCGGATGTGGGGGAAGCCTAATTAAAGAGTTGGACTTGGCATACCAGTTGGAAAGCCAAGTATGCGGCCTTCTATCAGATCTGAATGGAAAGCCCAAATCATGGTGATGGATGGCTTTGAGAAACACACCCTCCAGTGCCCACAGGACAGACATGTCAGAAGGACTCAAGGAGAAATACCCTGCTAAGGCTGAAACTGAAACTAAAACCTAGGGCAAAATTCTGATGTCTGAATCCCAACTCCAAAGTCTGACTTCACAGGCGTGGAATGCAGCCTGAGCATCATGTTGATGATGATGATGATGTACATAGGAAAAGCCTCCTTTCATCTATGCTGTGGATGCCACATATACATTCACAGGTGGAATGAGTTGTGCAATTCACTACAACTCAATTCACAAGGAGAGTACTCCTAACAGACGTACGATGGAGAAAATACAATATGATAGATTTTCTGCAGGACCCTCAGCAGGCAGAGGCAGTGTTGTGGCTAACAGCTATGCTTTCTGCTCCGTGAAGAGATCCAGGCAGGTTGCCTTCCAGAGTGCATTGCAGGGCTTGAATCAAAACTGCATTTCTTGCTGCCTTAGGTAGGCTCCGCAGGAGTGGAATTTTAGGAAAACCAAGTCATCTCATGTCGTCAGGAAACGGGGTAATACCACAGTCCCAAATACCAACGTTAGCATAGGACAGGAAGATCGCCATGTGCAGTTCTTCCTCCAGAGCTTGTATAAGCCAGGGTGTTAAGAAATTTCTTCATGCTAAGCCACAGGCTTCGAATTTTAATTTTTTCATTATACAAATTTCCTTCTTATTCTGTTCCAGCCACATACTTGCAAGTTACTTAACCTCTCTGGATCCCTGTTTTCTCATCTGTACCTTGGTGAGATGAATTGCTTACTTTTAAAATACTATGAAGATCAAATGTAAATTATCACACAAAGTGTGGCCATGTGTCAACTGATCAATGTTGTTATTTTCCCTTTTTTAACCTTCACCTGGCTGCTGGCAAAGTGAAGTTGTCCGTGCCCAGTTACCCAGATACAATCCCTCGCTTATCTTGTGGCCATTTCATTGAGCACTGATCTAGGTTCTCTAGTCTTCTCTTCCCAGAATTACACACCAGCAGGCATCAGCCCAGAGGGAACGCTTTAGGTTACCTACTGTAATAAATAAATTCCCAAGGTCTAACAGAATAACACCTTGAAAGCCGATTTCTCACACAATGGACTAAGCTGCTATTTGTGATTGTCCGACTTGGTTGTTCATGTCGTGGTCAAGGCAGTTGTTCCTTTCTCCTGGGGCTCATCATCCCATAGCCCTCAAAGGTTTCTGCTCCCAATGGGCAGACAGAGAAATGGAGAAAGCTTACAAACCCTGACCCAGAAGTGAGTCATGTCACTTGGCAGTGGTCTCCTCGCAATGGTGACAAGTGTCATAAGCTAACATGTAGAAAGGAGAATGCAGAGTCCCCCACTGAGTGACTCCCTCTGGGCAACCATTTTGCATCATATAAGGACAAACTCAAAGTTGGAGTAACCTGAATCTACCAAATAGTTTTCTTCTAATACCCACAAGGGTGATTTCTCCCTCACTGAAACGCTAGAAACGAGAACTGCCAACACCCCAGAATGGTCATCCAGCAAGTGCCAGATCATCCCAAGAAGCTTTTGCTGCCAGTTTTCCTTCTGTGGTCCCACTTGGGCATCTGTTGAAACACAGAATGAGTGTGTCCACAGTCCTCATCAGACCTCCGACCAAATAGCTGTAGCTGTCTAGAAACCTCCTTTCTTCCCACTAAATGCGCACAGCTCTTCAAATGTTCCTAATATGCCATGGTTTTCAGACTCTTCACCATCATGTCTTTTCTGTACAGAAAGTGCACCATTTGTCACGGTCCCCAAAGTATTTGACCCCTGCCAAATGGATCCAATATGCCAGACACATGACTGGATATGCCATTTGGTGTCATCTTTTCTAAATTATGCTAACCAGGCTTACAATTCTTTCTTAGCCCTTGTTTTCTTCTTTTTTCTAGATTTTAATTTCTTTATTCACACTTCCTAAACCAGCTGATATCTTTAGCCTGGATTTCTATGCTCCCATTGTTATTTAAATTCCTGCCAGTCATTTTCTGGCCTGTCACCAAATGAACATTCTTGCAAGGGCTGTTCAGAAAATAAATTTACAAGGTGTTTTTATGAAACTGATTTTAAGAGATGGCAAGCGATCCCTGTAAGTGTTTCAACAGCAGCTGATTGCTACTTTTCCACACAATCCAGCAGATTTACACATTTGGTACACCACAGAGCCAGCTTTTTGTGCCAGCTGAGTAAAAATTGCAGGGTCCTCAGTTATTAAATCAACTTTATATCATATCAATGAACACAAACTTTGTTGAGTCACAGGCTTGTTGCAACTAACATCTTCAAGAGACAAAATTCATTTCGCTTGAAACCGGGGTACAGGAATTCTCCGACTTCTTCAAGCACCGAAGTGTTGAGTCATTTGTTCTCTGTGTATTTCGAGGTCCCTTTGTTCCTGTTCTTCCACTTTGTCGCCAGAAATGGACAAGTCATTCTGATAGACTTTCAGTTAAAAGTGTTTTTGCCATAAATCTAAACAAGTTGACCATGAAATTCTGCAGCATAAACCACTTTTTTATTTAAAAAAAAAAAAAACAAAAACACATGTTATGAAAGAACATTTAATGACATGGAAAAATATTCAAGATATATTGATACAAAAAAAGCATTCTCCTAAAGCACAAACACAATTTGAATTTGTGCTTAAGTAACAGAATATATAGTGTTTGTGCACTTATGAACATTATGTGCACACGAAAAGTCTAGGCAAAGAGTTCTCACCTACTCTTCTTGGTGTGTTTGCTGGAGGAAGCTTTCCTTCTTCCTCTGGGCTTTAGTTCTTAAACTTTGAACCACAGAATGTTAATAAAGACACAACTGTACATAAAGACAAAATTTAATTTCTTTTAAACTATGATAAACACTGAAGCCTAACTTTAAACAAGTAGGCAGTGTTTGTTGAAGGGCACACTCCCAATGTGGCTGAGCCTGTAGCAAAGTAATTCAAGCTCTGTGAGGTCACTGAAGTGAGGCCCTGGTCCTAAAGAACTAGCGTCCTTTTGCAAACAGGCCTCAGAGCTCTGCCCCTCTCTGCTATGCAAGGGCGAAATGAACAGGCGATCATCTGCAATCCACGAAGCCGACCCTCCCCGGGAACTGAATTGGCCTTGCTCTTGGACCAGGGAAATGAGGATAAATTCTGGAATATTTTCCTCTGGCATTCCAAGCTAATACAAACATGGCCAAGCAAAATTGTCTTTGCTATCATGCATCAGTGATTAAACACGGAGCTGATTTTTTGAATAACTGCACCATTAAAAACCTTTACCCATTGTTATCAAACATGGAAGAAGAGACAGTGAGCTGTCACGGAACTCCAAATATTCTGCCACTGCTTTTCTTTCCCTGCCTTTTTGATTCTTTGTTATGCACTTCTAGTGTATATAAGTTGAATGTAGTAGGCGCCTAAGAAATCTGGGCATATTTAAGACCCAATGAAAGGACCTACAGAAGAGACTCTAAAGAGCAACTGTTAGAAAAGATGACACAAAGGTAGAAAGAAATAAAGATGCATGGAAGGACCAAAGGGGAGCACATCTATATTTATGAAACCCAGAGATATTTGCTGTAGGCCCAGAATATAAATTCAAATTAAATCAAGCCCAACAGCTCAAAGCAAAAACTCCCCATAAATGCTCTCCCGCTGACTTCAAAAGTAGGGCTGGGCCACAGTGTAGAGAGACAAAGAGGTTATGGAATGTGCCTGGAGCTTGGCATGGAGTCGACTGCAGAGGAGAAGTGAAGTTTTGAAACCCTGGACCTTGCTGATCATCCCCCTCTGGGTCTCTGTGACCCCTCAGGACAGGATGGACTGTCCTTCCCTTTTCTAAACATTCGCACCCCTCTGAATGCTCCTCTTAATTGGAGTTCCTGTTGGAGGGCTCTGGATGTACAAATGGAAACAAAGCTTGCTACAGACCAGACCTCCCTCCCTCTTGGTTCAGGAACATATTTCAAAATGCTACTTTATTAGCAGCTAAGCAAAAACACCTCTTCGACAGGGATGAGGGAACGCGGCATAAACACGTCATCCCCACCTATTGTTCTGCAGAGTCTAAACTTCCTATGATTGATTGTAAGAGGCAGTTATAGAGGAAACTGTTTGAGTGTGCTGAATTAAAAACAAACAGTGAGGCATTCAGCGACGAGCAGAGCTGATGGATTAAAATGCACCGGAGAATGACACCTCAAGTGAAGCCTGAATCGGCCGCATCCCAACAAGAGGGGATTCAACCTGCAGTTTCCAATCAAGGGAAAACTGGCACAGCAACAGAATTAGAGGCTTCCTCAGCTTTACACTTTATCTGCTAATTAGCATTAACACGCGTGGTAGAGGTATCTCACCAGCTTGTGGCACAATAAAAAAAAAAAAAAAACGGAATGTGTTATCAGCACAGAATGTGTAATTACTTTAAGCACTGGCTGAAAATTGCAGGGTACTTCATTTCAGAATTTGTGTATATTTATTGTTAGAGATAAACTTGTTGAAGTATATCTAATCTAATTTTATGTTATAATTCCTGTTTAAGATAATTTCAGTGTCAGCAAGCCAAGAACTGAAGTAAATACCACTGTAAATCTTAATACATTAAAATACCAGCTCAATACATCCATTCGACTGTGACTTGATTCGCTTCTTGTTTAAGGACAAAAAAAGAGAGGAAAAAAAATTTTTCAGATTACATCAAAACTACAACTCTGTTGGGCGGCCTCCGCCATGTCAGGTTGTATAGCTGATGGAGTCCGCCAACATGAGCTCCCTCCTCCCATTCTTGCAAATCACTTCTAGAAGAACTGTACATTTCCGTTTCTTTCAGGTAGAATTTATTATTTTTATAAAATCTCTTTAAATTGCTCTGCATCGTCCCACACGGGAAGTGCATTAGGACAGATTATGTGCCTTTAAATCATAACTAGGTTAATATTTGCTTAGGTTTGAGTTAAGACCCATTCTAAATTCCTCTGCAAATTGTTAAGCAAGACAGTTTGAAGCTTTGAGGAGGAAGCTATACTATGTTTTGCAGTAATACGATATTATGGCAAAGGCTACCAAATCATGCAACAGCGATTTCTTATTTTCCTGTTAAATAGAGGATTACAGCTTAGAGCATTGCCTGCACGCAGACTGTTCACTTTTGAACAGCATTCTGTCGAGCCTGCCAAACTTGGAAAGATGTGGCGATAACGCTTCCTCTGAGAATGCTCAATCTCACACTATTCCTGCTCTATAACCAGCAACTCCTCTGTCTTTTTATGCCCTTGTTTCTCTAGCAGAGAGGGAAAAGGAAAATAAAAAGGGAAAGCTATATGCAGGATTTTGTAATGTCAATGCTTTTAAGTATATAAAAGCAATTATATTTTTGACATGCACAAACCTTCTCAAGTTTTCTGTTTTCTACTGTTCCTTTGATGACCGCATTGAAGTCAAGGATACTACACGATATATCTTATGATTCTTTTGGAAGGAATCCCAGGATCTGAATGTCTTCCCATTGGCCTCCCTGTTGTGTGAGAAATGGTGCAAGCTAATGAATGATTCAAGCCATCTCTAACACTGATCTATTGGTTGTCCAACAGCCTTCTCCTACCTGCTGAAATAATTAAGCCATACGGACTGAAAGTTCTGTAAATTTGAAATCTTTTGCCTGGGGAAGTAGACTCATTCAGCACACATAGCTGAATTTGCCTTTCTATGGCTGCTTTTCAGCTTGAGAAATTGGTACTTGATGTCTCATGATGCAGAATGATAACTTTCCACAGAGCTCAACATATCAAAGGCAGAACCAGCACATAAACAAAACCCAGGCCACCCTGTAATGCAACGGAAGTGGACAATCTCTAGGCCTTCCCTGTGGACGAGGGACGCCAGGAAAGTGCAGCGGCAGCAGCAATCCATGTGGTTGACTCTGGAGGCCAAAAGCATTGAAGAGGTGCTAACCTTGCTACTTTGGCTCAGGACCAGCCAAGTTTTTATAGGATGTTGCCACTGATTCCTTCTGTGGCTCCAGAAAGTGAGAGAAGCAGATTTTCTTTCCAGCCCTCACTCCTTGCTGTGGAGCCATACTCTGAGGAGCCCTTGAGGTAGCTGTCCTTAATCCACCATCGACATTACTGCACCTCAGACAGCATGCGAATGCCCCAATGACAATAGTTTGCTATTATCTCTCTGAATGTGGAAGCATTTTGGAATCCTGCTCAATGAAAGCAGTTATAGTCATGACTGTCCATACTGGGTAAAAGTCTAAATGAGTAATTAATTTGAGTACATTAACCCTTTGCTCTAGGTCATTTTTAGAGTATTTTCTGGGAAGTCCTTGTTTCATTCTGGATGCCATAACAGAAAATCACAGACAAGGTGATACAGAAACAACAAACATGAACCTCTCACAATTGTGAAGCTCAAGTTCATCTGCAGTCATGGAACAGGCTGATTTGGTGTCTAATGAGGGCTTGCCCCCAATTCACTGACAGTTCTGTGTTCTCTGTGTCCTCATGGTGAAAAGGACAGGAGATCTCATTGGTGCTGATTTTTTTCAGGCCATTAACCAGATGTATGAATATGCCACTCTTATGACCCAGTCTCTTCCAAATATCGCCACACTGGGGACTACATATTCACATATAGTTTATAGTATTTCCAAATGATAAATATTGCCAAAATAAGGTTTTCTATATGTTAACAGGGACTTTCAGAATTCATCTGAAGAAGCATGAGCTACCAACCACAATCTGTGCTTTTTCTGGCTGGAGCCTTCCAAACTTTTCCTTACTCTATGGCACAGGTTAGAAGCCTGACAATGAGCCTGTTCTTGGGCCAAACTTTGGCCAATATAAGGAAACCAGAGTGATCAAAGTCTACCCCAGAGAATTCTGCCAGGAATCCTCCCGGAAGTACCCATTCTGCAGGTTCCCTGCCACATGATTTCTCTGACCTCTAGTTCATGCAAGTTCTCCTATTTGCTTTTTTGGCTGATAAAATTTAATTGGCATTCCAAAGTATTGCTTTAATGGACTTTGAAAATTCTAATGAAAAGTCCTTGTATAAACTTTTAGAAGAGTTGAATGAAGTAGCCTGTAGTTCAAAAACCAGAATTCAGGAGCTTATGCTGTGTTGTCGTGGAGTAAAGCCTCCGTTCATAACACTAGCATCCCAGCCGTTTTACTTGTGATCTTGTTTCCTGCAAATAGCCTGGAAGGGCAGGAGCACATGTCCCAAATCCTTTAGCCCATGCTACCCATCAAGGAGACACAGATGAAGCTCCTGGATCATGATTTCAGCCTGGTGAGAGTTGGATGCTGAAGCCATCTGGGGAGTGAACCGTAAATGGAAGCGATTTCCTTCTCTCTGTTCCCCTGCCTTCCCCAACACATTCAAACACACAGGCCTTATAGGAATTTCAGATAAATAAATAAATATTTTATGTAAATTCAGGGAGTGACTTATTTATCAGTCAGATAAGACAGAACACACTCAAATAAGTTTTCTGAGAAGAACCTCATAAAGAAATCAGATAGAAGAAATTAACATGACTCCTAGTATAACTACCAAGAACTATGGTTCCTACTCAATGTATGAACTCATACTCAATGTATGAACTCAATGAAAGCTGTAGAGAAGTTTCTCCCACTACTCCACACATAGCAGCTATGACTTCT
This sequence comes from Ochotona princeps, assembly GCF_030435755.1. NCBI lineage: Eukaryota > Metazoa > Chordata > Mammalia > Lagomorpha > Ochotonidae > Ochotona > Ochotona princeps. The sequence goes on along the minus strand of NC_080840.1, from coordinate 20,163,562 downwards.
TTAGAGAAATAAAGATATTGACAATCCACGGCCAAGGGAGGTGGCCATAGAAGTAAGTACTGGACATGTTTCTTGCCCTCTTCTCTCCTCTGCTGTTTCTACTGGCCAAATTCAGTGAGAAATCAGGAAGCAAGGAGAAGTTGTTGATGTAGCCCATGCAGATCAGCCTCCTGAGGCACAAAACAGGTCAAAAGAAAAAAAGAGGGAGGGGAGAAAATTGACACTGAGAGGCAAAGAAAGCATATCCAGGTCTTCTAACGTATCCATAGAAATGCTTAATGGAAAACAGGCATCTCCTGAGTTCCTGCACAACTTTAAAGCCCACCAGTAAAACAAATTTGTTACCACTTTGCACTTCTTATGGATTTTCAGACTAGTCCTCAGAGGCCAACAATTACTGTGAACTGCTGTTGTCACCAACATCTTAATCGAAACACACATTCCCGGTGTATGTATGTCCAAACATGCCAAGTAGTCTTTTAAGCACCTTTTATCAAGAGCTACATTTAAAGGCTCTTAATTATTTTCTAATTGCTTTCATTTTCATTTATGGCAATGCCTTAGTAACAAATCATTGAAAGTTCTACATCTGTGGTTTCAGAAATAATTAGTTTTATCGTGCTTACAGATTTATTCCTATAGATTTTATTTTATATTTCTCTCCTACTTTATTGATAAGATAACCCCTCTTCTATGTTGATGCTGTGTTTAATCACTAACCCTCTTACATTCTCTCTCCATACTTGGCAACCTAGGTTAGATCTATCATAGACCCCTTTTTTTTTCATTCTAAACAGCTGTTCTGTGACAATATTGAGGAAACATCCCTGTATCAAAAGCAGTGATACACTGTCCCATGTACTATATGTCTAACTTTGATTTCTGGGTAAGGCTCTGGTGCATACTGTCATTTAATCCATAATTTTCAGCCTACAATAGCCTTGTTTATATAGTGAGTACTCCTCACACAAACTCAGCTAGTTCTGCTCTTAGCCTGTATGTTGTCCATCACAAGTCCCTCATTGGTAATCCTTTATTTGATAAAATAGGTAACTCAGGTTGCAACAATGGAAGATTTATTCAATCGTATCTGACAAAGCTTCTGTAATTTTTAGATTTAACAGACTATGATCAGAAAACAGGGTTTTATGTTCTCCAGAATTGGACTTCGTATGCCCACTCATCTTCCAAAAAATACACGATGGCCATAAGTATGGTGGGAAAGCACTGAGCGTGAGGTTCCATTCTTCACTAGTATTCAGTAACTTGGAAAACTACATAACCTACTAACTGCTCTCTCCTAAACTGCAAATGGTGTAAGAATATCTGCTTGATGGGAGATTTGAACAATTATTGGAACAATATGGGCTAAATGCCTGGTATGTGGTATCTAGCCCACATACGGGACTTTCACTGGCTACTTCTTCCATCCCACCACTCACACCATGTGCTCATCTTAGTAGAATCCAGCTCTCAGCCACATTCAGGAGCCTGGTGTTTCCAATATTTCATGTTATATAATCTTCTGTGTGCAATTCTAACCTTCTCTCTTACTTTCTCTACTCAGTCCTATTGTTTTCTTCATCTTCTTTTGAAGATTAGATTCACAGGCCATTCAGCAATATAAATATGTAAGTCAAGGAAAAATACGATAACAGTGAGTAAAAAGATTGTGCCAAGCAAGGCCAGCATGGTGCATGGCAGGCTCATCTTTCGCCTGTAGCTCCAGCATTGCCTATGAGTGCCAGATCTAATCCTAGCTGCTTCACTTTATATCTAGCTCCCTGCTAATGTTCTGAGAGAGCACTGGAGGATGGCCCAACTATGTTGGCCTCTACTCCCATGAAGGAGACCCAGCTGAACTTCCTGGCTCCCAGCTTGAAACTAGCCCACACTGGCTATTGTGGTTATTTGGGAGCGAACCAGCAGATAGACAATTAATCAATCTCTCTCTCTCTCTCTCTCTTTCCCTTTCTCTCTGAGTGTGTATGTCTATCTATCTCTATCTCTCTGTAAGTTTTTCAAGAAAAAGATTCTGACAAGGCTAAAAATGCTGTTTTTACAAACAAAACACATGGATTACCAGGAAGTGAAGATATGTCACAGGAGGCATCTCTACTCCCTAATAAAAGGAGGACTCCAAGTAAAACAGTTAACTATACTTTGACAACATGATGCTATGTTTTCTATCTTTGTCAATACCTGCATCTCTATGATGGGCTTAAATAGCAGAATGTTAAACTTGTAACTATTACTAAACAACTAAAATCTGTAATAATAAAGGAGGAAATTGGGGAGGGGAAAGAGAAGGAAGAAAAGGAAGCATGAGGGATTTGGCCATTGTTCCCAAGCCTCAGATATGATTGCCCTGCTAACACTTGAATTTGAGTTGTAATCATGAGCAGTTTTCTAACAAAACTCTGCTCTGAAAGCATTTACACATGATATATAAGAAATCAGACTATATTGTACATACACAGGTATAATAATAAAGGACTCAACGCTTCCCTTTTTCCCATCAAAGTAGCTATGTATACAGCCAAAGATTTTGGAGTATCCATAAATATATTTTGGAAAGTTAAGAAATAAAGCAGAGTCCTTAGAGAAATGCATGTATAATAGGTAACTACACTGTTTATGATACCAGACCTATCTATAGGTTATCAATATTCCCTGACCACCAAGGCTAGTACCAAATGCAGCACTGAGACCTAAAAGGAGTTAATTCAACTACACTTCCTCATCCACCCCTAAAACATCTTAAATCATTTTATCTGTTTCATCAGTAACATCTACATATCTAAAAATGACAGCAGAATCTTCTGTGAGTTTATATTGCTCAGCAGGCATGGTAACCAAGTGAGCCAACTACCCCCAAGTCCAACTCATTTGCCACAGCTGAAATGAGCCTCATGTCTGAGACAAATGCAATCAACATTTATCAGTTTCTAGGCAGCAAACAAAAGTGGCATACCCACCAGCAGGGTATACATGTCACCCTAAACTGAATTTTCTGAATACATGTTTCATCGCATGGATACACCTTTTGGAAAAGTAGAATTATGTTGTAATATAATATATGGGTTGAATTGTGTCCCCTGCCAAAAATTTATATGATGAAGTCTTAGCTCCCAATATCTCCAAAAGTGATTGTAATTGGACATGAGACATTTACAGAGGAAATTAAATTAAAATGAGGTCATTATAGTAGACCTTAATCCAATTTGACCAGAACGCTTATATGAAGAAACAACATAGGCACAAACACATTCACAGGGAAGACCATATGAAGACTCAGGAAGAACATGAGCGTCTACAAATCAAGGAGTGTGATCTCAGTCTGCTGCCTCCTTAACTCAGATTTCCAGCTTCCAGAACCAAAGGAAGATAAATTTCTACTTGTACAAAGCAAGCCAGACTTTGCTACTCTGTTACAACAGTCTTAGAAAATTGATATAAACAATAAGAATCATAATTTATCATGTATTAACTATGTCCCTAGGTATCTACATAACTTTCAGGATGCAGTATTTTTTCTTCCATTTTCTCTCGTAGATTCAGCATCAAATGGAATAACTGAAGATTAACAATTTTTTTTACCATAAAAAGCAATAGCAGCCCATGAGATTCTAACACACTGTTATTAGCATGGGTATATTGTACCTTCAGGGCAGACCACGTGAGAGGTCTCTCTTTCTTTGCCCTCTGCCGCCCTCCAGGAATGCCATACAACCATCCAGGAGATAACAGACAGAGCCAAGAGCTGCAGGGCAGCACAAGAGGCAGACTCTGGGGAATGAAGAGGAAAGCGAAGTAGCCACAAAGAAGTAGAGGGGGAAAAAACGAGATAAAGAGGAAGAGGTTGATGCTGAGTCCAAATGATGGCTAAGTCGGAACCACAAGGCTAGTACTGCCGCAAGATACTCAGCAACTGTCCAAGGGGACAGCAATGGGCCCCTTTGGAACACTCATCTGCTGGTTGATTCCAGTAGGTTGGAATATGCAGTTAGAATCAAAGGAACAGACTAACTAGCCTAGGCAAAAAAGGAAACACTGGGTATGTGCTCAAAGGATTTAAAAGTAGACTCACTTGAGGTATGACTTCTGTGACCACTTCCCTCAGATGTCAGGAGGGTATACTTGGAACTTCAATGTATCAGTCATTCAGTATTTGAACAAACTTAATAAAGTAGGAATTATTAATATTATTCTATATCCTTGCCTTAGGCCAAAGTCCTCAACAGGGTGCATGGAGCCTGGAATAGTGCTGGGACAACGGCAATTATTTAATAATTATTTTTGAATAAATAAAACCAAAGAATCATTACAAGACAGCCCTAACCACCACAACCACAAGGTCTAAGGCAAATGGATTTACCAAAAATAAGATGAGTTCTTGCTCAAAGATGCGGTAACCCTGGAATGCACTGAAATGTCAGTCTCTGTAATCAGCGTGTAGCATCATAATCCCACAGCCAGACACTCGCATGTGCACCACATGGAGCAGAATATGGGTCACACACCTGTGGTGTTTGCTTTCTATCAGACAAACATACAAACTGATAACAAGACCATCTGCTTCCTCAAACTCAGATATAAAAGACATGCATAGAATTAATCATGCTGTTCTGACTACATGTCTCATCAAATTAATATCTCCCCATAATTCTGTGTAATAACCATTGCTTTACAATTTTCGTATCCTTGGCTTTGCTTATATATTAATTTCTCAAGAAAAGGAGAAATGCAAGTGTTTTTCTTCAATCACAACAACAAAACAGCTTTCTTAGAATTGAAATCCAAGTTTCTCTCACTGTATTAAGCTGCTTTAAGAAATGATTAAGGCATAATTTTGACAAGTTCTAAATAAACTATATGAACAACAAGGAATCAGGATTTCTCACAAAGTGAAACAATCCTGTATCAGAAAGCCCCGGTGCTGGTAGCCAGTGTGCCATTTGGCGCCAGGCTCTGCCTGCTTGCGCCCAGCCTGGGAGCTCTGGGATTTTGATTCTTTGAATTGCTGCTTAAGTATCTCCACTCTGCTTCTGGGATGTGATTCAATCCTATAGATTCCCAATGACAGTAACTCATCCTTTGAAGAACTTGGAATCACTTAACAATGCTGAGCACCGAATATCAGTTCATGCAAAAGCTATGGCTCGGGGCTTGTCCAGCAGGATATCCTATTACCTGATATGATGATGCATCAGCAGACGGGTCACATTAGGCAGGGCCATGACATTAACCTAGCACTTGAAAACCATATCTGGGGGTAGATTCTGTGGGTGATGTATGGGCCACACCCTGTGGAAATTCTTGCCCCACTGGTTAGCTCAAGAGTTTGGGTGGTGATGGACTAAGCTAGGTGTGACCAAGGACCTTGCCATCAATCATGGGTAAAGGAACCCACAACAGTCTGGACTGGTCAAAGCAGCAGCACCCAAATGTGCATCCTGAATAAGGTGTGGGGTGGGCCGGGCTGCAATGTTCAACAGCTCATACACCGCCAAATGGAAGGCCAGACTTCATCGGAACCTGACCTAAAACCCACTGGCATGTATGAGAACTGGGTCGGGGAATGGATTAAGTGGAGGAACTTGAGAAACCCCCCTGGCAAGTCATAGCTCCTGCTGGTGAACATGTGGTCCAGACCTGGGGGTTGGACAAGCTGGGCAAAGTAGCTCCAACAGTTGGTTAATGTGTCAGTTGGTAAAGGAACAGGATGTACTGGGCAGGACTGAGCAAACCTTAGCCTACAAATGAAACTAGAAACCAGCATGGAGCACAGATCATGCTGAGCTAGGCTGTTGCAACTACTGGTCTGCGTGCACCAGGAACTTTAAGCCATAGTCTAAGGCAGAGAAAGGCCACTGTTCCTACTAGGACAGGAGGTGAACTGAGTAGGACTGGCTCATGGACCCCCTGGTATGCGCAAAAGCTGGCATTGGGAGGGGTTCTGATGGAGGAGCCTTGGCAACTCCTCTGGCAGGACACAGTCCCCTGCAGGTAAGCACAAGAAACATGATAGGAAACAGCCCAGAACAGGCCATGGAAAGTTTCCCACTGGCATACATTTGGCATGGGTTGGGGGCAGACCAGGCTGAATCAGTTCATGTCATCCACTGGCAAATCCGAGCACCCAGAACAGAGATTGGGTTGAGCCAGGTTTGGTCTCAACAAAAACCAGTGCACAATATGGAATGCTAAGGTGAGGTTGCCTGTACCTGATGTGACTGCAGCACCCAACCAGTACACGCGTGAGAACCAGGAAGGAAGGGGGCTGAGCCGGCAGGGGGAATAAAAGGTGGTTCCCTTGCTGGACAGCTACTCCCACTGGAGCGCATGAGCTGGGATGGGGGCAGACCAGACTAAGCAGGGCTACAACACCTGTGTGCCTCATGTGGACTAGATCAGGGAAAAGCCAGGCTGGGCTGATTATTCCTACTGGTGCAAGCATAAATAAGAGTTGGTGAGGGTTGTTTGGGCTTAGCCACAGCTTCAGCTGGCAGAAGCTGGCACTAGGGTCTAATTCTGTCAAGTCAAACCACAGAACCACCTGAGGAGTGCACAATCTGGGAGTGGGAGTAGCCTGGGAGGGAAATAGTGGGCTCCTCCCTCTTGGGTTACCACTCCCACAGGAGGGCACAAAAACTAGGACAGGGCCTGGGGTGACTATACAGACCCAACAGCATGTGAGTGGGCTGCATCGTGGATTTGGTTAGATGGAACTAAGCTTTAATACCCATTAACATGTACGAGAGCCGAATGGGATGTGGGACAGACTGGACTACTGCTACACATACTGGCAAACCAGGGTAGGGGGTGGGCCTGGTGGGGGTTATTGTGGGTCGCTCCAACTAGGCTGCAGCTCCCACTGGTTTACTCGAGAGCTGTGTATGGACTGGGCAGAACCAGGCTGGACTGCAAACACCCATTGGTTCCAGTGGAAGTCAGGGCTGAAAACAGAACCAACCCAGCAATTGCAACCACCAGCTGTTCAGGGCAATGGACTGTGCCGGGCCCTGTACTTGCAAGAACTCACAAGAATCTGGTTTGGGAATACCTCAAAGTTTCTTTGGGGATCTCCCCAATCTAAATGCCGGACTCAGAACCCTAACCAAGAAAAAACAGAAGACAGAACAAGTCAATCAACCACCTCAGCTATATGTTGGCAGCAAAATACTGGGCAAATGGAGACTCTATGATGGACTATGTCAATCAGTGGATTCTTCAAAGACCTCACTGTGCTTGGAGTGGCAAGATTGGCAGCGATTCATAACTGGTGAACTATTAAAACCACTTAAGTATCTCGGAGCATGCCCCACATCCGGGACCTGGGGTGGGTGGGAGACTGGCTGGGGCTTCTCCCTCAATATCCCCCTTTATCTCAGATACATGAAGGCAACAATATGGAAATAACAGTCTTACCCACTTCCCTATAGCCCTTGAAACTTTTTACCCTAATTAACTATGTAAAGATTGTAAAAAAAAAAAAAAAAAAGAAAAATGAAACCAAGCCCCAGTGCCACGGTGCCACTTCACATGCTTTTCTTTTTCCCTCTGGTTTTTCTTGCTTGGATCTCCCTGCAGTCTGCCATCAATTCCTGGGATGCTCAAACAGAACAGCCGCAGCAACCAGCACAGCTGATGCGTTTGACCTTCTGTTTATTCCCAATCCATGACAATGTAAGAACTCTTTCCTTTTCATGTAATCAACAGTATGCTGGAATCTTTCCAAGAGGGATCTTAAGAAATACAGAACAGAGAAAGCAAGTAGAAAAAGTATAGAGCCCCAGGACCTTTGCAGAACACACAAACACAGTGTTACCTTAAAGTAACTCTATCAGAGACAGATGCTGTCGCTGCAACATTTATATCTTTTCTGAGCTCCACACTACCATGGAAGAGTCGGAGACAGAGAAAAGGAAAAGGAATGGATGTCATGGAAACTACCTGCCCACGTCACACTGTGTGTGGCTGGACTTGGCTTCAACTGGGTTTAAAAATTAGGTTTTTGTAGATTTTGTGCTTTTCTCTTAGCTTCCAAACTGATACTTTATTGAAAATAAGTGTAAATTTATCTTTTCTAAAAGAAAGGAGAAAGCAGCCCCTGCTACACATAACAAAAGCAGGAGGACTCATCCTGGCAGGTGTGGAAAAACATTAGAACTTTTTTCTTCAGTTTATCATATACTTCAGAAGATTCTTATCACTCGCATTTGTTTTTGCATACGTATAATCTGAAGTCTACTGGAATATGTACGTAATGTCTACATAAATACTCATATACTGAAGTGCTTCATCAAAAGATTTTAACTAAGGGGTATACCATAAAAAGAGTTTGGAGATGGCTTCCCTCAGAGTAACAGAGTGATTGCCATTTCCATGGCAACTCAAGATCCGAAAAGAAGCTGGCAGAGTAAAACCCGGAGGTGATAGCCAGGGGAGGATAACCCAAGCAGGAAGAAGTGGAAAGGCCTCATCTACTGATCACTTCCTGTCCTGTGTTCTTTCTAATCACATTTTTGGCTTTCAGTCTAATACACGGGCTTTGCAATTGGACGGACCCTATTTCCTTTATTTTGTTCGTGACCTAGAGCACAATGATCAACTTCTCAAGCACAATTTGTGTGTGTATGTGTGTGTGAGAGTGTGTGAGTGTGACATGGGGATTACATCAACTGGTTTATTGTAAAGACTAAATGAGAATATCAATATAAAAGGGCTATAGATTGTCTCATAGGTAGGGAACCCTGAGTAAATTATTTCTATTTGATCCTTTCTTCAAAGATTCCTAAACCATAAGCGCAGACAAAAGAAATTCCAAAATTTTATCTTGATGTTTAATAAGGACCAAGCTACAGTTTGAAAAAAGTTCTGTTGTTCCATTTTACAGTAAACTGATAGATTCTTAGCAATAATACACTAATTTTTTTATTTTTATTTTGAATTTTTGAATTTTATGGCATAATTCCATAGCGTCTGGGATTCCCTCACCACCACCCAGTTCCCACCTCTATAATGGTGTAGACTTTCATAAAGAGTCGTGATTCCATCAGTCTGTTATTTTAATGTGCCCCGACCTTGCTGGTACAGACGATGTCAGACAGTCCAGCATCCCATTGCCTAGACATGTCCAACAGTTCCACTGGGAGTCCATCTTTGATTTGGAAGTAGGGATGCAAATTGCAATGTTTCTTCACATCTTGATATGGTAGTCTCTTTTACTCCCTCACCATACATGTATGTTTTTAAAAATTAGAAGTAGAAATTTAAGTGGTTTCACCAAAGAATAACAATTATGTAAGGAGATAGACAAATGAATCTTATTTGAACATTAGTCAATATATGCATGTATTCAATTATCACATAGCAGCCAATAAATATGTACAATTTTATGTATCTGTTAAAATTTTTAAATAAATAAATGAAAATTCCTAGCTTGTGGTTTAAAGGTAGTCATTTCTCTCTCCCCAGGTAAGAGCTAGGGATTTGCCAGGGATTGCTCTGTCTTCACACGCATTAACTATGTAATCCCTATGAAATAGCTTCTTATTCTCCTCATTTAACTTGTTATAAAATGGAAGCACAAAGAGGTGAGCAGCAATCCACCAAAGACCTCGGAGTTGTTTTGTGGTGGAGCTAGGATTTGAATGCAGACAATCCTCTTTCAGAGCTGTCTGTTTTCCTGTTATCCCAGAGTCCCTAACTCTCGGCACTATTGGCCTGTGGGCCAGATTTTCCCTTGTTGAAGGGCACTGTCATGTGCTTCTTCCCATGTTCTCACTGTCCACTAAATGCCAATAGCACAGCTCCCAAGGCCTTGGTCCTGAAAATCAAAATTGGCTCCAGACATTGTCAGATGGCTGTTTCATGGCAAAATCACTCCTGGTTGAGAAATACGACTTCACAGCAATCAATTAGCTTTAATGCTCTCAAGATCATTTTTTTGCCTAGTCTTGAATTAGGTAACTTTTTATTCTCATTTTACATATGACAAAAAATAAGGCACAAAATGAATTCTTATTCCTATTCATCTCTTACAGAACCTTTAAAAATGTTGGCAACACAAGTTCAACAAAATTATGCTTCAACACTATAAACTGCTAAATACTAAAATGAAAATAGACACGAGACAGCTGAATAGTATGCTATAGCCATTTTAAGGCGTATAGCAGCCGGTTGTATATAAACTAAAATTGAAACGTCAATGAAATAATCACAGGATGTGGTTAAGAACTTGCATTTTTTTTAACTTACTGGTTACTCAACACCATGTCAATTAATTCCATAATGTTGCAAATTGCTGTTGATGTTATGTTGGGGCTTTTAATTGATCAGGATGATATTCTGCCAGCTCTACCTTCAGACCAGAGATGGTCCCCCCAAGAAACTGTTGAATTTATCTGAACAATAAGATGCTGGACTCCATGCTTGGTATTTGTTTGCAAAGAAAGAATCTTGACTGAATTTGTACTGTAATATTGCAACAAGGTGGAGGAATCTACCAAGGGGGGAGGGCATTGGAAGGGGTTCGGGGAATCCCAGAGCCTATGAAACACTGTCACATAATGCAATGTAATTAATAAAAAAACATGTTGGCAACAACAACAAAAACCCAATAATAATCCAAGAATGTTGATACCCAGTCAGCAGCCCAGGTTCCTTGGATAAGCACCTCTGAAGCCCCTGTAAAATCTAGACAATGTTCAGAACCAAAGCTCTAGTCATTCTTTTAGGGAGCAATTCACAGTAGTTCTACCTTAACCATAGTTTGTTTTCTGTGGTTTCACTGAGATTTCAGATACCTTGGTCAACCATGTTCCAAAAACATTCTCACTTCAGGGGACTCAGGAGTTAATCTAGACAACTAGACTATAAGTTCCTTTCTACCTTTGAACCAGAAATGAAGGAATCAGTAGCAGGCTTCCCGTTATGGGGAGCCTTGTTCATGCTCAGATCAGCTTCCAGCTTCACCCCGTGTCTGAGTTTACACATTGAAATCCAACAGCGACAGTGGAACTGCCATGTTCTCTCTCTGCCATGACTGCGAGTAATCTCATGTGCTCGCATTGATGACGCTGTATCATTTTGTACTTGCCTCACTCAGCAGGAAAATAATTTCCTTCTGCAAGACCCCCACCATTCAGATACTTCTTAAAACATATTAGAAAACAGTCACCGTGTCAATTAAGCCATCTCTTGGGACACCCATTACTTTGTTGGAGTGCTAGTTCAAACCTGACGATTCCCCTCATTCTCAACACGGCTCCCTGCTTGTACAACTGTGGGGCAGCAGGTGATGTCTCAAACGCTTGGATTCTAGTTACTCATGGGGGAGACTTAGATGGCGTTCCTGGTTCCTGGCTTTGGTGTGGACTACCACAGGCAGCTGTGGGCATCTGGGGAGTGAACCAGGAAATTGAACATACTATTCCCTGGTCTTTCTCTGTCCCTCTTTCAAATAATTTTTAAAAATATTCTAGCATTATTCAAAAAGGAAATTCAACATAATAATGTTTCATAGGCTAACTATGGTGTGAGGAATGTGAAGAACTTGCCCATGTGAAGAGATGGAAGGCATGGTCGAGGGAAGTGGTCACTGCAGGCACAACGCACAGGCAACTGTCCATCTCCCTCCTCCTGCCGGCCTGACCAGAGCCTCTGTCCAAACAGCTCTAAGATTGCACAAGGGTCAATCTAAACAAAATGGGGCTCTGCGGATAGCTAACCCCCAAACTTTACTTGGTCAAGAATCTCACAAACCTCATTTTCTAGAATAATCCTTCCCCTCTGCCAACCTCCACATGTATAAAGGAAAGGTGTTCCTGAGTTAATGACTCTTTAATCTCCCCAAAACTAGAGATTTCTCCATAGGTAGAGTTATTTCCTACTTCACACTTACCAAAGTACCATGTTATCTGCAATTTCTTCTTGCTGTAAAGCACTTGTTATAAAGAAGTTACAATAAAAATTTCTATTCACCACTACAAGTAGAATTGTGATTGTTAATATTTTGGGTATTAATAGTTATTATCATGCTTTTTCACTAAGAATTCTAAAATTTTAAAAAACATTTTTTCAAATAAAGAATCGATGAAAGTGTTTCATAATTTTTAAAGTAACATAAGGAAGAAAGAAGAAAGTTTAAAGGTTAAATAAAATCCTCCCAAGTTTTTCTTTTTTTCTGTTTAAATGGAAACAATTCTGTGAAGATCAGATAAACAAAAGCTTCAGTAAAATCAACAAAGAAATGAGCAGTGCATCAAATGGAAGTTTCTCCACTTTATAGAGAAGTCACAAAACCTACCCAAGCAGATAATTGCCAACCTGCTCTCTGCATTTCCCCAAAGTTAATCAACTTTATCATGCTCTGTTTTCTGAACTATAAACTATGGAACTACAGTGACTGTTTCCATCACCTATACATTTATTCTTAGCTGTTCCTCTCTGGAGCAAATTCTTTTGGTCACCCTAAACAACTTTCAAACGTTATTAACCAAAAGAGATAAATAAGCAGTTTTATAAAGATGTGTCGAAGAATAAACATAACCAGCATTGAAATGCTGCTCTTATCATGTATATATTTTCATAAAGTTATATAAGTTATATAACCTTATAAAGTTATAGTTATTATGCATACATTGATAGAAACATACATACATGTGTGCACACAGCAAGTAGTCTTTTAGAGATATGTATGTGAAAAGGAGATTTTTGTTTGTGCCACATGTCAGATTTCACAGACATAGTTTTGAGAAGATAACCATACCTTCTTTCCTCCATTTCTCCCTCCCTCCATCCATCACTCCCTTAACATTCCTTCCTTCCTTTCCGTTTTTTCCTTTAGCTTTTGCGATAGCATGTTCTCAATATACTTTATAATAACAGGCCCAATGCACCGCTAACGATCAGGTTCAAAAAGTAAGAAGGAGAAATGCCACTCTCCCACAGGAATATAGACAAGGGTTATAAACAGTACTTAAATTGTAAAATATCAATCTCATTTTTATACATTGTTTGTATTGTAATTGACTGCCTCATGCCAGATAAAACATAGCCTTTGCCTTTTTGGAGTCTGGATCATTTTACCAAGCAAAATGTTCTCCAGTTGCATCAATTCTGTTACACAAATGAGACTTCATTTATTTTTATGGCTGGCTAGTATTCCATCATGTATATATACCACATTTTCTGTATCCACCCATCAGTTTTTGGACATTTAGGTGGATTCCATATTTTTACAATTGTGAATAGTGCTGCTATAAACATGGGGGTACATATAATTTTCAAATTCTTGTTTTCTTTCTTTTGGGAGTGGGATGACTAGGTCATATATTTTCAGATTTCTGAGAAATCTACATGTTGTCTTCCTTAATGGTTGCTCTATTTGATACTCCCACTTATTGTGTATTAGGGCACACATGCTTCATATCATCCCCAGCATTTAATATTTTGGGGGATGATAGCCATTCTAATTGGAGTGAGGTGAACTCACACTGCAGATTTTGTTTGCATTTTTCTAATGATTAGAGATACTGAGCATTTTTTCATGTATCTTTGGTCATTTGCATTTCATCCTTTAAAAAAAGCCTGTTTGTTGGTCAAGTCAACCTGGGCCAAGGACCATGGTGTGCACAAGATCTGCCACTGGAAAAGACCTGAGAAAGGAGCTTGATGAACTCTTTTGGCAGACTTCAGTCCCTGCAGGTAAGCACAAAAACCAAGGAAAGGATCAGCCAAAACCAGACCAGGTTACAGTACTCGCCAGCATACATGTGGGTCAGGTGAGGAGGTGGGCCAGGCCAGGCCAGTTCATAACATCAACTGGCAGATCCAAGATTCAGGATGGAGTGCAGGAGGGATTGAGTCAGGCCACAACACCAGCCAGGTCACACTCAAGCTGGGACTGGATGCTGACAGGGCCAGGCTAGTCTGCAGAACCAACTAACATGAGCTGGAACTAGGGGCAAGTTGGGTCAAACTAGGCTGAAACACCTGTAGGTAGATGCCAGGGAGAAATGAGCCATGTCAGTCTGGGGGCGATGGGTGCCCAGTCTGTGAGCCCCAGTAACAAAAGGATCCTAGGGCCCACCTGCAAGGTGAGTGCTAGAATTGAGTGTATCAGAGGTGCGACGTCCAGCAGATCCAGGTCGCATGGCCTGGAGCTTTGGCCCCACCCACATAGTGGGTGCTGAATTCATGAACCCTGGGGCTGGAGGGTCCAACAGATCCTGGGTTGCATGGGCCAGGTCCTAAGACCCACTTGCATGGTGGGTGCTGGATCCATAAGCTCCAGTGTAGAGGGTCTGGAGAGGCCAGGGTCTCCTGGCCCAGGTTACCAGGCCCACCTGTTGGTAGGTGCTAGATCCGTGAGCCCTGGGGAAGGAGGTCCGGCAGGTCCTTGATTGCATGGCCTTGGTCCTTGGGCCTGCCTGCACAGTGGGTGCTGGATCCATGAGCACCAGGTATGGGGGATCTGGAGGGGCCTGGGTCCACTGGCCCAGGTCCTGGGGCCTACCTGCATGGTTGATGCCGGGTCAGAGAGCCCCTGTTTTGGGGGGTCCAGCAGGTCCCAGGTCACATGGCCTGGGCTATTGGCCTCACCTGCATGCTAGGTACTAGATCCATGAGTTCCAGGGGTGCGGTTCCCGAGGGGCCACAGTCTCCTGGCCCACATTACTAAACTCACCTGTTGCTAGGTGCTGGGTCAATGAGCCCTGGGGATGAAGGATCCAGTCGGTTCCGGGTCACATGATCCAGGTCCTAGGACTTACCTGTACAGTGGATGATAGACCCATGAGCACCAGGGGTAGAGGGTCCAGCTTGGCCCAGGTCGCCTGGCTCAGGTCCATGAGCCTTACTAGGAGAACTGGCCCTCCTCAGTGTAAGGGATGGTGTGGGGAGTAGGGTGCTGAAGACGCTACCCAGAATAGGAAAGCCAGAATAGTAGGGGCCATCGCAAGATGGCGGCTGGCCCAGGGCCAGGAGACGGAGCTGATCTCACCAGCAGGTCAACAGGAAGTCACAGCAATAGGCTAATGCCCTCGCTGTGACTACTGGCCTATCACATAGCACCAAGTGGACCCATGGGGAGAAGTGATTGGTGGAGAACGATACAAAGGTATCAGGTAAAAGCTAGGGGCTGCAGACTGGGACGACGAAGGACGGGGACAGACGACAGAAGACGGGACGAGGGAGACAAAGGACGGGCAGGAATAAGGGTGGCAGAGAGAGAGCTGGGAAAGAGGGATACAGACAGAGGCAGTAAGAGCAGTACTGAGAACAAGGGCCAGAATGAGAAGAATAGGGCAGGGGAAGACGGATGGGGTGGCGGAAAGAGGGCTGGAGAAGCGGCAGAGGAAAGAAACGCAGCCGCTTATGGCAGTAAGGGATCTGGTTGACGTTCCAGCTTTTCCCGGACCCTAAAGAGTGTGCACCACCTTTTAGTGCCACTGCTGGGCAGCGACAGAATGGACTATTGAACAGCAGACCATGGTGCATACAGAGGACATCTGATACCATAGCAGAGAATGCAGAACAGTACAACTACCCCAGCCAAATGACAGGAAATGTCTGCATGAATGGAAACTATAAGGTCAACAGTGTCAGCTAATGGACATTAGAAGGGTTTCCTCATCCATAGATCGGTGAGATCGACAGCATGTCAAAATTATTACACCCACGTGGGCAGAACCCTTGGAGTTTGCACCACATTGTGGCCCTGAGTTGATATTGGGTGGCATTTCCCCATCCTTGGGTACTGGGATGGTCATAAGGCTGGGTATGGCCTATCCCCTTATCTCCCACCTCTCCCCAGACATGGGAAGAAATAGAATGTTTGGAAACAATGAGGAGGTCCTTGTTACCATGTCCCTGTTCTTAGAGTAAATGCTTACAGCTGTTCCCCACTCGCTATGATGCTGGCCATCACTTTGTCATATATTGCCTTGATTGTGTTAAAATGTGTTCTATTTGTTATAGGCTTTTATCATGAAATGATGTTGCATTTTATCAAGTGCCTTCTCTGCACCTAGTGAGATAATCGTGTACTTTTTATTAATCAATTTGTTAATTGGATGTATCAAATTAATTCAATACTCTTCTCTCTTTTCCCACCCAGAGATCCTCACCCACAAAAAAGAGATGGTCATCAATATGCAGCATTTTCATTGAGGATTAGCTTCATACATTAGTTTTAAATACCATGCGTGCTCTGGTTTCCCTATTATTTTTCTCATGACATGCTCAAGAGAACAGCGCCGGCACAAAATGGTGTTTGGAAATCCATCTTGACTTATCTGCCGTTTCAATCCCCATTTCTATTTTTTTTTATCACACTTATATGAATGAACATATCCTAAAGACAGGTTGCTGTGTTTGTTTCAATGGGTATGTAGACATTCCCTTTCTAAGAGCACACTTCTTTACATTGGTTCTCAGTTACGTCAGTCATGTCACTGTCTTTGAAAGTCATATGCAAAGCAATGATAGCAAACAGACCTGAAAGAACAGTTTTAAGACATCCATTGCTGTGCTCGCTTCGGCGACACATATACTAAAGCCCATTCCTTCTAGAAACCAAGAAAATGTGGCTGATTCTGTTTATCCAGTCTCTGCAGCTTCCTGGACGCTCTTCCTCTATCTGGTCACACCAGAAAGAAGTGTGACAACAGCCCACACAGAAACAAAACTACTTTTCAGCTTCACTTCAGCCCTAATTATTCTTCCCACTGCCACATTTTTTGGTTCATAGTCTCTGACCAAGAGTACTATGCCTTAATCATCCCCCTTAATTCACAAAGAAGTGTGAGCATTTCTTAAAGGAACAAAATGGAAAGTTTCATTTGAGAACATGCAGGTAATAATGAACACTGTATTTCATATCTTCAGTATCATCAGCATCCTGAATTATTTCCTTTGGGTTTCCATTTTGCATACCAGCAATGCATGTACAGGAGTCATAGAAGCCTGCTGTTAAATGAGCCATTACCCTGTACTGGCTGAAGAACGCCTTCTCACCACCTTCTCACAACCAGCTCAACTCCAGGTCTTATTCAGGGCCCAGACATCTGGCAGCATGTCCCACAGGCCTCCACAGGTTATGGAAGCCCTCACAAGGCACCTGCACTCCCCAGGCGTCTATAAAACTGCCCTAAATTCCCCAAGGCTCTGAAGGTTGACGTGGGCTTGAGTAAAAGGGGCAAGCAGTTGTGCCAAGCAGCCGGTTTTTATTCTGGCATTTGCCAGAAGGGAAATTGCTGAAATGTTTTAGGGCCCCCTCAGGAGAATAAAAATGTCACACTGCCTTCAGCTTTTATCCCTCACTAAAAATCAATGTTTTCTAAAAGAGAGATGCTTTTAATACTCATGTAAGAGTTTTGCTTCAGGTCCAGCTTACATTAATTAAGCACATACTTTTGGCCGAGATTTTTAATAACTTCATTCCCATAACAATCAGTTATGAATCATCTTCACCTCACGGTTGTAGAAGGCTGAGGAGTTAATGGCCCACCCAGGTCACATAGTGTTAGGGGAAGGAGCAGGATCTGAACCTGGCTCCTGGGACTCCAACTCAAGTGTGTCCACCACTCTCCAACACTGCCTCTCACCATGCTCTGATCATGTACCCACAGGGGAAACAGGCAGGTGGAACAAGATACAGTGGGGCTGAGCTTACATGCAGTCATCTTGACTCACTCACTCAATCTTTCAACAAATATGTATTGAAAAACCACGTTTTTAGGTGCCAAGATATAGGCCTTCTTAAGTGCCAAAGATATGAGGATCAAAACAGACAAGACTTCCCTGCATCTCAGAATATACAATTACCATAGGCTACAGTAAATAACCCATGTACAAAAAGCAAAATATAGAATATATCAACAAGCAATCAGTATTGAGAAAAAATACGCATTAAGGCAGAGAGGATGAAATGTCATTTGTATGGTGGCGTTGAACGTTTCAGTAGCAAATCCCAGGAAGATTTCCCTCAAAAGCAATTTCAAATTTCTGTAGCATTTGAGTTGCCTTAAACTACCTTAATGGTGCTTGCTCTTGGGGATTATTGTAGGAAATCTCATCATTTTATTTCTAGAAAAATTTTGTAAATCAAACTGATAATCAAGTATCCCATTACTTATAAATCACACTTTGTTTCAACTGATGATTTAAGATGCATTCAAGGAACAAAACTGTGTTTGTGGTTTGGACACTTTCTGGTTATTGCAAAGAACACAAAAGGATTGATCTTGCTGCAGTCCCACTCAGATGCACCAGATCACCAGCGTCCTGTCCAGCATTTCTGTACATTAGCAAAATCCATCAAATGAGGACTGCTAGCACTCACTGCTTAGGACAGCCGTGAGTACTCTGTGAGAGTAATCCACAGCGAATCTGTGCTCAAAAGGTAGTTTGCTATGAAATGTATATATGTAATGTAAGTGTGCAAATGTTACTGATTGAAAGAGACATCCATCTTGATAACACGTTTATTGAAAATAGGAAAATAAATGTAGCCAAACAGTACTACTACTTTAAAATACTGGTGTTGGCATGGATCTGCTCTAGCAAATATCCAGCATTAAGAAAATGCTTTTAACTTAAGGTGTGAATATAAATTAAAAAGGCAGGATTTCCCAGCAAAGAATTTCAAAGGCAATTCCATAAACACCTTGAAAAGGCAGTAGCCAAACTGATTTCGGTTCGGGATTCTTTAGAATAACATTCACTGGGACCCAGGTTGTGATTGTAATTGCTGTGATTATTTTTCATTTGTTAAAAAATAAGAAATAGCAAACCCAAGAGAAAGGAACCAGATATCACCATCATCTGTGTAACCAGAAACCATCAAAAGCATTCAGTGACAGTGCATATCTGAACATGACAAATACAAGTTGTAGGCCTATGGTTTTCAAATTCTGTTGCCCATTGTCCAGAGATTGCACAACATTTCTCTGACGTAATGAGATGATGGTGAAGTCTGCTGAGTGACATTCTAGATACCTTGCTCCTTCTGCCTTTCAGTTCCACACCAAATGAATTTTATTTATTGGTCTCACATAAAAAAATTTTTTTTTAGTCCCCATTGATTAAAAAAAAAGCCTGAAAACCATTCATTTATAACCACCACATGGTTGCCACACTACATTGCTTTTACTACCTAGTGCAGTGTTTGCCTGGTTGTAGTTATTTTTGCAAAGTCACTATTTGTGAAGTGACTAGAAATCTAGGATAAGCATGTGCAAGTATAACATACCTGATGTGAAAATCAACCCCATCCAACTTGAACCAGCATGAGTAGTTAAGAAGTCCAATAAAGAACTAACACACACAGGTGGCTAAGGATAAGAGTTTGAATACAGAAAATGTATTGCTTCTAAATCACAGAATCCACTCAATTTAAGTATGAGAGATGCCATGCAAGTAGATTAACAGTTAATCGGTTAGAACAGGAGTGAGAAATCAAGATTCTGAAGACTATCAAACCCAGGCTGAAATTCTTTCTGAGCAGTGTAATGTTGGGCAAGTAATAACCTCATAGTTTCAGTCTGGTTATAACATGGGGATAATAATATCACCTGCTTCATTGGATTTTCATGCAGGTACATGAGATATCCAATAAAGAGTTATTACCTCAGTTTGGCGCACAGAAAATGTTTAGTACATCTTAGCAGAATATATACATGTACTTCAAAAACGTAATGGAAAATAGAATTAAGGGATAATTTTATTTTGGTGCAAAAATCAGAAATCCATATATTTTCAATTAACTTGTAGATGTCTCCTAACATACACACACACATACACACACTTGGCCCTTTGTATCTGTGGGTTCTCAGCACGCAGATTCAACCAACTATAGAACAAAAACATTCAGAAACCATAGCTACATCTCTACTAGCCATGTACAGACTTTTTTCCTTGTCCTTATTCCCAAAATAATACCATATGACAGCTGTTTATATAATATTTAAAGTGTATTATGTATAACAAATAATCTAGGAATCATTGAAAGTATATGGGAAGATATATGTAGGTTCTAGGCAAATGCTGCATTATTTTATGCAAGGGTCTTAACCATCTGCGTATTTTCTGTTATTTCCATGAGGGATCCAGGAGCCCATCCACCAGGAGTTCTAAGGGACAACCATAAATAGAAAGTGTATGTTCATAAAATTTTTAATAATAATACACTCCTGTGATTTTTAATATGTGTTTATGATCAAGATGACTCCTTATTAAACACAAGGGGAAAAAAATCCCAATGTGTAGTTCTTTGGACAAACCAAGAGATTAGATTAGAAAATCCATTTTCCCCCTCACTGAAGAGACACACACACACACAATCTTTTCTAGCCTACCCAATTTTCTATGTGTTACTCTTACGATCTTCTGGCAAAACTCTAAGGCTCTTTAGAAGATTGAATCATTAATCAAACCTAGCACGCACGCTCGCTCGCTCTCTTTCTCTCTCATGTGTCAAAAGCATAAACAGGTCCAGTGTTGCGGAGATCTTTGTTTGCAGAATATCCCCAAATCAATAGCTATACTTTGTTGATTTATTGAGTTCTAACTATATATTGGGTACAGCACTGAGAAGATAGTTCACATCACTCTAACCTTTCCAACAATCCTATAAATTAGGTACTTTTCTCTCTCTCTCTCTCTCTCTCTCTCTCTCTCTCTCTCTCTCTCTCTCTCTCTCTCTCTCTCTCTCTCAGACACACACACACACACACACACAAACTGAATCAACTACCTAAGATCCCACAGCTAGTAATTACAACAGCCTCAGTTTAAGTCAGGTTTGTAGGATTCCAAAGCTCCAACTCTGTCACTCTCTGACTCCAGCCCAGGTACCATGACTCCTCAGTTCATTCACTGAAGTCTTGCCTTCAGACTGTTTGGGATAACATAATTTTTGCATTTCTTTCCTTTTTTGAATACTAAAGTACATTTCTGATTCATAAAAATACTCAAGTCACATTTTAATAGATCTGATGGTCCATAAGGGAATTTATGCTACGTCTACACAATGTAAGATAGCTCTACAAAATAGCTACTCCTGGATTCATCTCAGTTGACCCGCTCATCAACTGTTCAACCTCTTTTTAAATGTCTGTGAAGAAGATAAGGTGATCAAGTGATTACATGAAGTTTTCAGTTCTCTTCTAACAATTTTCATTCCATTTTAAGAACTTTCTGAAAACTCCTGATTGTAGAAAATACTTATTTTATCAAGTTCCCAGTGGCCGTCCATTCATCTCATGAACATGGAAGTACTTCATTGATTTTTGTGAATGTTCTTATCCTACAAACCCAAATAAATTAACCACCTGCTTCTATACTTAAAACATTATCAGATCTAGAAGCCAGCACATGTTTTCACAAGGTTCAGGGCACAATGTGATACTGACTTTTCTGGCATGAAAGACCAACACTGTTGGTGAAACACCAATATATTTCCTTGATTCTTTGTGTTCCCTAATTCCTACAGGCAGTTCAGCTTGCTTAACAGCTAAACATTTCATTCTTTCATTTGTTAAATATTTTAAGTACTTATTAAGTGTCATGCAGTGAGCTAGAAACCAGACATTGATTTATTAATACCAGAAAACCCCATTACTTGAATGTTTACCAGAGTCCAGTCAGTTTTCATACATAACCTATTTAACTCTCAAGGCATTAAGTTTGAAGCTGTTATTATCCCTTATTTACAGACGGGGAAACAGACCTATCAAGTGAAGTCATATCCTAAGTCCCTAAGCTATCTAATAAAGGAGTTAGAAAACGTTTCGGTAAAATTGATTCATTGGTATTCACTGAATGTTCCCAATGGTGTTTAAACTCATAGAAGAATTTACTGGTGTATTTATCAAATGACCCCAATGACATGGACATCCATAGGTTTAGGGGATTCATAGAAAGATTTTTTTACCTTCAGGAATCGTACAGATTAATTGTGTAGATAAGTAGTTCTCAAGTTGTTGAGATTTTTTTATCTCCCCAGAGAACATTCAGCCATGATTGAAGACAGTGCTTTTGAGTAGGGTATCATGACTGTATCTACTAAAAATAGTCCGGGGATGACATTAAACACCTTTCAATACAAAATACAACTTATCCTGTCCAAAATGTCAATTGTGCCAATGTTGGAAAAAGGTGGTACAAAAAACATAAAGATCAATAATGAAGGATTCAACTTTTCTAAGTTACAGATCATGTTAAAGTACCTACAGTTACTAAGATGTGGTAATTTAGACCTTTTTATTTTTGACTACTTTAATGACATAAAAAGATCACCACATGTAATCTAAAGCTGACATCTGTGCAAATTGTTGCCATACTGGACAAGGTCAAATTAGAACTCAAGACTGCTACTGTTCCACCACCACACTGGGTACTGTATTTGGTAACTTCTCATGTATTTGTTATGCCTCATATCGTGACTCATTTCTAGAATCTAACAAAGCCAGGCTTTCATACGGGGTGGAGAATCCATTTTCTGCCAAGATCCACTTGGACATTTGTAACATTGTTTGCTGGCCATAAAAATTATCAATTTAAAAATTAGCCTGTTTTGGATTTATTAAATTTCAAGTCCGCCCTGTGGTTGCTTTGGCAGGCTCAGGCCAAATGATTTTATGGGCCTTATATGGCCCATGAGCCAGACATTTCCCACCCCTGTCATAGAAGGACAGGGAAGAATAGTGGTTGCCAATGCTCAGGAGAACAGAGAAGAGGAGAATGGAGAGAGATTGGTCTGTGGATATAAAATATAGTTCGAGAGCAGAAGTAACTTCTCATGTTCTGTTGGAAAGTAGGCTTAACTACAGCTAATAACAATATATAATAATATATATTAATAATAATATAATTATTAATAAGAATGCATATTTGAAAATAGCGACCTGAGGTGATTTTAGATGCTGTCACTGAAACCAAATAATATCTGAGTGATAACTAAGCTAAACACCCTGATATGATTATTTCACACTGTATACAATTATCAAAAACAACACAAATATGTACAATCAATCTGTGTTGATTAAACAAGTAAGTAAGTAACAGACACTGCGGTTGGTGCTTGAAGAAGCAATGGATAGAAGTCCATTGCTCTCAGCTGCCCACACACATGGCCTTGTTCCACCATGGTGCCAGACAAATGTTTTAAGCATCAGCTTAGAACTTGCCCAAGTTTTGCATCTGGGTCCCTGTTCCTCCACCAAGGTCTCCATCAGGCTAACTTGGACCATACTTTCTTCCTTTTCATAACGTGCTTTCTAAGATCTATATGCTACAACTTTTTATCATATCAAAAGTGGAATTCTGCTTCCATTGCCATTAAAAAAATTTTTTCTGTATCAATGAGTTCCTGAACTCATCACTCTACTCTTGTATTCTATAATCAAGACAGCAATAGAATCAGACAAACCTGTCGCATTGTAGGGCTCCTCTCTTGCTGAAGGTCTAACCATGGCCCAGCCTCATGTTTCAGCATCTTTATAAAGTAGACCAAATTGGATCTGCCTCAGAAGGTGACTCAGGAGAAGCTGGAATAAGGAAAGGAAATATTGTGTTTAAAGTTCTTCACTTATAGCCAGTATATTGAAGGCACTAAGTAGATGGTGACTGTGGCTGCTGTTACTGAGATTTCTGTTGTGGTTGTTCAGTTGCCTTGTCTATAAGAATCTGTGAAGAGAAGTCAGTGTGGTGGGGCAGCCTGTTAAGTCACTTCTTGCAATGTCAGTATTCCATATCAGAGCACTGGATTGAGGCCCAACTGTTCTGCTTCTAGTTTAGTTCCCTGCTGATATACCTGGGACAGCAGCATCAAGTACTTGGGCCCTCACAACCAATTCTGGGGCTCTTGGCTTTGGATTGACCCATTTCTGACTCTAGGGGGCATTTGGGGAGTGAATCAACGAAAGATCTTTCTTTTCTCTCTCTCTGCTACAGATGCTGCTGCCTCTCTGTTTCTATGTGTGTGTCTCTGTGTGTGTGTCTGTCTACCTCCTCTTTTATCTGTCACTGTGCCTTTCAAATAAATATTTTTATAAAACTATAAAGAGCCTCATTCTGTAATGAATTAAGCTCCTGGGACGCAATTATGAGTAAGATGAACAAGCATCTTGTTATCACCAAACTTACTTCAAAAAGACAAAAGCAAGTGCATAAGAGAATGAGTATCATTTCAGGTATTAAAAAGTTGCTATAAAGAAAAAACATGGCCCTGGATTAGAGGTGACTGGCTGGGAGTGTGAATAACTCTTAAATCTGTCAGAGCAGATTGACACTGACAAGATTGAATTTGTGCCAAAAACTGAACAGCAGCAAGGGCTCAATCAAACAAAGCATTGGGAAGTTGAAGGTTCCAGGCAGAGAATGCAAAGGTCCTGATGTGGAAACAAGCCTGTGGTGTTCAAGACAGTAAAGTGTGCCCACAGCACAGTGAGCCAGCCAAGTGGCTGAGGTGAACTCAGAGGAGCAAGGAGGAGCTGAGTGAGTATATATACTGCCTTGTAGGTCACAGTGAAGTTTGAATTTTTTTCCAAGTGCAGTGGAAAGGCATTGGGGAATTTAAGCAGAGAAGTGATGAGTTTTGATTTACAATTTAAAAGATAATTCTAGCTTCAGGCTTACCAAAAGAGGGCAAAAATGAAGGCAAAGGAACACAGCTGGAAAGCCATTAATGCAGTAACTTGGTGGGATGACGAGAGCTGGACCACAGCAACGCATTCTTTCCTTTGCCTAGTGGTTGTAATGAATAAGTGAAATAACATAAATGTATTTAGGACAATTGCTGGCATAAAGTAGATGCTCCAACTATTTTAATTATCTTCTTCCAACCCCTCCAGGACAGAGATCTCTATTTCCACCAATGACTCCAAAAGGCACATCTAACCATAAATGCCAGAGATTCAAATCCTCCTCAACTGAATTTTAATACAGCAACATCACAACAAGGCAGAGAATGCCAGTTTCAGGCTGGCAGACATTTGTACTGCCAGTCTGTTAAAACCTCAGTAACTATTATGTATGCTTAAACATTGTAAACTTATTTTTCTGAAACGTAGCAAAGGATCATAACGTGTTTGGGATTAACAATCTAGCATTACCATTCCCGTTTTTTCCAAAGAGAAGATTAAAACTTTTCCAATTTAAAACTGCACCAGATACGTCTCTTCAATTAGCTAAAGGTACAAGTCAGCTGTCGTGAATCAAAGCTGCAAACTTTGCTGCTATCAAGCTAATGGATACTATAAAGGGATTAACTGTAAATAAGAGCAAGGCATACAATGTTAACTGTAATTCAGGTGAGGAATAAGAAACATAATTGATGCTAGAGAAACACTGGATTAGAGCATTCATAATAAGCCAGGAAAAAAATCCATCAGCGTGTCACGGTTAAGAATTGGGACTTCAGAGTGGATCTGTCTTTCCCTCTTGTATTCCCACATGTGTGACCTGGGCGGAAGTCTCCTAACCTCTCAAACACCAGGGCTCTCATTCATTGAATGAGGACTATCACATTCATCAGAACATAGTAAAGGCTTAAGTTAAAGTGATTAGCATGAGGCCAGCACAAAGTTTAAGCAAGTATGTGTTATCTTAATTATCCACCCAATACCCATATGCTCCACTAAAGAACTTGGAATTATTTATTATGGAAGAAAGTAGAGTGCTTAATTTAGATTTTCACAATGGGAAAAAAAATGGCACAATGCATTGAGTCCCCAGGGGTCGCATGCTGTGCTAAAGGTTTATGTTTGACATTCAGAAGCTGGACTGGCACTTGCAGCTGGGACCACGACATTCTTACGTAGATATAAACCATATCCCAAAATGCCAGCCTCACGTAGGGCTGCTCTGAGACCTCGACAAGCAGAAAAAAAAAAAAAAAAAGCCACTGTGTAACCTTGTCCAAGTCTCAAAATAGCAAGCAAACCCTTTCTCTCCCAGAACAAATGGCTGCTGCTTATGGGCCAGGGATAGCTGTGTGTTCACACAAACCTCCATCCCTTGTATATCCGATTTATCAAGAGACATAATCATGATCTCATCCCTGCTCTCAGAAATCACCTGCTATAGAGTGAACCTTCCTGAAATCACCAACCCAAAGCCCAAATCCTACAACAGGTTCTTAGTAACACTCTCTAAATGAGACTTCCAAGATCGTCTCCACAGGCTGTTCTCCCTTGTGTGCCAAGGAACCTCCAGGAGTGAGATTACAGGTGTTTCCCCTGGAGTCTTCTGGTGAAGCTTGCTGACAATATCTCTCACATAAGCTATAAACATCCCTATATGGTATGTATTATTGTCTTCACTTAACAGAGAAACTGTGTTTCAGAGCAACTGCCTCACTTGCTCAAGATCCTCCACATACTTGTAGTGACAGAAAGCAAAAGCCCCCAAATTCCTACTTGCTACATTTTCATTCCAGTCTTAAAGGGGACCAGTATACACCCTGGATAAAATCCAACTGATAACAGGATAAGATGAATTGTCCAGCAGCAAGGGGATGGATTAGATAAAGCAGGACTCTCAACAAGAAGGAAGTAACATGCAGGTAAGTACTGGAAAGGGGTACTACCTTTCCCACCAGCACAGCTGGCTTTCTTACCTACTGTTTCCTGAAACGCAACGCAACATGTGACAGTTTGAGTAGATCAGTCCTGTCACTTGAAGAATTAGATTGCTGAGCAGTTCCTGGCCTTGGATCAACCTAGCTATGAAAAGTGTTTGGGGCACTTGGGATGTGAACTAGTAGACAGGAGATTTCTCTCCTACTCCTTCTCCCTCCCCCTCTCCCTCTCCCTTTCGCACTCTCTCTTTCTCTCTGCCATTCTCCTTCTCTCTCTCCTCAAATAAAAAAAAAAAAAAACACAAAATGACCATTATTTTTTAATTAAAATAATTTAAAGAAAGGAAAGGGAGAGAATTGCTTGACTTTGGAAAATGTCAGGCAGCATAGCAGGGCAGGTTGCATAAAGAGGCAATTTTCATTCCCTGAAACTGTTCTATTATTTGAGTCAGAGATAATGGGCTGTGGCTGAATGGTACATTGGCCATGCAGGTATCGAAGTGCTTGGTGCTAATATTATTCTTCAAATTATTAGAAGCACATAATGTGTCATCTATAAACAAGAAAGAATTTTTTTAATTTCAAACTTAGTAATTGGATGATATAGAAATTGGTTTTATTATTTTTCAGACAGAAAGAGGGTAAGTGGCAAGTGAACATTTAATGGGAAAAATATATAGCTTGCATAATTTAAAAATAAAATCCAACAGTTTGCATGTTTAGCATCTTTCACACAAGAATTTTTAAGTGTTTTGCAAAAAATGAATTACACCACCTCACCTTCCCCTTTGTCGCCCGTGAAGCAGCTTCCACAGCTGCAAGAAAGTTTCTTGAAGACCATCCTTCAGTGCCCAGGAGTGAGGGGATGCATTACAAAGAGAAGAGGGGGCACACGTGGGTCTGCTGAACTGGGACGGACACACACACACACACACACACACACTAGCATGTTTCCAACAAAGTCAGCACTCGCTTGTGCACCTGCTTTCTCTTCCCCTTGATCCTTCTGCCACTTTCATCCCTTGAACCCTCCATCTTTCCTGAACTCAGCATCATTCGGTTACATCCAATTCTGTCAAGCAGTTCCTGGGGATCTGATATTAATCATACACTGAATACACAAAAAAATGTAGTCTATACGAGACAGATTGACATCCTGGGATTTGCTTATTGTCTACAACCTTTGTCTAGACTCCTGAAGAATAGTATGTTGTTGTTTCCTCTTTTTTTTTGTACGTGTTCATATATCTTTACCTAATGGAGTGTTATGCCTATGATGATGAAGTGAAATGAAACATGCCACTGCAAAAATTAGGGGGAAAAAATAAGGAAGAATGAGGGTGGGTGAGGAGGAAGACTGGGGTAGAAGTATTGCTTTCTAAATTCGTATCATGAAGTGTGGAATTTGTTCACTTTATGTAAAAATGAATAACAAAAGCACAGTTCTCAGGGAAACTGGGGGAAAGACAAAGTTCAAGGGAAAGAGCAGGCTTTGAACTCATGTCATTGGGGGAGATTCTATACAGGAGACAGTAGGATTCATCTTTGCCATGCTAAATTGGTATTTATCCATTTGCTTGATAAATAATCCCAGAGAACTGGATCAGGATCTGTTCCAAGGATCTGACAAATCTCTACCTTCCAGAGGTGTGGCTTTTTAGTCATAGGAAAGTCAATGAACAAAATAAGTTACATATATATACACAGAGAGAATCAGTGTAAGTTAAAAACTACAGGAAGAAATAAAGCAGAGAATAAGGATAGAATCAGGTATCTTAGAATATAATAATAACCATATTTACTTATTTTAAAGAAGTAAGGAGGCAGACAGACCTAGATGGATTTCCAGGCTCCTGACCTCAGCCTGGACAAATCCAAGCAACCACTGTAACCATCTGGGGAGTGAATAAAGGAGGGAAAGGAGGAAGGAAGAAAGGAAGGGCAAAGAAATTAGCACTAGCATGATTGAGAACTTAAAGATGGAGCAAAAAGGACCAGGCATTTGGCCGTGAATATGCCTGTGAGTGTCTGGCTATTATACCTAGATCCTTTCCCAGGTCCAGCTTCCTACCACTGTGTACCATGGAAGCCACAGGTGTCCCTGTTCACAGATGATGTTGCAGGCATTTAGGGCATGAGCAAGCAAATAAGCATGTAAGTGTCTCTCTCTCTCTCTCTCTCTCTCTCTCTCTGTCTCTCTCCCACCTTCTGTTTCTCAGATAAACAAACAAATAAATACATCAAGCAAAGGAAGTGAAAGTGCAAGCAAAGCATTGTTAGAAATTCACTGCAACAAACTATGGAAAAGATGGGTGTGTCCTGAGTCATAGAGGTGGAAGCCAAAACGTATTAAGATCTTCCACACATTTTGAAGAAAAGCCAATATTATTTACTAGCAAACTAAATGTGGAGTATTTGAGAACGAGGGGGGTTTGATGATGATAAAAAAAAAAACGCAGGAGCTGTTAGCATGCTGACTGTATTTGGCGTTGTAAAATTGGATGAAGGCACCAGGGAATCAACCCAAGTGAGAAAGAAGTGTGATGACCAGGTTCCTTTGATGTTGGGGAGTTGAAGAGGCACCTTCCAAATAAACAGAAGGAGTCACCACTGAGGTGGAGAGTGGACAACGAATACAGAACGTCCACCAAGTCAAGTAGAGAAGCAATGTCAAGGAGAAGGAAGTGACCACTGCAGCCTATGCTCCTGATGGGTCAAGCAGAGGCACTCAAAACTGAAAGATGGATTTAGCTTTGTGGAATCAATGGTGACTTGTGGGAAATAGTTTCTGTAAAGTGATAGGGGCTTTTATGGGAGAAATTACAGAATATATGTACACTGGTGCTAACAATGCAGAAGCAGGAAGAAATTAATGCTGTGAGAAAGCCAATGATGGGTCAATATGTCTTGAGATGTGTGAAAATATATGGACTCCAGTACACATATACAGTGGCTGTTCTTAAATAGGAACATGTATACTTTTTGGTGCAGCAACAAAAGGAAAGGGAAAGGGAAGAGGAAGAGGAAAAGGAAAAGGAAAAGAAGAATATATACGGGCAGAGGCTGGACAGTTAGAAAGATAGAGTAATATTAATCTATAGGCAATTTTGTCTGGATTGTTTTTGTTATTAGAAAAACAGCAAGTAAAGTGATCATTAGTGATGTGTAAGTACTGAAGCTTTGAAAATGGAGTAAAAGGTGTAAAATGATGTCCAGAACAGCAAGGTTAATGACTGAAGACAATGGAATGTGATTCCTAGACAGCATCAGATAGAGCCATAGACTTAAAAATAAAACAGCTCATTATTTTCATGCAAACGTTTCAACCATGTTCATGGCATAGGCACAGGTAGTCTATGCAGAGAACTGGAATTACCTTAGGCTGTGGTTTTGCCAAGTGAGTTCAAGGAAACACAAAAGACAAATGAGTTGAGGAAAGACACAAGGTAACGGTTATAATGACTGACCACAGTATTTAAGTTAGAAAGAGAGAAATATAATTGAGGGGAGGTTGAGGAAAGGGGTGATAGGACCCCATGAATTCCATGAGGAATGAGGGTAAGCAGAGGAGACAGTTACAGCATTTGACTTTTAGAGGAATTAACCTGAAAATATGGGACGTGGTAGTTAGGTGGCTGGATGCTTGATACTGAAACTATGAAGAGGCCACACACAGTCCGCATCTCAGTCTGGAGTGTAACAACAGGAAAGGACAGTTGAAGTGGCTAGAGGAATGTTGCCTAGATAAGATGTCTGGAGGAAAGGAATTCAAACATCCAGGATGCTGGAAGTACCATGTAGATGATATTGGCATTATCACTGACATACTCAAATAAGTATGAAGATCAGAGAACATGAGCTCAAATTATCAACTCAATGGGAGTGGTTCCAGGGACTTTATACGACCCTAACCTGGTAAGAAGGACTGCCTGATGACAAGAAACTCAAAGCCACAAGGTTTGATATATAAACAGAACATACAGAGCTCTTTGGAGCAAAGACACTGGGGGCAAGTGGGAGTAAATAATGCCTCTATAAGAAAATATCTAATGAAGACATCCCAATTAAAAAAAACCTACGGTTTTAATACATTGTGATATGCATATTTTCCTTCTTTCAATTCTCAATGGTCTATCTGGATGTCATTCATAACCTTTTTATCATATTCACTGAGTCTCTGTCCTAAACTTTCTGCAAGGTTATAAAGCCCTGAAGACACAGAGAATGCCTTCTGCAGTTTGATGTCCTCTATAGAAAGTGGCATCGTTCCTAATTCACTGAGGTCTATGTAAATGTTTCTTTGAAGGTGCTGAATTGATTTAATCAGTTATGGTTTCAAAGTACCACCTTATAAAAACATTTTCAAATAAAACTGGATACAGTCTGACCAAATCATAGATTTATAAGAAAACCAAATTGAAAAAAATGAGAACATTTTGTTAATTTTTAACATTAACTAGTAACCATCTTAGAGAGTAAGGTTGAGAAAGAAATAGTACGATAAATATTAAAATCATCTAACATGCAACTTTTAGAATTCTATGGTGAAAAAAAAATTAGTAGATAAATGCCAGGAAAGCTATTTAAAGCAGAAATATGAGATTAAAATGCCAAAGGTGTAAACAACTTTAATCTGTTAATTTACTACACATGTCTCTTAGAGCCAAGTTTTATTTTAAGCTTAGATCTTAGATGTTTTTACTGTGTTACTGTGAAAGAAACTAAACTTTTCTAAACACAACAGCTAGGCATTTCTTATGTGCTCTGAAAACAACTTGATTTCTATCATTCTGGTTTACCTCTACAATTTCTGGTGAATACAGACATACATATCTCTTCTTTAAAGATTAAAAATGCACTGTGACAAGACTTATCCATGTCAGCATTCCATTGGTAGTCCGCTTCAGGAAACAGAATACAGAGTTTTATTATTCATGAAACAGCAAACATAGGTTTAACTAACAATGGTGATTCAGGGCACTTGCTGACGAAAATCATCCATCAATCACACATGAAGAGGTGTGAAAATGCATTACAGACCCCACACTGCATGCCAGACCAGGTTACCTGCCACATTTTCTTTTCTTGGATCCCAGATTCTACCTTGGTTTCTGGATATGTCTGATTTTGATTGCTAGCTTAATCCTCTACAGCTATGGAAGGGAGCAGCCACAATAAAAACTGAAGTCCAATCAGGTACTTAAAAGATGATTCACGACCAAAACTAAGTGGCTTTTAAATAGGTGTATGTTCTTAGAATTTCCAACAAGGTTCCTACCTCTGTTTCTAAGAAAACAGTTCTCTAGTTACACCGCCATGAAATGTGACCTTTCTCCCCAGCTGGCACTGACGTTTAACCACAATCATTAAAAAACTACAGGTGTGCTGACAATTCAAGCTAGCACAGCAGTGGCATGGTGTCAGACTGGTGGATGGGAAGGGAAAATTTACAGGAAGGCTTGAACAAAATTGAATCCTTAATATAATCTTAATAACATGAGCTCTTTGGGCCAAATGGTCAGCTTTCTCCTATAAAATAACATGACTGACTGATAGCTAATATAAAACTACATTTCAGGGATATTATAGGATTTTAATAAGCAAAGTACAAATATCTATTACATGTATTAATTTTCCAACTCTGACTCTTATCTCCTTTAACAAGCAGTCGCTCTAAGAATGAAGAGTGACTGACCAGGCGACTGTTAACCCGTGAAGAAGAAAGAGGCTACCACCTTTTTCCCTGTGCAGAACTGGATGGGCGTGTCAGGAGGAATGCCGACCGACTTGGGAAGCTTTCCACCATGTGAAGTTTTTGCGAGGCAAGGAGTAATCATCTATTTAGACGTCATTGCAGGGCTTGACCACATGACCAAAAAAGATCTCTTCACCAATATCAATCATGTGTTGTAGGAATATTTGCATGTCACATCACAAAAACTTTTAAGGATATAGTTAAGTCTTAGCACAGCTACACACACACACACACACACACACACACACACACACATGGCCACTAAAGAAAAGTAGGCCCATTCACAGAAAAGCTATCTTTTGGCCACTACCAATATGACTCGGGTTTTTATTTTAGAGCAAATGAACCGAGTTTTACTTATGGACCTTAATGATAAACCTCCCAGGAGGGAGGTAACTAGGTTCATTCTCCAAAAGTAGGCCTGGGGTCTCCTATCTTTTCTTTTTTTTTTTTTTTTTTGAAAGATTAATCCATTTTCATTGGAGAGTCAGATATAGAGAGAGGAGGAGAGACAGAGAGGAAGATCTTCCAGCCAATGATTCACTCCCTAAGTGGCCACAATGGCCAGAGCTGAGCCAATCCAAAGCCAGGAGCCAAGATCTTCTTCCAGGTCGCCCATGTTGGGCCATCCTGGACTGCTTTCCCAGGCCACAAGCAGAGAGGTGGATGAGAAGCAGGGCCTCCAAAACATGAACCAGCACCCATATAGGATCCCGGTGCATGCAAGGGGAAGACTTTACCTGTTAGGCTACTGCCCTGGGCCCCTATCTTTTCTCTTTTGAAAAATTCCATGAGCAGTTGCCATGTGCTGGATACAATGCTTAGCAACAGCCTGTCAAGGGTAAGGGAGTTAGTTTATCCCAGAAATGCCAATGCATACGTGGACATCAATCCAGGACCCTTTCTTAAAAGAAGATAATTCAAGCAATTTTCGTCACATGATATATAAAACACAACTATTAACATTATTGATTTCAGGGGATCAAACTCAGACGTAATAAGTGACAATGTAACAGTCAAATTGAAAACTGTCATTTCCTAGCTTCTTCTTCCTGCTTTTAAACTGTGACTATTTTATGACTATTGTATGAAGCTGTTTTAGTCATTCAAAAATCAGCAAGTCTAGGTTGTTGAAAAGAACAATCAGACATCCTGTACTTGTTTTTTGTTTTTGGTTTTGGTTTTCACAACTGAGATTTTATTAGTGTTGAGAATCAGTACATGGACATTTCAATTTGAATACAATGCTTAACATACGTACCAAGAGTCTAACAAGCCGTGAATTGTTATTTTCATTTTTTTTTTAATTGTCATTTTTGAAGTTATTCCAGTGACTTTCCAGCTTCGAATCTGGAAGCAGCCCTTCTGGAACAGGCTACCAAGCACCAGTGTCTACAGTTGCTGTCACGTGAATCCCACTCACGGTTGGACCTCACATACACGACATACGCAAGCCTTCGATTAGGAACCCTGGCCTCCCACAGCCAAAAGTGTAACAGGGCTGTGCATGGTTCTGACAGAGCAACAAGAAGTGGCTTACTGTAGGAAACAGCTCTACTGACCAACACGGGAGAAGCAACTGAAAATTTCCAAGACAGATCAAATGCACAATTGTGACTCCGAATTGCCATTTGGTATGCAGCGTGTTGTAGGATATAAAAACCACCCACCTCTGGAATGTGAAGCTGACACCCAGACGGGCAGAGCCTCCCCTAATCCAATATCCCACTATTTTCTGGTTGTACCAAAAAGTAAACAAACAGCAATGATTTCACCTCTTACAAAAAAATCATTTACACTTAAAAAATGGGATGAGGTGGGCTTCCCTCCTTCTTAAAAATGTTTCCAGAGCTACTAAAAAACTTGCATTTACAAACTAGTTGATAAAAATATTCCTCTGGATTGTACAAGAAGGGAGACAGGGAACACTGATAAGACGTGGTGTGTGGCGTTAATCAGACTTGGCTTCCTTCGCCTCGGCTTCTCGGAGGCGGGACTCTCCTCATTTTTAGTGTCTCTGTTTTCCGCGGGCACGTCTTCCTTAGTTTCCTGGCTAGCCACCTCGGCCTGCTTGCCCTTTGCCCCTCTCCTGCCCTTGGCCGCCCCTTCGGCAGAGTTGACCTTCCTCTTGGGCAGGCAGGGTGCCTGTGGGCCGCGGTGCACCAAGAGCCTTCACGAAGTCGGGCTGGGGCTGTCCTGTCTGCTTCCGCTGCCTCTCCTCCCTAACTGTGCTTGTAATCACCTCTTTCTGCTGCCTCATGACTGAAGGTGAGAACTGTCTACAGTTAGCAACGCCATGGCAGTCTGTGTTCACCTCACTTCCCGAGAAATCTGACCTTGTGCTCTCTCCAGTCTGCCTACTCAATAGCAACATTCACTACCCTAACCCTGCGCCTCTTCAACACCTCCGGTAAAAATGACTGCTCCCCTAGACCAGTGTTTCTGAAGTTTGAATGAGCCTGGGAATCACCTAGCCAACTTATCCAACGCAGATTCTAATTTGCAGGCCTGGATTGGGGCCTGAGATTCTGCTTTTGTAAAAACTTTGAAACTGTTGATGCTGCCACTCCATGTGCCACAATTTAAGAGTATCCAGGATTTGGGATCGAATATCAATCCAGCCAACACTAAAAGGTATGCAAATTGCCAAAATTTTAAGCAGAAGTTTCTGTGAAGAATTTTCTTGCGAGTGTAGATTGGTGTACCCACTATGGAAATCAGTATGGAGAATGCTCAGACAACTGAAAATCTACCATATGACTCAGCTATCCCACTCCTGGGAATATATCCAAAGGAAGTGAAACTGCAAATGAGAAAGTGACTTGCAAACCTATATTCTTAGCAGTACAATCCACAATAGCAAACACATGGAAACAAACCAAAAGATCATCAAAAGAGGAATGGATAAAGAAACTGTGGTACATCTACTCCATGGAATACTACACAGCCATTAAAAAGAATGGAATTCTATCATTTGCAACAAAATGATTCCAAATGGAGACCATTATGATCAGAGAAATATTTCAATCCCAAAAGAACAAATAGCATATGTTCTTTTTGACTTAAGGCAATCTTCATGTAAATTACAAACAATGGGTATATAAGTAAGCAAGTATATACATATATTCTCATAGATGAACTGTGTAATGCAGATTAGCATACTGGGAAGTGAAGATATAATGCAGTAGGCATCTCTCTCTCAATAAAAGATAGCTTCCCAATTAAAGAGTTAAATATACCTTGGCAGTACAATTGTCTACCTTTGCCTATACCTGCAATGGCATGATACATCTAAAGAGCAGAATGTTAGACTTGTACCTGTGAAGGACTATATAATATGAGGTAAAGTAATGGGAGGGGAAAATGGAAAGGGAGAGAGGGGAAGGGGGATTACCTATATCTACAAAACTATATCATGGTTTTTGTAAAATGTCAAAGAAAAAAATTTCTTGGAAAGTAGTCCACACTTGTATCAGCTTCTCAGAAAAACTCATGAACAAGGAACTATTAGCCAACACCGCCTCTGTTCTCCTGCCTATGTTGTTCCTTTTTCTATTCTTTCAGTCTGGAACATTCAACCAACAATCCCATCAGCAGCTGGTTTCCTATGCCTATAGTTATATTATCCAAGGTACTGGATATATTCATTTTAAACAATTCCAACAAGAAAATAATTTTTCAATTAATGATTTAGAGAAATAGAAACTAATGATATC
Source organism: Ochotona princeps (assembly GCF_030435755.1). NCBI lineage: Eukaryota > Metazoa > Chordata > Mammalia > Lagomorpha > Ochotonidae > Ochotona > Ochotona princeps. Next base: position 20,127,501 of record NC_080840.1, on the reverse strand, counting down.
AGACAAAAAAATTATTTGGAGCAGAAAAACCTGAATTTGAAAGTTAACTCTGGATCCACCTGACTCTATGACCCCAGACAAAACTTAGCTCGTCGTAGCTTCAATTTCCTTCTCTTCAATAAGTCCTATTTGTAGACTCTTTGCAAACATAAAATATCAAGGCCAAACTTACATGGGCACATAGTGTTTTTAAAAGTAGAATTAATCAGACACCTACATCTGTCCTTAATCCCGAAGGAAGGGGAAGGACAGGCCTGAAGTAATAACAATTTTAAAATACGAGCTGATAAAGTCACATGAAAGCAGTCCTTTCTAGAGGTGAGTCCTGAAAAACACCTATTTTTAAAATGCATTTAGATAATCTATCTTTAAAGTAGAATAGAACTGAAAGGTTTAGAGGAATCATAAGGATTTCTTTCAATCTTTCTTGACTTGACAAAATTGTGTTAAAAATTGTTTGCCATCTGAGAGCCCACAGTAAATACTCATTTGTATCCAGTTTTAATACAACACCATAAAGCTCTTGAAAAGTTAAAACCAGTTATTAGCAGACCCTGTATAGGAAAAAAAAATGTTCTCTAGGGATAAAAGATTTCCTGTGTGAAAAATCAGGTTTAGGGGCTGCTGATCATAAGCCTTTATGATATAGCACAATAAAAATACCATCAGGTATCTTACCATGCAACCACTCAGCCCTTACCAGCACGCTTTCAATGAGCCTTAACACAGGTAATCACTGTGGAACTAATGTAAACGTCTTCATTTCATGCTCAGTGTGATATTACACCTTAACTTGTTTGTCCCGGGGAGCTAAGCTTTTAAACGGTTGCATAGCCCCAAAGCAGACTTTTAAAGGTATATTTCTTTGTCATTTGCTATTAAAAAAAAAAAAAAACCTAGTGGAAGAATTTGGAAGAAAAGCAATCTCTTTGGACCAATTTGTTAAATACTGAGAGTTCAAAGATCCAGTTATCTTTTATTTAAAACACTCTGTTATCCCTCAAGGATAAATTTTTCCGTTTCTGATAAGGTCCCAGTTCGAGGCAAATTACAAGCAGAGGAAGTCTTGCGGGGGAAATGTGTTTACTTATTTTTCCACGTAACATCTTCAAAGAAATTTAAAGGAAGACAGAACTGATCCTAGGGATATCTTCCAGAGGTTAAAAAAAAAAAATCAGTAAGATATTTCCCTCATCCTCCTGAAATCATCTTTATCTCTGAGGAAATTGAACCAGCATTCAAAATCCTGCTTCTCAAAGCCAGGTTTGTTCAAAAGAGCTGCCCTTATAAACATGAATATCATTTGTGGAGCTGTGCTTTATACCCCCAAGATTCACATTAAAGCCAGTTTAAAAATAATTTGCCATTAACATATGTTTTCACTAGATGGGAAGTCAAGAGCTCTTCAACCCTTGCCATTCCAGCATCAGAAGGCAGGACTGTATTATCTTTAGGAAGGGCTTTCCTTCACCAAGATACAGTGCCGGGCCTGGGAAAGAGATACGTTTCTCATGGTGAAGGGTTAAAAGAGGACACCAAGCCACCCTCTGGAAGTCATTAAGTTACAAAGCCCCAAGAAGATAAAAGTTTCCATTTTCTAAAATGTAAATCAAAAACATATTCATTAGTATTGCAAAACAAACATGCAAATCTTCACCACTTGAAAAGCTCGGCTAAATATGTACAAGGGCTAAACCCAAAAATACATCTGGTCCTCGGTTACAGAACTTGCTTTTTTGGTTTTATCTAAAGAGTTTGTCTGTCTTCCATGGTTGGCTTCTTGGATTATTGCAATTCATAATAAGCCTTTTAGCTAAGAATGAAATAAACAAAGATAAAGTCTATGTTCTAGTTTTAAATGGTCCAGATGGGATGATTTTTCCATATGTTTAGCACACCCACTGTTTATTAATCATTTCTAGCAAAGCTTAGAGGATTTCGGGGTTTGTTGCCTGGGCAAAGGCTAAAATTTACAGTCAGTATGATCTCTGCACACCTTTTTAAAATTCCATTCTTTTCTGATTGTCCTTTGTGTCTAATTCAGGTTGGGTGATTATCCAATCTTTGTGTGTGCCTGTGTGTCTGCGTATGCGTGTGACATCGCATAGGGTAGAGAATTGTAGCCAACTGATCAAGAGAAGGCTTTTGTGTCCAAATTTGGATGCAATATCAGTCTTGAGGAATGTGTTACATCATAACAATGACAATGTGGGTAAAACTGGCAAAACTTGACTCACTACCCTTTACAGTGATTTAATTCGTGTCTGGCAATCTGGTTTTCATATGATGTTTGTTTCTCATAAACAATTTCAACATGGGAGAGCATGGTGTCAAGATAACAGTCATATCATTCGTCATTGCAGAACATCTAGGGGGTTTGCCAAGAAAACAAGGTTCTTTTATCTTGGGCTTCTTACTGATCATCTCCCATCAGCCTGCTGTATTTGTAGCTTGAAACTGGACCATCACTGTTTCAGTTGTGTTATTCCAACTTAGCGCTGAGTGAAACGAAGTCTGTGGAAGGGTCAACATGGGAAGAAGTAGAGGAGGAAACCAGAAGAGATCTGGGACACGGGGCAGCTGCCAAGAAGGGAGGCCTTGAAGTGGTGTCTTCCTGAGGCAACTGAGGCACCCCGATAGTACTCCCGTCATGGAGAGAATGAATACGCTCCAAGATTAAGGACCGTGCCTCCCCTGCCCTAAGGGAACAAGCTCCTCGCCATGTTTTTAGTTGTAAAACAGTTACAGTAACGCTGTGGAGGGTAAAAAGCAGAAAGCCCCATCTTTTTATATCACATTCTCATCAATCTGCGGGAATTCTGACAGAAGACTTCCATATTTGGAACACCCCCTAAAACTTGGAAGGAGAAGAGAGGGAGGGAGATACTCTTTAAATTTTCTTTTAATAGAATTGGTTAATATAGAAAATGTTGTATTCGTCATAGATGCTTTTATAGTATTCCTATGTGGGTTTTGAGACATGGTTTGGTATCTTCAGCAAAGAGAAGAGAAGGCTGCTGTAAAACAGAAGGGTAAAGAGCTGTCAGGATAGAACACTGGGTGTCCAGTCAACAGAAAAGCTTTTAAAATGATTCTGCTGGAGTTGTGTGTACAATAAGTCCTAAACAAGTATCTTTTATGATACCCTACCCTAAGTTGCAGGCATACAACATTTTCCCTGTGCAATACTCAGAGACCAGCATTTATACTCAGAGACCAGCATTTACCAAATGAATTTCCAAAGAAGCAGTATTGAATCTGTGCATGAAAGACAACTTGAACTTTGAGTATCAGTTCTGTGACCCAGACAACATCCACTTACTCTGGAAAACTTAGACAAAGAATCTCCTTCAGATCTTCAGCTATCTCACCTCTGTGTAGCCAGGAAATGCGCTCCCTCGAAAGCACTCCTCTCATGCTTTCTCAGGATGATAGAGTAAGCTAACTTTCCCATTCAAAGAAAGCAAGTTGGTTCATGTGACTAACCAGGAAAGAAAAAAATATATATACCGTTCCTCTTAGAGATCTGGTGCATATGGAGTATTCAGCCACAGGAAGAAAATTGCAATTATCCAACACATAGTTCAGCCACCTTGTAAGGATGTCTTACAGTAGAAATTAAAAGGAGCTGTCTAGGCAGTAGACATCAAGTGATCCTTAAAAAAATCTACAGTGCACACAGCAATGCTTAGCTTTAAAGGATGGCAGAAAGAGTAGATGTGGTCTCTTCTTGCAAGTGTTTTCTTCCCAAAGCTATCTTCAAGGCAAAGACTTGTCACCAAGTAGCAAACAATTTAGACATTTAGCAAACAATCATGATGACTCTATTTATAGCTTCTCATCTTCAAAGCGAGTGTGGGCATTGACAGTCTTCCCGCCAACTTCCCCCTAATCTGGATAATCATAACAACTCAGCTTGGGTTCTTACTTAGTCAATGGCAAAGTCCTGCAATTATTCCACACAGGGAACAATCTTACTGTCTTACTAACTCCTGTAACAAGATCAAAATGGCACCGAGATAAATGGCATTCCTCAAACCGGAGACCCCAGGTCTCAAGTTGCAATAATAGAAAACCCCAAATTTCTCTATAGTTCAAAACCTCTTAGTTCACACGCATATCCCTCACCAACGCTTATCCACTGTTTCAAAATGTATACTTCCCCATCGATTTCTTTGCTTTTGTTCCTCATTGTGCCACTCTAATTCTGACCTTTACCATTTACCTAGATTATTGCAACAGATTGCTAATTGTTCACCTTTATTTCTCCATAGCCCCTTCCCAGTAATCCATCCTATAGACTACAAATCAACATAGTATTTCATCAAAACATCTATTTCATTCAATCACAAATCTGCTCAAAAATAGTTTGTTACTCACCACAGGTTCAGGCTCTAATTTAATTTGATGAGATTCACAGCCCATTGAAATCCAAACAATTACCTTCCCAATAGTTGGCCTCATTATCCTTCTTGTTGTATCAATTTCTTATCCTTAATCTTGCATTTCCCATTTCTTTGCCTCTCCAAACCCCCAATCTCAGCTCTAGTTCAGATCCTTTCTATTCCATGATGACTTTCCCATTATCAATATCAATACTGAGGATGCTGCATCGTGGCATAGCCAGCTAATCCTCATCCTGCAGTATAGACATCACATATGTGTGCTGGTTCATGTCCTGGCTGCTCCACTTTCGATCCAGCTCTCTGCTTATGGCCTGGGAGAACAGTGGAGGAGGATCTTTCAAGTCCTTGGACCCCTGTACCCACAAGGGTGATCTAAAAGAACCACCTGGCTCGCAGCTTCAGATCACCTCAGCTATGGTCATTGTGGCCACTGGAGGAGTAAACCAGCAGATGGAAGATCTTTGTCTCTTCTTCTCTCTCTGTAAAATCTACCTTTCAAATAAAAAAAAAAATCATGTTCATGTTTCCTCCTCTGAGTCACTAAAATTCAATCTGAATATACCACAAACACAGACACAATCATGCACTCACTGTATTGTATCATTAACCCTAGTTTCATATCTACTTTGCATTCTTACTTGACTACATCTTCCTGGATAATGAATAATTTTTCTAAAATACATGGTGTGTTATACATTTTCCCTAAATTGTGCCACTAACCCTAGAACATAAATTCCAATGAAACATCTCTACTTTGCTCTCAAACTACTTGGAAAAATGAACAGGTAAATATTATTATCAAGGCTGCAGCACCCAGGTCAACATTTAGTGCCCAACCCTAAAAATAAAGTGAATACAACAGAAAGTTATATTCTATCAATACACAGAAACTCTAAATATATAGATATCTGAGGAGCGTAGTCAAGGATCAGAAAAATTCTAGTGAATTGAAAATACTCTCTCTCATCTCAAAATAGGTTCTCCCATTTCACTGGTTCTCTTACTGTTTTATAAAGGGTGAGCATGGCAAACGTATCGTGAGTTTCCATGGCTACATCCATGAGTTTCAGACACTCATTAGGATTTCTCGAAAGGACTGGAACTCCAAGGTCCAGAGTGGTCATTTTTGTCCTATGAAAATACCACACTGGACTCTATAACTTAATAACAATTGCTTTTACCCTTTCCCATATCATCCATTGTATTGTTTTTAAGAAATTAAGCTCTCAAGAAAACATATCTACTATCTTTCTTCATTCTTATACATGTTATACTTTGGCCTTGAAAGATTCCCTATTCTACTGTAATAAGAAATGAGTACCCCAGAACCCAGGCTCAAAGTTACTACTGAATAAAAATGGAAGTTCAGTAGTGGGAATGGTGCTGATTATATATTTGCATTGAAAGTATTAACCAGACAAGCCCCACCTAGGATTTTACTTACATTTTACACCATGGCTACAAACAGAAATGAGAAAAGCCAAACTTGGCCCAGTACAGAATTATATTTTATCCCACCATGTTTTCACATTTGCATACATGGCACCCTTCAAAGCCAGGAGTTTATATTTTCCCATGAAGGCTCAGCATGTGTGAAAAATTCTTTCCAAGAAATGAAGACTGGCTAAGATGCAAATGCAAATGTGATTTTGTGGGCAAACATATGCAGTTTAACCTGAACTGAGAGCTCTCCTCCATAGCCTGGATGTGTTTGGTGATTAACCCAAGTTTCTTCCAGACAGGAACCTAGAAGCTTTAGGCCAAACTTAACAGCGTCAAAATCCAAAATACAATGGCACAAGGAGACAATCACTCAAAAAGCATAAGTATTTATCAGTAAAAAAATACTCTACAATAAACAGCTTAAGGGGGGAGGCAGTGAATTCAATAAGAGATAACATACCCAAGTCAGGGAATTAATCCATTTTTTTTCTATCAAAAGGATTACCTCTGCAGCCACCAATGAAATCCAAAACCTATGATGCCACAAAGGTCCTCGCCTTTTTTTTTTTTCTTAGAAAAACAATGTTGGGCTCAGCAGCGTGGCCTAGTGGCTAAGGTCCTCGCCTTGATCCCATATGGCCGCTGGTTCTGATCCCGGCAGCTCCACTTCCTCTCTATCTCTCCTCCTCTCAGTATATCTGACTTTGTAATAAAAATAAAATAAACCTTTAAAAAAAAAGAAAAAAAAGAAAAACAATGTTGCTAGAATTCTAGTCTACAAATGCACAACTTTAAAAGAATCTTCCAAGTAAAAATATGGACAGAAGGTAGCGCATTAAAAATGCTAATAAGATTTACTTATGGCTTCCTCTACCAATCATCTTAAAAATATGTTGTAGGTCATCAAATATGAGAGGAATCAAAAAATTAAAAAAATACATGGACGTGCATATCATAAATAGAACTATACATGAACTTCTAACATTTTGTCAACAAATAAAATTATTTTTAATTCCATTTTCCAAGAACTTTTTGAAAACCCTTCACATATAAATACGCGTGCTTGGGTACACACATATGTGCATATACATGCACACAGACAAGTTGATGTCTTGAACCTTATAGATGTGCAGCTCGTAGAGGAGCAGAAGGAAGATGCTTCGTGGGCCAGAAGGCACAGAGTACTTCGGAGAAGCCTCTACATTAGGTTCCATGTTTGCAGAGTGCTGGGTTTTGATTCACATTATCTCATCTCTGGGCAAATTAAATTGATTTATGCTCAATGGCAATGACTCTGAGTTTCTTAGAAAACAAAGGAGGAAAAAAGATGTCCAACAGAGATTACGTGGCGATTTCAAATTTATGGAATACATGGTTATTTGCCTACATATGGACTGGGCCTGTTGTGGGTATAAACCGCCAAGTGCCTTCAACAGTTCCCAGGAAACTCCCAGCAGCTCCACTGCCCTGACTTTTCTCTGCCATTCTAATTGTTCCAATGAGATGCTGCATGGTGAACAGCCAAGCACTGATAAGACAGCAATTGTGCCAATCTGGACATTAAAACTAAACAAAAAAGTACAGAAACATTCCCTGCTCAAAGTAGTAGAATGTCTTTCCAGTGGTTATTTTGTTTTCCTTTTTTTTATTTAACTTTTTTTGTAAACAGCATTTTATTTGGTATAGCTTCAATTGCCAAACATGAGAGATGACAAATGAAGACTTTGAAAAGACTTTCTCTGAGGTCCTGAGAAGTTACCATTTTTTTCTTTGGTATGGTTCAGTGCCAACCTGTGAAGGACAAGCCAAAATCCTAAATAAACACTGAGTTCACAAAATTCTGTTTTCTCTTATCAAGAGAAGGTCTTATGCTCTCAGATTTCAAGAATTTACTTTTTTTTCCCAATGAACACAAGTAGTGCTCTCATGTTTTGCCTTAGGTCTTGATGAATGTGGGTAACTATCACGTCAAGCAGAAGAAAGCAAAAGCGATGGACAAATCGGAGCTGTGAAGCACTCACCGGACCCAAGGCACCAGTCTAAACGTGCAAAGCACAATCGAAGGCGCAATGTGGCTTCCCCCTGAGTTTCTCACATAACTACCCGAGGAGAAGGAATAAGAGATACTAACAATAAAATGCAATTTAAGTGTCAAAATATGGTCAGACAAACCTATGTTTTGGGAGTTGGCAAATACCTATGTTGTTTGAGGACATTATGAAAATATGTGATAGTTGAGTTGAATCTAAAGATCAAGAAATAGACCTGTGAGGGGGAACAGAGAAGAAACCTTTACGGCAACAGATAAATGTGTAAATTCTTGCTGAATCTGGCAGTGTTACAATCAGAATTTACACAGTCCTCTCTTGTCCTTAGCCCCAGCTGAAAACTACCTCAATATTTTTATTTCCTGATGCCCATCAAAGGGATATTGAGTTCAGATAAATCAACAATTTGGTTGGGATTCATCAAGCCCTAGCCAAGAGTTTTGCAGATGAAATGGGTCAGATGAGAACCCAAGTGTGGCATACAATACATGTGCTGCACATTTCCTCTGAAATCCAGACTTTTTCAGACTCATGTTGAGATAAGTGTGGAAGTATTCATACTTACAATGCCTGTTAAGCTCCTTCAAAACTGAACCTGTGGGCCCCACTAGGTAGACTAGTGACTAAATCCTCACCTTGCAAATACCGGGTTCCTATACGGATATCAGTTCATGTCCTTGCTGCTCCATTTCCCATCCAGCTCCCTGCTTGTGGCCTGGAAAAGCAGTTGAGGATGGCCCAAAGCCTTGGGACCCTGCATCTGTGTGGGAGACCCAGAAGCTCCAGGCTCTTGGCTTCAGATCAGATCAGATCAGATCAGCTCCAGTTGTTGGAAGACTCTTGGGGAGTGAACCAGCAGATGGAAGATCTTTCTAGCTCTCTTTCTCTCAGTAAATCTGCCTTTCCAATAAAAAATAAAATAAATATTAAAAAAAGACCGACCCTGTGTGATCCAGCTCTGCAGACTTGGTGCCTAGTAAATTGCTTGGCAGATTTTAAGCTGATATGTGTCAAACTGATATTGTCTAAATCACATTTGAAGCAAACCCAAATGTGGTCATTTATGACTATTTCTTTAGTATCAGTTGGTATAGAAAAACTATATTTGAAATAATGCTAGAAACAAACTTCCTTTAGATGTTGTTTTTTCAATTATCCATCTTTCACCATTAATATAAGCACAATTTTTGACTTCCTTCACTAATGCCTCTCTCTTGACACAGAGAAAGGGTTAGGGTTCACAAAACTCCCGTCATTCTTCTGGGTCACTAACATGTTTCATATGTTCTCATGCAATAAGAACACAGTTCATGAAGTAAAGGAAAACTGAACCAACATGATGACCTCCATTTGTGAACCAAAAAATAAGAAAGAAATCTGAGGCCAAGAATTAGGGGTGTGCTGACAGAGTAGCACCAACTTAGAGAAGATACGCAGGCAAGTGAGTGCCAGTCTGACTCAACAACAATTAACAATAGAAATTATACCATGTTAGAAGGAATAATTAAGCCAGGCAAAAATTACACGTACTGTGCATATACAACATAATGAGATTTTATATGGGCAAAACGTAGATTTATTGGGGAAAAACGCACAGCTGAAGAAAGAAGTAATGACCCAGCAAAGAAGCTATGGAAAAGATCACCCAACACAATTTCAAGGCTTCATGTTGAATACAACAAGTCTTTTTTGTCTAAGATATAAGCTTCCCTAATTTTTGGTAGCTCATGCCATTTTTTCATAAAAGAATTTATAGATCCCAAGCCCGCATTTGGTATAAATGTAGCCCTGCCAAAGAGACTCAAAAACTCATTTTGGTTTATGTCAGGAGGCCTGTATTCATGTCACTACTCCGAATTTCCATCTGATTCTTTAGTGAGAATTCATGATCTCTATTCTGTACTTTCCTGGCACACATATAAGGCTGTCATTGTTAAATTTTCTCTGTCCACTCCCCCCTCATCTTTATTGAGCAACCACCATGCGCAGCACCAAAACAATAACTCCATCACTGAATCCTAACAATGCAGCATGAATGAGCTTTCATTCCTGCCTTTGAAATGCTCATTAAACAGGAACAAGCAAATCAGGGGTGACTTCTATGATTGTTAACTTAGCACAGAAGGTGGGAGAAGTTAGCTTAAACACACAGAAGAAAGAAGACACAACTCTGCAACTGGTGACAACATGAACGGACTCATGAACAGGAGAGTGAGCCTTTGTGTGTGACAATCAAGGGTGATTATCTTGTGAGAAAATCAAATACAGGGAATGCACAGGGCTAAACGCTTGGGCAAGGAGATGTTCAGAAAGACTTACGCCTCCTAGTCCTGCTTGTGTTCAGTGCTTTTCCCACAGGTGTTATTGCCTGGCCCCTGGAAGGAATAAGGTGGCTGGGAGGCAGCCAGCAGTAATGTTCGCCTTTGTCTTTGCAGCCACTCCCAAACCCACAATGAGAGAACTCCCAGGCAGAGATGCCAATCTCAGATACAAAGGATAATTTAGGAAGATACAGAAACAAGACACTGGAGGAGGAGAGAAATAGCTGGGTGGGCAGACACAACCAAACAGCTTTTAACAAGGCTTGGAAATGCCTAGTCCTGAGCTTCTGGGAGAGACTGCCATCGAAAATTAAACCATCCCCATGTTGTCTTGCAAGAAAAAAGAACAGGAACACTTAAGCAACTCATTTTTAAAAGAGTATGGTGATCCTTGTTAAAGCTGAATTGACCACAGTTTTCCAAAAAAGAAAAAAAAAGCCACCAGATTCTGCAAAGCACACTCAATTAAACATTTAGCTTCAGTTCAATCATACAAATGAGGCTCACTCAACTCTCCTAATGCTGCCTTGGTCACTAGCTGCCTGGCATAGCAGCACCTACTCTTAGCAAATGAACCTGTAATTCCCCTCAAACTTCCACAGTCAACAAGGACTCTCATTCTTTTTTTCCAAATCTTCAGGTTATTCCTCTCAGCTGGCACTGCAGGCTTATAAGCCTGGGGTTTTTGAACCCCGCTTCTTGTCTTCATGATCAATACAGAAGCAAGTTTTTCCACCACAGAAGAAAGCTCTGCCGCTCCCCAGAGCGCCTCCTGCAGGCCCACCAATCACTCCTTTCCCATCTGCGCTCTCACCTCCTCCTCCTCTCCGTCTACTGAGGACCTCTCGTTAATGCCCTAAGAACTGGCAAAGGGAGGTCGTGCTCAGATGAAGGCTTATTAATATGTTAGCTCTACCAGCATCCCAGCTCAATCAGCAATTATTTCATGTAAATCTCCTTGCTATGTGCTGTGAGACACACACAGACAAAAAAGCATCATTGACAGGCCTCTGCTTTCAAAGCCTGAACAAGCTAGCAAGTATATCTTAAAATCCACTGCACAGTGGGATGTTGCCATAATAATTAATATTCACAAGTTGCCTTGTGATGTGGCAAGTGTGTCCTCCTTTACTGTATCATTTCATTCAGAAAGAAGTGCTGTGAGATAAGAAGATTCTTGTCATCCCCATTTTAGCAGCAAGAGCCCTGAAGCTCACCTGAGACCCCTCACTCAGCAGTAAGGCTGCAGCAGCCCAAGCTGAAGCTAGGAATCCCAGCCCTGAACCCTTTGCTCTTTCCCAAGGGAGGTGATGCAAGCAAAGCACAAAGCAAGTGCTATTGGAATTCAGAGGAGGAAACGCCAGGAAGAGCCAGAACATTCTCAAAACCACATCACACATGCATTTCTCCCCCAGGCATCTGGCTGCAGTGTCTCCAATAACTGGTTTATCAAACAGTTGTTGCAGGTTCAGCCAACAGGGTCCTTTCTTGCAGCTGCTTCTCACGTACAAGAGAGCATTATGGTCTCATCACTGCTCTCAACAGTGCTGGAACATCAAATTTATCTTTAAAATTGCAAACATTTTAAGCTGCCAGATTCCTATATTGAACAACAAAAGGATGTTCTGGTGAATAATCAGTTTGTTTGTAGGAGTCAGGAAGGTGAAAGGCAAAAGAGAAGCTCAATGGCCTCGGGCTGCCTTACCCTGCTCCACATCAGGAAGTTGCAACATCAGAACTTCATTTGTTCCTCTAACAAATACTAAATTCTTCCTTCATGCAGCCCACTATGCACAATGATCTGGCTAATCACATAAGGCACATGGATCAAATATGAACATCTGCTTTTGCACTATGCATCATACATCTTAGACATTAAGCTTTCCTAGACAATGGAGGAAGCCATTGACAAGTCATCCCAATGCAACATAATTCTGTCCATGATAGACTCCTGGTAACCTGAGCCTCATTGTTCTGACGACAATGACTTATAATTCAGTTCTCCAAACAAAACTTTGTTCTTGGGCCTGGCGGCATGGCCTAGCGGCTTAAGTCCTCGCCTTGAAGGCCCCGGGATCCCATATGGGCGCCGGTTCTAATCCCGGCAGCTCCACTTCCCATCCAGCTCCCTGCTTCTGGCCTGGGAAAGCAGTTGAGGACGACCCAAAGCTTTGGGACCCTGCACCCGCGTGGGAGACCCGGAGGAGGTTCCAGGTTCCCGGCATCGGATTGGCGCGTACCGGCCCGTTGCAGCTCACTTGGGGAGTGAAACATCGGATGGAAGATCTTCCTCTCTGTCTCTCCTCCTCTGTATATCCGGCTTTCCAATAACAATAAAAATCTTAAAAAAAAAAAAAAAACTTTGTTCTTAAAAACTTGGCACGTACTTCGGGAATTCCTGTTGTGATGGGCTTCCAAGTCCTTTGGGGCCTCCTTGGGAGGTAGCGACAGCATGTCAGGCCTGTCCCTCCTCCAACTCCCAGGAAGTTTTCTCTCTGACCTTTAATAAGATGGCAATCACTCATTTTAAAAACCAAACCAAAACTCACCGTAGCCTCCCAACTGCTGATAACAGAGTTCAAAGGTGGCTTTTCTTACACCTCTTCTGCCTGCCAGGAAAGAACTGTTCATCCGCGGGCCTCCCACTGAGCAGGAATGGAACAGAACAACTCCTTTAGCCTTTCATTGTATGGAATGCAGAGAGAAGCTTCCTTGGTCTGCAAGTCCCAGCAACTGGGCTGTGGAAAGGTGGGTTCATGACTCAAAGGAACCTGGATTTTCTGTAATACCCTCCCTGGCTTCCCTCTCTGTTGGTATTTCAGTTCCTGCATTGTTCAAAATGTAAGGAAATAAAGGCTTTAAGAGAATAAAAACAAAACAAAACGTCAAATTTGTTCTCAGAGTGCCTCGGCCCACATTCACTAAGTTTACATGAAGACACTAAGAACGACTCTGCTCTAAAATGGGAAGAAGTGCTTCCCACTCAGATACTTGGGAAAGCATCACAGAAGAAATTGGGAAAAACAGTGGATTGATTTGTATTTGCAAAGAGCCAAAAAAATTTTTTTAAATGATGTGTTATATGATAAATCAGGCTGTTCAATTTTTCAAATTGCAAATAGTATTTAGGTGTATCTAAAACTCTTGTGCAGGCTGCTATTACAGAATGGCTCGATCTGTCAAGCGCAAGAAGGCAAATGTGAAAGAAAAAGTTTTCATGAGAATTCCAATTCTTATGGCAGGAAAAATTTACCCAAGGGAATAAAGAAGACCAATCGTGAATGCCTGAACCCTGGGAGGACATCAAAAGATTGTTCCCAAAGATATGTTTCTCAGAACTAGTATCTTCCTAAATGCTTTGCCAAAAAGTGCTCCACAGTCACATCAGTTCAGAAAACTCAACAGAGAAAGCTGCTCTGGAAATTCCCCAAAACATCACCACAGCAAAGACTTAGAAAATTCCCCATCTTAACTTTAACTTTGCTGAACTCTACCTTTTCAAAATTCATACATCACAGACATTAGGTTTTGTTTGAAAAGTGCATTAATACATAGATGGGAAACATTGCAGAAGAGGAAATAAAGTCACCTGGAAAGAAGGATGGGTTTCCAAAACTGAACAGACTTCCTCGGCATGTACCTGTATTAAGGGTACAGCAACGTCATTATTATATGTCTGTGTCTAGAGCCTGCCAGACTGAAGTAATAGCCAACGCATTTTCCCTTCTCTAATTGGCATTCTAAGCCTTGGCACCTGGCCCTTAATCTGAATCACAAGACCCCACCTCACTCCAATAAAGTGGCCTTTCTGAAGCCACTTCATTTTGCACACATTGAGCTCCCAGACCTTTTTCAATATCCGTCTATGCTTGTTGTTCCAAACCCAGGGACTGGTGACCAATCCTCCGGCCATATTTCATAGAAACCAATATTTATGAAGAACACATTAGCCTCTCTTCAGGTAGAGTGGCAGTCAATAAAACTCTTAACTGCCTGGCATGTGAGCAGCCATTTGAAGGTGGTGCTGTTGGAAAGATGGCTGAAGGACATGCAGCTGCATAGTAAAGACTCACAATTAAAGTTTATCAGAAATTAATCAGAAATACTCATTGAAGATGCTTTCCTCCTGCTCTAGGATGAGCAGGCAGACTTGGTAAAATAGTCATAAAGACAGTAGCTGGGTGAGATGCCACTCTTGGCAACACCTTGTCTGGGTTTCCACCATCTGTTCTCCCATGAACAGCCAAGACCTTCCAGTTCACCATGTATGTTTGCCAGATATGATTTAATTCACAAGTTTCCCCTACAGGCTTTCCACTGGCTCTCACTCTCCAGTTTATAAGAAGTCATTTTCCTCACTGAGCCTCATTTGCAAAATGAGGACAAGTGATAGTCATGTGATCATTAAGATTTAGTTTGTCATTTTTTTCCATCCAGTGAAGGAGCTCTCCCTCAGCACCAGGCACAGGACTAGACATCAAGTTCACAATGGCCCTGTTGTCAGGAAGCAGTGCATCATTTGATGACAGGGTGACCAAACAAACACGGGGACCAACAGTGTGGCACAGAGGGTTAGGTTGCAACTCTGGCATCCCATGTCGGAGCACCAGTTCAAGTGCCGGCTTATTCTAGTTCCAATTCAGCTTCCTGCTAATGTAACTAAGGCAACACAAGATGAAGGCCCAAGTAGTTAGACCCCAGTCATTCATGCGAGAGAAAAAGACTTCCTGGGCTCCTACCTTCAGCATGGCATAAACATGGCCATTGTGGCCATTTGGGGAGTGAACCAACAGATGGAAGATTCATTCATTCATTCTCTCTCTCCCCTTCTCTCTTTCTCTCCTTGTCTCTCCCTCTCTCTGTGTTGCTCTGGCTTTCAAATAGATAATTCTGAAAGAAAAACATAGTGAAATTGTTACCAGATAAAAACTACTTCAAACAGAACAGGACCTTTTAAGAAGAAATAGAAGAGGAGGCTGCAACTCCATACAATTTCTACTGCTCATGGACTGCATATAAAACAATAATGGAAAACCAGCCAAGATCTCCAGCAAGAACTCCTGCAGGCACACAGCCCACTCAGGTTCTTGAGCCCTGCACCATCACCGCTCCCATGGAGGCAATTTTCTGCTTGTAGCCCAGCAGGGAGCATGTAGTGTTTGAAGCAATGCAGCTGTGAGCACTGTGCTTTAGAGGAGATGACGAGAAAAGGAGAAGGATAAAAGAAAGGAGGGAGAAAAAAATAACTTACTGAAAAAAAATTTTAAAAGCTTCTCCATCTACAATCTGGCCTGGCCTCACAGCCAGCTTGAAAATCTAGGGCAGAACACAGGGGACCTCCCACTAAGAACCATGCTGATTATTCCATTCTACATTCTTAAAAAAGAAAGACTTCTCGGAAGAGCAAACGAGGATTGAGTTGCAGGCCACTATCTCTAAGCAATGGGGAATATAGTCGGACAAGATGAGTTCAGTGCAGTTCACATCACCTCAAACACAGAGGTCCAAGAGGCTCACGTCTGGGACTGTGGCTCGTAAGTTTTATCCCCTTTACAGCTGTGGCTACTTATTAGTCATAATAATAATACATGGCATTTGCATACCTGTTTCAAATGAAGAACCCAAGACATACAGTAAAAGCCACAAGTTTGGATATGCAGAGCCACCCCCACAGCTACTCTAGGATGGCTTTCCCATCTGGGCAAGGCAGGTGACACACAGTAAATTATCACTACACACCCTGACTTGGCAGCACCTCAGGCTGGAAATCTAAAGGGGTGAAATTTAAAAAGAACCAAGGCATTGATCCTAATGAAAAACCCAAGTATGGTGTGTACTTATTCTAATTTTGTCCAGACTCATAAAGAACAACAGGGAGGGTGAATCCTAACACTGAATGCGGATGCAGTTGGTGATGATGCATCAGTGCAGGTTTTTCTATCGTGACAAATGCTTCACTCTAACGCAGGAAGCCGACAGGGGAGGAGATGGGACTAGGGGGCCCACCAGAACTCTGCCTGCAGCTCAGTTTGACTATGAGTCTAAAACTGCTGTAAAAAAATATTAACAAATTCGATTGATTTTAGAAAACGAGTCATCAGGTTCCTTCATGACAGATGGGAGATTGTTCACTATCGGGTATGCTCTGCTTAAAACCGCAACAGTAATTAATTCATAATTTCCTGCAGGTTTCTACATGCCTTCAGAAGTAGATTCTGACATTCATACGCAGGTTGGTCGGGAAATGTACTCTGGAGCAGCAGGAAAGAAAAAGAAACATCCAAGGCCCTTGGTGTAGCTGACTAGTGAGCTGACTTTCATCCCACTGGGGCATACTGGGAGACAGCAGACATCTACGCTCAGAGCCAGCACAGCTGGGGAGGAAGAGCCTGGGTATTGATCCACCAGTTCTCATTCCTGAACTGGTAGAGACCACTTCTGAGACCCCTACCCCATGGAACTTCCAACTTGCCCAACAAATCAGAAACATTTATAAAGTCAAAACTAAAAACAACCTCCTAGCTTACTCAGAATGTCACTGAGGAGTGTCACTAAGCCACAGGCAAAATCTCTTGTGTCATCCAGCACCAACTAATTGGTTCATCCATTCTACCTTCTCCAGTAATGGAATCAGGTAACATGACCAAGATGGCAGTAAAATCCAGGAACGCGTAAGTCTTTTTTCACCTGTTTGAGGAAAGAAACACTAAAAATTGTAGACACTGAGCCCAGCATGATAGCCTGGTGGCTAAAGTCCTCACCTTGCACATGCAGGGATCCCATATGGGCACCGGTTCATGTCCCATCAGTCCCAGTTCCCATCCAGCTCCCTGCTTGTGGCCTGGAAAAGCAATCGAGGATGACCCAAAGCTTTGGGACCCTGCACCAGAAGAGGTTCCTGGCTCCTAGCTTTAGATCAGCTAGCCTCCGGCCATTGTGGCCACTTGGGGAGTGAATCATCAGATGGAAAATCTTTCTTGTTCTATCTCTACTTCTCTCTGTACATCTGACTTTGCAATAAAAATCAATAAATCTTTAAAACAATAAACTTTGTTTATTTTTAAAAATGTAAGAAGTGACATGGAAATGTACTACTAACTCTTTCATTCAAACTCAACCCTTTGTGCCCCTTGTCTGTATAACAGCAACATCCCTACTCCAAATTTACCAGGCAGATTGGTCAATATGATGCATCAGCAGGCTGAGGAGACACGAAGACAAACGGTATTTAACTGATGGTAGCCAGTGTTGAACAGACTGGAGGAGACGAGGCAATTATCTCCTCTTGGCACAACCTGGCAAGGAATTTAACTCCTCTTTATGCAATTACATGAAACTGGGTTTCTGAACTGCATTCTGAACAAGTACAGAAATCCTTGGTGAAGAAATGCCTTTTAAACGATTCAACTATTTTGTCTGTTCTTTCTACCGAGTCTCCTGAATCATTTCCAATTTTGGTAATGCCCCTTCTACTTCCATTGAAAAGCTTCCATTTGACACTGCATTAAGGGGCTACTTTTTGGTTTTGCTTTCCCTGACTATGAAGACTTAGGCTCTTACGGGAAATAGCCTTACAAGGACATGTTGTGTGAACCCAAGCTTCAGGGAAACACCTACACTGTATTTCTTAGTGGAGTTAGAAATAACAGACACTACTTCTATTTCATTAATCTTTCTCTGTGGTTTTCAGCAAAGCACCCATCACTGTGGGAAGGTATACTTGCAGACCTTCCTCCTAAGACAGTTACTTTCCCTATTTCACAGTTAAAGTCCTAAATAGTTTAAATCACTGATTCACCCATTTTTAATAAAGACTCTTCAATGAGAGCCATCAAGCATGGTTTGTAGTGTGAGGATGACAAAATCATGCATAAACTTCTTCATGGGGTCCGTGTGCCAGGGGCTCAAGTTCTTCAGGAATAGGCAACTGCCATAAGGATTTCCTGAACACAAAGCTCTGTCTAAACGGATCTGAAGCCATTTTATACTAAACCTGACCTTCAAAATCATGCCCACCCTTCATCCACCTGGCCCTCACTGTTTGCTTTTGCCAATTCAAGAAATCAACATTGGCTGTTCCATCGCCAGAGAGATCTCTGCTTTCCAAGGGTCACTCTATAATACAATTCTCAAAACCTTCCCACAAATCCTCTCCAATGCACTTGCAAGAGACTTCCAAGTTGGACAGACATGGCTTTTCATGCCTGCTCAGCAATTTTCTAGGTATAAATGCTTTGGGAAAGTTATAGAGCATCGCTGAGTACATTTTCTCCAAAATAACCTCAAATTTTTTGTGTGACAATGAAAGAAGACAACACTTATATCACACAGACTAGTTCTTGTAACTTAGAGCCACTATTTGAGGGAGTTCTATTAATAACATATAAATCAGACAAAGGCTAGTTTGTATATAGACAGGTCCCTCAGTCTGAAAGGTCAATCTTTACAATAGTATAGAAAATATCTTTGGACGACAGATTATCCAAACTTCTCAGTGAGGGCCACTGAGGCTTATTATTTAATAGACACTCATTACTATGTATAAGCTGTTGTTATTGGGCTATGAGGTCTAAATGAGCAAAGTATGCATTTTGTGCCAAGTATGAAACACTCATTATGCAGTTTAACTGCATACCTGGGTCTGCCCGAATCCTAACCCCCAATATTACAGTATTAGCTCACGGGCCCAGCACGGTGGCATAGCGGCTAAAGCCTTCGTCTTGAACATGCCAGGATCACATATAGCCACCAGTTCTAATCCCAGCAGCCCCACTTCCCATTCAGCTCCCTGCTTGTGGCCTGGGAAAGCAGTCAAGGATGGCTCAAGGCCTTAGGACCCTGCAACCACATGGGAGACCCGGAAGAGCTCCTGGCTCCCAGCTTCGGGTCAGCACAGCACCGGCCATTGTTGTCACTTGGGGAGTGAATCATCAGACAGATCTTTGTCTCTGTCTCTTCTTCTCTCTGTATATCTCACTTTGCAATAAAAATAAATAAATCTTTTTAAAAAAAAAAGATTTTAAAAAATTAGCTCATGAAGCTAGCGGCCTTGGGATCAGCACCTAGGAAGCTTCGTCCCCTTCTTCCCACTGTGTGAGGACACCCCAAAAAGAGATCCCTTCCCGAACCTGACCACTCTGGCACTCTGGACTTGCAGTACCTACAACTGTGAGAAATAAATTTCAGTTGTTTAAGTTACCCACCCCATGGTGATTCGTTATTGCAGCTTGAGCTTTGCAAAACTGTGCTTAAGTCCTATTAGCTGTGATTAGCCCTGTTCCACAGATGAATACATTGAGACTCATTCCAGGCCAGCCGATTGATTGGAATGGCACCTGGGCAGCTGCAGCCCAGAGCTGCCTGACTTCCCAGCAAAACGGCTCAGGATCTCCAAGGCAAAACTGAAAATTCACATTCCTGAACTCCTAATCTGAGCAAATGCGACCCAAGAAAGTGAATGCTGAGACAAGTCCCAATTGTAGACCAAGTTCATAGGCCTCAATGTGAAAGAAATTGAACTGAATTGGAAGAAATGGGGTTTCAAGCAGCAGAAAACTTTATTCAAAATTGAAAGGTAATAGTTTTAGATTTCTTCAGGCCACCTCTCCCTGGGACCTTTATTTATGATAGAGGTAAGGGCAGAAAGCACTCGTGGATATGAATCTGCCAATAAAAATGATATCTAGCTGTGCTTCAAAAAGCTGCAAGACTGTGTTAGAAGATTTTGCAGCAGCTATTGACAGAAGGCAAAATTTTCTCTTTTGCTGGCTGTCCATTAAATGTGAATCAAAGTGATTTAGATTCAAGGCTTTCCTTTGGAGAAAGAATAGAATGGTGAGGAACCACAAAGCCATTTCATATATTATCAAAAGCCACATCTGTTCTCCATTAAGAAGCAGGTCACGCAGCTGAAAAAAAGGTAGAGTTGTTCTTTTGGCTGCTCATATCTTGTCTAGACTCCTGAAAGCTCCCCTCTACCCTGATTCTCTGGAGTCTGTTGGACTCTCTCATCCTGAGCCCTGAAACACTCCCTAATTGTGAAACCCACCCCTCTGCCATTCTGGCCATTATTCCAAAAGTTAGATTCTACTCATCTGCTAAATTCTCAGATTTTGCCCTGCTTCTACAGCAATGCCCTGGCACTGACTCCTTCCTAATTAAAGGTCTCTGGTTTTTGAAGTTTGTTTTGCTTCTCGCTAGCCTTGCATGACCCTTGCATGGATGGCTTCCCCACTGTGTTTTAAGACAGCACCTCTTGTCTCAGTCTCAACCCCACCATAATTCCAGATCATCTCCACGACTGAAGCTAAAGAAACATTAGAAGAGCTGGAACAAACAGGACGTACTATTCGGATAAAAGATCCAAGAAGTGTACCCCGAATGTCTTCAGATAATCAAAAATTTGCCATATGGAAGAAATTCTAGATTTATTCGTGGTTCCAGAAAGGAAATTGAAACAAATGGGAAAACAGTCTTTGGGTCAACATAAAGAACTTTCTAACGATGATGGTTATCCAGCAATGGAACACATTGCTACTGTAAAGTAGTTTTCCATTACTGGAAATACTTAAGCCAAAGTTTAATGACTATTCTTGGGGCTGTTATAGAAGAAGTTCGTGAACCAAGAAAGAGCTGATCTAAGTATAGCTAAGTTCTCACCAACTTTTGCAATACTATGATTTGGGATACAAGCCAATGAATGAAAGAATGACTCTCAATCACACTCCTATTGGTATAGCATCCCCTCAATTATTGCCTTTTTCTTTCTGTTTATGAAGTTGGTTCAGAAGACAGCAGTTGCTGGATTAAGGCCACATGAGTCTAGTATGACCTCCCTAAATTTGACTTCTTTTGCACAAATTCTATTTGCAAACAAGAGCACATTCATGGGAGACATGGTTCAACCTACAACATATATTGAGGCAGGAATCCTTATGACAGCCTTTCATCAGATCTGGCCTATAGACTGGTGACTAAGGAAAACTGTAAAACTATTACAGAGAAACAGAGAAAGCAAAATCCCTTCCACTCAAAATTAGCACAAAAATAAAAATGTCAAATTGAATAAGGAAATATAACGCAATCAAAGACGTAATTTAAGCACAAATATCACTCTGCAACTGATTTCACAGAAATATCAGACCAAGACTTCACTTAAAAAAAAAAAATTTATTTAAAAGGCAGAGTAACAGAAAGAGACAAAAATCTGCTCTGCCCTGGTTTACTCCCCACATGCTTCTACCAACCAGGGCAGGGCCAGACTAAGGGCAACAAAGCAGAACACAAACATGGTCTCCCGTGTGGATGGAGAGACCCAACTACTTAACATATCACCTGATGCCTTTAGGCAAGAAGTGGTAAGAAACAGAATAATCGAGACTTAAACCCAGGCACGCTGATATGGGATGCGAGTGTCCCAAGCATCACATCAGATATTTACAATGCTTAGGTTTTGCACACATGCTATGCTGTTTTACACCTCACACATACATAGATTTGGGTATCTGGAACCAATTCTTGCAAGCACTGAGAGACAGTCACATTCTGAAGGTACAGGTGCTTCCACAGATCACGTTCCCCCCAGGACACGACATGAATTAGAACATACCTTCCTAAAGCTCTTGCTAAAAACTGCCCCCTCTCATGGACCTCTGGGATTCAGAGCCTGGTTGCCCCTCTCCCAGTGCCCACTGATGAAAGAGCCAGTGTTGATTAGAAGTCTTAAAAAGATACAACTTAGGGCCCGGCGGCGTGGCCTAGCAGCTAAAGTCCTCGCCTTGAAAGCCCCGGGATCCCATATGGGCGCCGGTTCATATCCCGGAAGCTCCACTTCCCATCCAGCTCCCTGCTTGTGGCCTGGGAAAGCAGTCGAGGACGGCCCAATGCATTGGGACCCTGCACCCGCGTGGGAGACCCGGAAGAGGATCCAGGTTCCAGGCATCGGATCGGCGCAGCACCTACCGTTGCGGCTCACTTGGGGAGTGAATCATCGGACGGAAGATCTTCCTCTCTCTCCTCCTCTGTGTATATCTGGCTGTAATAAAAATGAATAAATCTTTAAAAAAAAAAAAAAGATACAACTTAGACTTGGGAAACACCATTTGCTAGGTATGAAGTCAGGGGAGGAAAAACTGCTAATTTCTGCACTGTTTTGTTCAGACTCAAAAAGTTTAGGCAGAGGAATCCTGCGCAGTGACATGTCTTGGATAATCTCTTCCTCTCCCCCACCGCCACCGCTGCATCCTCTCCCCCATCACCACCGCTGCATCCTCTCGCCCAGCACCACCGCTGCATCCTCTCCCCCAGCACCACCGCTGCTGCATCCTCTCCCCCAGCGCCACCGCTGCATCCTCTCCCCCAGCACCACCGCTGCATCCTCTCCCCCAGCACCACTGCTGCATCCTCTCCCCCATCACCACCGCTGCATCCTCTCCCCCAGCACCACCGCTGCTGCATCCTCTCCCCCAGCGCCACCGCTGCTGCATCCTCTCCCCCAGCGCCACCGCTGCATCCTCTCCCCCAGCACCACCACTGCATCCTCTCCCCCAGCACCACTGCTGCATCCTCTCCCCCATCACCACCGCTGCATCCTCTCCCTCACCACCACCACTGCATACGTCTAATATCTGCCAAGAGGAAGGAGAAAATGGTGCAACTAAACACAATATATTCTTTGAAAACTCGGTCCCTCCCCGTGTTCCTCTGAAGGATTCACTGCACACAAGCGCTGTGCCAAGTCTACTCACAGGCATTGATGACTCTGTCAATTGAAATTTTTGTAATGACTCCATTCGTAATCTGATTTGAGCATCATGGTTTCTTTCCCCTTAGTAAACATAGTTGCTCCCTGAGTAGGGAATCTTTTTAACTCCGAATTTTCCACTAGTCTTTAATTGTTTGAACCCAAGTTATTTCTAAAGAAAGAGGAGATCACACCATCATGCTTTATCTCTTTGCTTTGCAAGTATGTCCTTAAGTGGCTCGACAACCCAATCATTTAATATTTCAGGAAACAAAAATAAAATATAAAAAAGCCACTCTTGCTCAGGTGCGGAGTGTAATTACTATAGGTTTTGGCAGCCTGCCCTCCCGTGCACATTTTTACATTTTTTTCAACAGCACTTACCCGACGCTCTCCTTAATCCCATTAAATGAAAACTTTTTCTAATTTTCAAATTAAATTTCCTGTATTTCCTGATAGGCTTCCAAACTTATTCTCCTTCCCGCCTCCTCCCTGAGTCCCATGATATTTCTTTAAGGGGGGGCATTAGCCTACTGGACAGATTCCAGTTGACACAATCACCCTCAGCCTCATTTGATCCCCCTGGAGTTTTCTGCCGGGCACAGGCTGTTTCCTTACTTCTTGTGCTGACTTAATGGAAGCCCTCCAGCTGTGGCTTGCAGATGTGAACCCCCCCACCACATGGGGGTGCACTACAGTCAGTTCCTCCACAGCAACTTAAGTACTTCCTCCAGACTTCTTTGGTGACTAACCTCAAACATTAATACATTTTGAACATGCACCTTCAACACGTATCTAATTATCCACTCTGCTCCCATGTATGTCAATTGTATAATTTTATAAAACAGAGCCAAAAATAGAAATTAAAATCAGAAAATCATTTTAATATTTTATAAATTAACAAAATAACTACATGAATATTTTACTTTGGAAATTTTGCTGAAACCACAGCTTAATAAAGTATTTTTCTGTTCTCTCTACTTGGATATTTAACTTTATTGGTTGAAAAGGACACCTCCCACAGATATGCACTTCCCAGTGCAAGATATGGATCACTGGTTTCACTTACATTGCCATATTCATGTGCTAAGTACTAATTATGCAAAGATCTTGGTTGAAATTCAACTGGTAAGTTTCCATATTGCCTTTGTCACACTCCTGCTTGTTTGCAAACCAAGCAGTAGATGCTCTAATTTTAACTTTTTCAGAAATGAGATTAAACCTGCAGGAATTCTAGATTTTCAAGCAAGTTAGAAAATTCTATTTCCTTGTTTTCTTAATATGCAGATGCAAATTTTTGTGCCAACCAAATAATAAATAAATCTTTCTAAAATTTTTTCTCTTCTCCATAGCAAGAGTTTATCTTGAAACATAGTTATTTATGATTTATCTTCAAAACATCACATATATATGCTGAGACAGTGAATGTTTCCCTTCCACAGTTTACGTTGAAGTTTTAGTCCCATTGTAGAGGCGTTAAGAGGCAGGGCCCCTGTGCAAGTGATTCAACCATGAGGATTCAGTACCTCTTACAGAAAGGAAGAACCTGTACAAATCATTTATTCTACTCTTTCACTTTGTATTTAGGGAAGCTGAGATATTTAAAACAAAATGCTAGTTGGTGGCAGAGCAGGTTTTCTGTGCATGTCCTGGGCATCCTCTCTGACTGCTGCATACAGTGGGAAAGTGACAAATAATTTTACTAAATAATTACTTCCTTTTCTTCACTTCCATATAAAACATGATCAAATAGTTTCCATAGCAATAGCTGCTATGATTTAAAAATAAGAATACTATAAGACTTAACTCTTTGAGGGTAATCCTAACCCAGGTCTTCAGAGAGAAGGAGAAGCATCCTATTCTTTTGGCCCAGTGCCTGGTCCTTAGTGGGCTTCTGGTCAGTGCTGTTTGAACTCTCAGTCTATGGCCACACATGCTGATGGGTTACACAGACTGAAAAGTTGCATCTGAAACCCTGGGGTGATGGCTGAAAACATACAGTTTTGGGTTGCACCCCAGTTTTGTTAAGTAAAAAATTTCAGTGGCTTTATTCTAGAAATATGCATTATTAGCACAATTTTTACATGCCTGTCTTCAGTGTTCCAAAGTCAAATGATTGGTTGGAGACATTCTTCCTCCTAGGTTCCTGGTGCTTTAGACCAATGGATTCCAGAAGGACATATGTAAAGAAAATGTTCAATTTGCTCTATCTTATAAAACATTCAGGTCTGAAACCAAAACGAAACACACTTCTTTCAGTTTCTGTTTTTCATTTTTTAATCTCATAAATTAAGAAAGTAAAGACTGCTGATGTGTATCAGTACGTAGGTTGGCACTGCATCCTTGGGTCATGGATTCTTGCTTTATGGATCATATATGGCAGACCTGGCCTCTCAAAGCAGTGACAGGATCTCCCATGCGATTGATTGAAAGTAAAGGTCTTTGGTAGCTTCCAGATTTCACCACATTATACACTGTAATATAGTGGGTTCTATCAAATTGTTTTATAAACTTACACACACATACAAAAACTAAGGACCACTACTGATGTGACGATTAACTTTATGCGTTAACTTTCAGCCCTTTACCTGAAGTTCCAGGCTGCAGATTGGCACTGTGAATTTCAGACTTGCCAGACTCCATGAGTATGAGAGCCAGTTCCTTAAATTTCTCCTCCCTCTGATTTTAGAGGGTTTATTTCTCTGAGAAAAACAACATGAAAGGAATTCAACATTTTCTGTTGAGATGTTGGCTTCTAAATATTGTACTTCACAGAATTCCAGCAGTGATTTCATCATACATTTCTTAAGTTATCAAACTTAAGGTAATTTCCTCATCTATGTAGTCCTCAATAGAATGCTGGGATACTTTTGAAAATGTATTTAATCTGTTTTAGTTTGCATGTGCTTTACAACAAAATATTTGTGACTGCTTTGATTAAAAAATAAATAAATAAAAATAAGTTTAGTTGAGTTTGTTTCTCACAGATTGGAAGGCAAGAAATCCAAGGTGAAGGGGCCAGGAGGTTTTGGAGTCTGGTGAGGGCTGCTGCCTGCTTCCAAGATATCACCTGTCACTCTAGATGGAGAGGAACACTGTATCCTCACACAGCAGAAAGCAGTAGGGCCAAAGGATTGAACTCCTTTCTGTAGGAGGCACTAGTATTTAAAAGGGCTGAACCCTCGTGGCTGGATCACTTGCCCAAGTGCCCTACTTCTTAATACCTCCACATGGAGTTAAAACTTCCACATGAATGCAGGGCAGAGTTGCCAACAAATACATAGCAGACAGAGCTGTTTCCCTTACAGACTAGTGGCATATATAGCACAAAGTGGTGTCAAGGGACTTGGGGAGTCTGAGCTAAAGTTGGGCTGCCTACCCAAGGGAACAGCTTGTGCTAGTGGCTGGGGATGACTTGGTAGGTTTTGGACTGAGATACAACTTCCAGGACAGTGTGGGAGAGAACTTGGGAAGAATACAGAGAACATAGTAGTGTGGCTTGGGAGAGGAAGGCTTAGGTCAGACTTGAGACAGTGGGGAGAGCTCAGGTTGATGGCTGGACTCATGTCGAACAGTCAACCAATGCAGGTCTGGTGGAGGTGGAGTGGGGCTATGTTAGCAGGGCCAAGAAATGGAGCCCTGCTTTCTGTGAGGCAGCTTGGAATCAAAAGGATTCCACAGAAAAACCAAATAGAAGTCAAAATAACTATACACAAAATCAACAAATCAAAAAGTTGATTCTTTGAGAAGATGAACAACATAGACACCCCACTGGCCCGACTGACAAAGAAAAAACAAAAGAAAGCAAGAATTAATAGCATCAAAGATGAAAAAGGCAACATAACGACAGACACTGCAACCATTAAGAATGTAATTAGAAATTACTACAAAGCACTGTACTCCAACAAATCAGAAGACCACCAGGAAATGGAAAGGTTCTTAGACTGCTGCCACCTACCAAAACTTAATCAAAAGGCAACAGAATACCTGAATAAATCTATAACCGAGGCAGAGATTGAATCAGTGATTAAAGATCTCCCAACAAAGAAAAGCCCAGGTCCAGATGGTTTCACTGCAGAATTCTACAAAACATTCCAAGCAGAGCTAACCCCAATCCTCTACAAACTCTTTAAAACAATAGAAAAGGAAGCAACCCTTCCAAACTCATTCTATGAAGCCAACATCATCTTAATCCCAAAACCGGATAGAAAATTAACAGAGAAGGGAAACTACAGACCAATCTCCCTGATGAACAACCATGCTAAGATTCTCAATATCCTAGCCAACAGAATTGAAAAAGAAAAAAAAAATCAGACAGATCATTCATCTAGATCAAGTAGGATTCATCCCAGGCATGCAGGGATGGTTCAACATTTGTAAATCCATAAATGTAATACACCAAATCCAAAAACTGAAGAACAAAAAGCATTTAAAAGTCTCAACAGATGCAGAAAAAGCTTTTGAAAAAAATCCAACATCACTTCACGCTAAAAACCCTAACCAAAGTAGGTATAGGAGGAACATTTTACAACATAATCAAAGCAATATATGAAAAACCCAACACCAGCATTATACTGAATGGAGAAAAATTGGAACCCTTCGCATTGAGATCTGGAACAGGACAGGGATGTCCACTATCACCACTGCTATTCAACATAGTACTAGAAGTACTCACAGAGGCCATGAGACAAGAAAAAAAATCAAAGAATTTAAATGGAAAACGAAGAATTCAAGCTATCAATATTCGCAGATGACATGATCCTATACGTAGAAGAACCAAGATTGTAACAGGTAACTTAAAGACAGCAGACTTGAATCTGCATTAGTCATTAGCAAAACTATAAAGACATACAGTGGGATCCAAGAGCAATCCTGACAGTCTCTTCACAGGTCATATGCACAGAGCAGGAGGGGACCCCAGAGTGGAGCATGAGGACAGGAGGCTCCTATCCCAACCTGGAGACTCCCGATCTTCACCAAGGACTATCAGTATAAGCACCAAGGACTACAGCCCATCCGCCAAGGAGATCACAGGGAATTGGAGTTCCATCATAGGCCGAGAACTCTGAGGTCAACCATTCCCTATCAGATCTCCCTCAAAGGACGGAAAAGCCCAGAATCGTCCTCACAGGGTCTAACGACATCAGAACAACAGCCAGGAGCCCCGAGCGGTGCTCTGAAACAGAACAGTCAACTTCCTTCTGGGGAACCTTCTCTGTTCCTTTGTTAGCTCTAACTTGGGCTCCCCACCCTCTCTTGCAATGATCATCAGGGTCGCTCCAGAGCCCCCAAAATTAGATCAGATAGAGGCCAATAAGGAAAGCTTAGAACAGACAGGAAAAAGTCAGCTGGACTCCCATATGCCTTACTAGGTAGGACACAAAGATCAGTTACTCCTCACTTAGGTATTGAAGATTTCTCGGTACAGCCCTCCTAAAACTGTTTTGCTCCTCAATCACTAACATATGGCTTGTTAAAGTTATAAGCTTGTTTGGACTATCCTAAGATTCATGAAGCTCAGTACAAATCACACTCGAATATTATAAGCTGCTAAATATAAATATGAAGAAAAAAAAGACACCAGACAAATGAAGAGTACCTTATAACCATTTTAACGTTTATAGCAGTCAGTTATGTATAAACTAAAATTGAGATGTCAATGAAGTAGTTACAGGATGTGGTTAAGAACTTGCATTTCCCAGTCCAAGTGGCGTGGCCTAACAGCTAAAGTCCTCGCCTTGCATGCACCCCAGGATCCCATATGGGCGCCGGTTCTAATCCCAGCAGCTCCACTTCCCATCCAGCTCCCTGCCTGTGGCCTGGGAAAGCAGTCAAGGACAGCCCAAAGCTTTGGGACCCTGCACCTGTTTGGGAGACCTGGAACAGGTTCCTGGTTCCCAGCTTTGGATCGGCTCAGCACTGGCCGTTTTGCTCACTTGGGGAGTGAATCATCAGACGGAAGATCTTCCTCTGTGTCTCTCCTCCTCTCTGTATATCTGACTTTGTATTAAAAATAAATAAATCTTTAAAAAAGAAAAAGAACTTGCATTTTCCAACACATTGGTCACTTAGTACCATGTCAATTGACTTTACGATGTTGTAAATTTCCATGTTTCTTCCTGTTGTTGAGATTTGTGTTGCGGCTTTTCCTTGGAGGGGATGATATTTTGCCAGCTCTACTTTCAGATCAAGGATGCTCTCCCAATGAAACTGTTGAATTGATCTGGATAATAAGATGCTGGACTCCCTGAGTAGTCCATACCCGCAATGATGGATTTATGACTGGTTATGAGCTATACTTCTGTAATACAGAGGAAATCAATATGGGGGAGGGCTTGAGGAGGGACTGGGGGAATCCCAGAGCCCACGAGACTGTGTCATAAAATGAAATAAAAAGTGGGGGAAGGGAACTCTACAACTTTTGTCCTTGCTCCATCAGCTATGGCTTAGCTAGGGTTTGCATGTGTTTCGTAAGTGTTCAAGAACTGAGAGCTTGGTCCACTACATGCCAATATTCAAAGATGGTGGAAATTTTAAGAGGTGGGACCTACTGGGAGGTCTCAAGAATGGTCCCTTCTTGCACTGTGTACTATCTCACTAGATGATCGCTCCTTCTTTCACACACTCCCAGCAAGATGTCATCCAACACAGGCAGGCGGACCACACAAGAGCCAGCACAGGTCTATTTGGACCAACCCTCTTTGTATATAAAGTACCAGTTTCACATGTTTCATTATAGAGACAAACTAACAAACAAGATATATAAAAGCATTGTCTTTGAATGTACTCTTTAATAACAAAGATTTATTTATTTGAAAGTACAGTTACAGAGGGACAGCGAGATACAAAAAGAGAGAGACAGTGCTCCTCCGACCACTAGCACACTCTCCAAATGACTGCAATGGCCGGAGCTGGGCCAAGCTAAATCCAGAAATCAGGAGCCTCTTTCAGGTCTCCCACATGGGTGCCAGGACCCACGTACTTGGGCCATCCTCTACTGCTTTTCCAGATTCACTAGAAGAATGCTGTATCGGAAGTGAAGCAGCTTGGATTCAAATTGGTACCCATATGGGATGATGACATTGCAGGTGGCAACTTGAACCACAACACCAGCCCCAAGAATGTGTTCTAACAGTGGGAAGTTATAAAGCCGATTAGGATCTGGAAAGGTACACACTTTGAAGGAAGAGAGTTGTTTCTGTTTGCATCATAGCCACAAATGTCCGTGACTGGCCCTGATGTTCTCTTGAAAGCAGATTCACCAGTAAAGAAGTTTAGATAGCATTCCACACAACTCCGGTCCCAGTTCAAACTAAACCATCACTGAGTATCAACTACTTCGAAGGTAATGGCACATGTGCTACTATAGAAGCTAAAAAGAAAAACCTTTGGTCAGTGACAGCCAGGAAGACTGTTGAATAACATCTCCAGAAAAAAAAAATGGAAAAAAATGCTATTAATACCTTAGAACCAATTTAGCACTAGCACATCCTGACAAAATAAAGGGCAAAAGCAGAACCATTCTCATATCTCTAGCATGGGTAGAATGTAAGATGTAAGGAAGAACATGAAGGCAGCAGGCAGAAGGTCCACAAAGAGACTGTAAGCTACAGGGTTTCAAGAGAGAGATCACTGCTAGAAATGAAATCATGAATGCCAGCGATAGGTAAAATATAATAATAATAATAACCTATAGGACTGATCTGATAATGCTCCTGTACCCAAAATGTTAGCACTGGGTAATGACGACCAAGAGATTATTAACTGCCAACAGTAATGAAGATATTCAATATAAAAAAATCAGCCTGGGCCTGGCGGAGTGGCCTAGCGGCTAAAGTCCTCGCCTTGAAAGCCCCGGGATCCCATATGGGTGCCGGTTCTAATCCCGGAAGCTCCACTTCCCATCCAGCTCCCTGCTTGTGGCCTGGGAAAGCAGTTGAGGACGGCCCAATGCATTGGGACACTGCACCCGCGTGGGAGACCTGGAAGAGGTTCCAGGTTCCCGGCATCAGATCGGCGCGCATCGGCCCATTGCGGCTCACTTGGGGAGTGAATCATCGGACGGAAGATCTTCCTCTCTCTCTCTCCTCCTCTCTCTGTATATCTGACTTTGTAATAAAAATAAATCTTTAAAAACAAAATCAGCCTGATCTAAAAATCATAAAATGTGCAAAAAGTGTCTGTCTATAGAATTGAGATCCCAGAGGAAAAAAATCCAAACTTAGAATGGTATAATTCAATTCTTAGATTTACCTATGGGATGAGAGATTTCACCATACTCCAAAGGAGAGAGGAATGGTGTCTTCACTATAACTGTAACTGATGATGCTTAGCTTAATACATAGTAAGCCACGTATTTCCTATTATTTGAGATTACGCCTTGTATTAAGGAAGACTTCCAAGTAATGACACCAATTTAGCCCTGAGACATTATCTGGCTACTGAAGTTTAGAATCTAAAATTCTAGGAAGAATTAATACTGACTCTTTACAAAAGAAAGTAACAAAACAGCTTTAAAAAGGTGAAAAATCTCTAATTCTTCAGTCATCAGTTACAAATACCAAGGAGGACTACAATGTGAACAGGCATTGTGGTATATGTGGTAAAACCATGGCCTGAGATGCCAGATCTAAGTCATTCCACTTCTAATCCAGCTCCTTGCTAATTGCCTGGGGAAAGCAGCTGAAGATGGCTCAAGTGTCCTGGCCCCTATCCTCACGTGGGAGACTTAGGTGAAGTTCCTGGCCCCTGGTTTTTACCTGGCCCAGGCCAGGCTATTGCAGTCATTTGGGGACTATACCAGCAGACAGAAGTTCTCTGTGTTTTTCCCAACTCTTTGTGTAACTCTTTCAAATAAGTAAATAACATATTTTTGTTACGGACATCACAATCACATACTACAATGTAATGCAATCAGAATTATCTTACAGCAATGTGATAGAAACATACACTGGTAATTGACTTTGAAAAATGTTTTTGCTCCCTAATCCAGTAATATTCTCTTGAATATGATCCATACAGAAAACAGTACTCATTCATACCAACAGAGCATACACATATAAAAATGCTCAAAGTCAGTTTCCTTGCAAGTGCCCAAATGTGGAAACAACCCAAATGGCCATAAAATGTAAAAATATGAAAAAATATGATAAAATGCTTCCACTCAAAAAAAAAAAGCAAACCTTGCTGATAAATAGAGAAACAAGGATAAATCGCACAAGCAAAGTGTCTCTGAGAAATTCAGGCACAAAAAGTTAGGTAGTGGGCAATTCTATCGTATGAAGTTCAAGCATAAGTAATCTATGGTGGCAGAAGTCTGGATATGGCACTCACTTGCACAGGATGGGAAGAATCCAAGAAAGATATCTGTGATTCTGCTAGTGTCCTATCTTGCTTTTAAGATGTGTTCATTTGTAAGAGTAATAGAGGGGCCTGGCGCGATAGCATAGTGGTTAAAATCCTCGCCTTGCACATGCTGGGATCCCATATGGTCGCTGGTTCTAATCCTGGTGGCCCCGCTTCCCATACAACTCCCTGCTTGTGGCCTGGGAAAGCAGTCCAGGACAGCCCAAAGCCTTGGGACCCTGCACCTGCATGGGAGACCTGGAAGAGGTTCCTGGATCCTGGCTTTGGATCGGCACAGCACCGGCCGTTTTGGTCACTTGGGGAGTGAATCATCAGACGGAAGATCTTCCTCTCTGTCTCTCCTCTCTATATATCTGACTTTGCAATAAAAATAAATAAATCTTTTTTAAAAAAGAGTAATAGAGAAAATAAAAGAGAGAAACAGAGATCTTCTGTCCACTGGTTCATTCCTCAACAATCCCAACAATGAGGAATCTCAAATAATTTAGTCCCTGCCATCCCCATGGGATACTCAGATTCTCAACTTTGATTTCAGGCTGGCCCAGGCCTGGCTGTTGTCAGCAACTGAGGAGTACAGGAGCCAATAAAAGCGCTCTCGCTCTCGCTCGCTCGCTCTCTCTCTCTCTCTCACATTCTACCAAATATTTTTTAAAACTATAAGCTTCAAAGAAAATCCTCCCAAGAGGCAACACTAGCCTCTGGCTCCTGAATGAGGAGATGAATTTCAGTGGGGTGTGCAGGATGGTTCACCCCAAGCAGCACAAGCAGATCTGTGGCATGTAAGGTAAGGTGTGTCTGAAAATACAAATGAATGACTGTGGTTTGACAGCAGCATGGGTTGCGTGGTAACTCAGAAAAGGGTGGGAAGCAGAAAGTAAGGATTGAGGAAATACGGGTCAAGTCTGAAGTGCCACGGGTAAGTGCTGAGATGTGCAACTTGCACTTGGAAGCTGGCTTACAGAGAAAACACAGAGGGAAGATAGGAAACTGTCAACAGTTCTGGGAAAGAAGTACCTAGTTTTACTCTTTAAAACACAACTCAAACCAAAAACAAATCTTTAATATATGACATGAAAGAGGACCAGGTTTTGTGCTATACTCATCCCTTGGCCAAGTTTTCTGGAAGCAGCAAATCTGGCTCTACAAGTGATACCTACAACTTCAGCATATGCCCAAGGTTCTTAATCCAAAGAAATGCCCCATTAAATATAAAATCATCCTCATGGGGCTGATGTTGGACCTGGTGAAAGGCCAGTTCCCAGATGTACTTTTTAACATTGCTTTTGTTGAGGAAAACGAACAGGGATGTTCTTAGAGATTCAGCCCAACATTTACTCTGAAGTCCCAACCTGATGAAAAGAACATTCTGGGCCCAGCGCAATAGTGTAGTGGTTCAAGTCCTGTCTTGCACGCGCAGGGATCCCATATGGGCGCTGGTTCTAATTCCTGCCACCCCACTTTCCATCCAGCTCCCTGCTTGTGGCCTGGGAAAGCAGTCGAGGATGGCACAAAGCTTTGGGACTCTGCTCCCATGGGGGAGACCCGTAGGAAGCTCCAGGCTCCTGGCTTCAGACTGGCTCAGCTCCAGCCATTGCAGCCACCTGGGGAGTGAACCATTAGACAGAAGATCTTCCTCTCTGACTCTCCTCCTCTCTGTATATCTGCCTTCCCAATAAAAATAAATCTTCAAAAAAAAAAAAAAGGCATTTCACCACTGCTACAACATATTTGAGCAATGTCTCTTATTCAAAGTATGCCTAGTTCAGAGCTATAGCATGTGGTAATCAACATGCTTTTTAATATGCGCTTTAAAAAACTCAGATAGCAAAATTAACAGTAGCCCATAAGTCTTTCTTCACAGGAAAAAGATGCAGATTTCCACCTTTAATAAAGCCCTGGAGGGCCCGGCGGCGTGGCCTAGTGGCTAAAGTCCTCGCCTGAACGCACCAGGATCCCATATGGGTGCCGGTTCTAATCCCAGTAGCTCCACTTCCCATTCAACTCCCTGCTTGTGGCCTGGGAAAGCAGTCCAGGACAGCCCAAAGCCTTGGGAATCTGCACCCACGTGGGAGACCTGGAGGAGGTTCCTGGTTCCTGGCTTCGGATTGGCGCAACACCTACCGACTGTTGCACTCACTTGGGGAGTGAATTAATCATCGGACGAAATTTTCCTCTCTGTCTCTCGTCCTCTCTGTATATCCGCCTTTCCAATAAAAATAAATAAAATCTTAAAAAAAAAATTAAAGCCCTGGAAATTCTGCATTGATATTTTTAGTAACAAAGTTACCAAAATAGGAGTGTGGGTTGTATAACAAAGCAATTTGTTGTCATATAGTCCCTTTCATACCAACAAAACTAAAACTTACACCAGTATTATGGCACAGATTATGCTCATTTATGGAAATGTAAACACTTTCATAGCCAGTGTGTCACGGAAGTATTACTGAGAAAACAGATGATGTGGGATTGAGGCTCCAGGAATTAAAGAGACAAACCCAAGATCAGAAACCTTGGAGGAAAAGGCTGGGACTTTGGCCCTGCGCTTTGCAGGGCTGGCCTAGCGCTCATTCTATCCGTGCCTCCCTGCTAAGGCAGTACCACTCATCAGTAGTCTGGTCGACAGGCCACGGAACAAGGTCACCAGCAATGCCTGAGATAGACTCACAAACTGCATTTAATTTAAAAAGAAGAAGGAGGAAGGAAAATGGAATCACAAGCTACAAAAAATAAATCATTTTCCATGTTCTTTCTCGTTTGAACTTTCTCAACTCTCCGCTTCCAGGTCCCTGACCTTCATGTCTGCACTGGAACCATCCAAAGCCACAGGTAGATCCCATAATAGCTGTTGGTTGTCTAAAACAGTTAAAGTTCTAGTTTTCACGTTATCATGCGCAGCTAATTCCCGCGGCCTGGTTCTTTTACCGTGAGCTGAAAACTCCAGACGCAAGGAGGCACTTTAGGTTTATTCCAGCGGAGCAGGAACGCGATGGAGGAGGTGGGAAGAGCAGCAAGGAAGAGGGGACATGAAGATGAACACAGCTCCAGCAGGGCAGGAGCAGCACTGAGGCGGTGGAAGGGCGGCGAGGGAAACCGGAGTTGAAGGCACCTGGGACTCCTTATGTTCAGGTGAGCCCGCAAGGCGTGGGGGGGAGGGATTGAGGAGCAGGCCCCAGGGGATTGGTGCCTGCAAGTGAATGCCTAAGGATGATTGGTAAGTGGGCGGGGTTGAGGAAGGGGCTGGGAGATAGGGGTGAAATTCTCCGGTGAAATGCCGAATTGTCTGATTGGTAAACAGGTGGACAAGCGCTAATTTCATGAGCTGTGAGGAGGAGAAAATGGCGCGGCCGGGGTCCAGGGTGGCAGGATCTCAGTCTCCATGACGACCTTCAAGTCGCTCCTCACAATAGCCTTTTCCTCACTCAGGCCTCTAGGTTTGGGGGAATGGGAGTGAGGATGTAATTGTTTATACACACTACGTGTAAAACACAGCCAGGAATACGTAAGAGAGATCCACAGAGAACTTCCAAAAGCAGTTTCAAAGACAAACTACCAAGGTACTTAGCATGTTTTTCCTTTCTAGCCTCTCCCTTCTTAATTAACATCTAGTTAATAACTATAATGGCAGTCATTCAAGACACTTGAGTTGCCCTGCACGGACTCTTCGCTTATAGTCACTCTACAAAGTATGAAATATATACATATATATGTGTACATACATCACCCCTTTACTATCCAGAACCTCTAAATCATCAAAAAGAAAAAGAGGGGAGATGTAGCAGCGAAGCTGGGGTGAGAGGAGGCAGCCAGAGAGGCAGAAGTTAGCAGGTAGGAGCACAGGGAATCTGCTCCAGCTGACCCCACTTTCATCCTACCTGCACAAACACTGCTGTGACTTTACATCCCAACAAACAGCCCTCCCACACCAAGGACACTCATGAATAATGTCAATGGGCCACCACG
Source organism: Ochotona princeps (assembly GCF_030435755.1). NCBI lineage: Eukaryota > Metazoa > Chordata > Mammalia > Lagomorpha > Ochotonidae > Ochotona > Ochotona princeps. Next base: position 20,091,215 of record NC_080840.1, on the reverse strand, counting down.
TTCATAAGGGACAGACAGCGAGGTGGAGAATGAATGAGTTTCCATCGCAGTCCTCATCATACAACTTTCTGTGCTGAAGAGGTTTCCTGTCTTAGAGTGTCTGGCTGTTGGATCACGTGTGTCTCATCAGCTTTGGCATCCCACTCCACCTCACTTCTAGGTCTCTTTCCTCCCTTCTAAAGCAAAATGTACCCAAATCTTTCTAAGCACATGTGCCAAACACCACAGAGACCATAAAGAGCCCTCCTTGGGGGTCACAGGAGATTGTAAACAGTATTTCCACAATGGACAAGCAAGTAAAAGCTGAAAAAAAATAAAAATAAAAATAAACGAAACAATTGACAAGCAGACAATAGGCAAGTAATCAAGGAAAGAGGAGAGAAGCTTGTATTTTGAAGCTTTTAGTATCCAGCATGTTGGCGTTCTATATGTCTTATCCAATTGCAACACTTTAAAGACTCCTCTGTGTGGTGAAATGGACGCGGCACAAATATTGCCCAGTTTCCTTGTCCAGATTAAATTTGCATCTCCACCCTGCTGCGAGATGTGGAATATGCCTAAAATGAGAAAGCAAGTAGCATGAACTTACAGAGGGTGTTGACGTGACACAGAGATTAGGAATGTCTCACGCTGCCCAGCAGGCTCAGTCCATTTTGGGAGGCTCTGAGATCATTCTGGACGGACTTCCAGCTACATGTGAAATGGGGAGCAGAAGAAAAGATTTAGACAAGCAAGAGGTACCTTATCAAAATCTCTCATCATCCAATGCTAGATAATGTTTCTGTGTTGCCATCATCATTATTAATTCCTTCCACTTGGAGAAGTTTTAGAATTTGTCTGTGACCCTACTCCTCATCGACACTGTGTAACCTAGGAAATCCAGACGATGAAAGAGTGGTGTGTTGGCAGGGTGGGTGCGGAGCCAGGAGAGGCCGGCACCACCAATAGAATGACCTAATTTGCAGAAGGCTTTGGTGGCCAGGAATAAAGACTGGCTCCGAAAGTGGGCATGGCAAGTTTCGCCTCAGAGAGTGAAGGCTGTTTTATCAGGAAATAAATCAGAGGCCTGTTCCCCAACCACATTCTTCCAGGCCATCTTGGTGATGAGGAGGGCGTGTCTCAGAACCACAGGCATCTCCAAACCACCCAGCCGCCCCATGAGCTCCCGGGAACACTGGACACATGGCTGCTGAAAACCCCAGACAACAGTGTACTGCGCTTTGCTCTGTGTCTTTCGGAGTGTGTGTGGTTTCTTTCATTTGTGTCTGCATTGGGCAGTACTTACTTGTTTGTTTGTTTGGACGGCCTCATCTGGAGGCTGGTGGTTCCTGGCCTGGCCTCTGTGTGAAGTCACTGCCAAGAAACCTGGTGTCTGCCGTGCTCCGCGACTGTCCCTCTGGCTGGCAGCCAGGGCTGAGGTGACGGCTGGAGCATCTGCTGGCCTGGCTCACAGACTGCGTTCCAGTGGGCACTGGGAAGGCCAGCAGGAGAGGAACACTTAGGGGCAGAGAGCAAAGCAGGAAACTACTGATGGGCTAGGCAGGCCCAGCGGGAAAGGCAAGTGTCTGTTGCAGAGCTGTCCACTGAGGCCTTTGGCAGCATACAGGAGCCAGAATGCCCCGGCTGTGATGGTCGGTCAAGGTGTCCTTTTGTTTTCCTGCAAACATAACACACATTCTTACATGGGGACTAGACATGGAATGTGGGGGTCCTAGCAGACACCTGTGGAAGGACAACGGGAAGGGAGAGTTGCCAGGGCAGCTGGGCCTCTCCCCTCACTGTGGCCCAGTGGCGTGCCCTACCTCAAAACCTGAAATAAACTTGAAAACCCCACCTTTGGAGAAGATGTAGTTATTTTAAAAAAGGAAGCCTTTCACTTTGAAGCTATTTCAACAGCCTAAGATATAATTTAGTTTCAAGGGGGAAACGCTGCAAGAAAGGAAAAGAAGGGAAAACACAAGTTATACAAAAAGACATAAAACAAAAATAAAGTCCCAGAATTAAATTTTGCAAATGAAATACAGGCCTTTGGGTTCCTCATCAATCCCAGGTCTGTGCTGCTGTTTAGGTGGAAATTTGGGAATCTTATTTTGAGTGGTATAATTTTCAGATTAACATTTTTAAAACAAGACTAGGCCCAGAAAAAAAAAATGGAAGCCACTCCACACACCATTTCATATGACTGAGGGTGTGTGCATGAGATATGCCCAAATGAATGCTTCTTAAAATTCCCCTCTCTTCTTGGGCGCCGTGCTTTCCCAGTCAGGTTCCCCCGCTCCTGCAGCTGCACATCTCTGCCTATTCTCAGAGATAAATCAGTTCAGCACTTCAGTGACTAAATCCTTACTTTCAGAGATTTAACTCAAATATAAAATATGTTTGGGACTCCAACTAAGCATATCTAACATCTTCCCTTGGCAATTAATTCTCTAGCATGTTTTCTGGGGCAGATATATTTCAACTGCTTTTTTCTTTTTTTATTTATTTTTTTAAAAGATTCATTTTATTTTCATTACAAAGTCAGACATACAGAGAGGAGAAGAGATTGAGAGGAAAATCCTCCGTCCGATGATTCACTCCCCAAGTGACCAAAACAGCCGGTGCTGTGCCGATCCAGAGCCAGGAGCCAGGAACTTCCTCCAGGTCTCCCACGCGGGTGTAGGGTCCCAAGGCTTTGGGACATCCTGGACTGCTTTCCCAGGCCACAAGCAGGGAGCTGGATGGGAAGCAGGTTGGCCACCAGGATTAGAACCGGCGCCCATATGGGATCCCGGTGTGTGCAAGGCGAGGACTTAAGCCGTTAGGCCATGCCGCCAGGCCCGTACTGCTTATTTTCTAATTCCAAAGTTCAAATAAATACAAGGTCATACTAGAAAATTATCCACAGGGTGTCCTAAACCAGGCAGGCCATGAAGATGTGGATGGATCCTGAGAAGGATATCAGGAGAATGATGCTACTCTGGACACAGGATAAACTCAAGCACTCAACAAGGAGAATGGTGGACAAAAGAGGGGAGCTTTCTAATATAAAAATTCTTCACAGTTTACCTTTTGTATGTCAAAGAGAAACCTGAAAGAAAAGGGGAAACTGGTATCTTATTTATCCTTTCTCCCCTAAATCCTGGGTGAAATGATTCTCATGGCTAAAACGAATTGATTTTTAAAGAGCACAGAGTTTGGTATCACCAACAGCCACTACTTTTGTGCCAGGCGTTTATTCTGTATTTAACAAGACAAAAGTTGCCATGGGCAAAAACTGAAACCAAGGGACTGCAGTGGAAAGGTTACTAATGCACACCTAAGAAGCAGCAGCTGGTGGCTCAAGTGCCTGGGAAGCTTCCACCCATAAGGAAGATGGCTTGGCCCAGCACCAGCTGGTATTGGCATTTGGAGAATAAGTCAGTACGTAGATTCTCTCTCTCTCTCTCTCCCTCTCTCTCTAATACATTAAACAAGTTATAAATAACATACTTTTTAGAAACAAGTGTTTGTCACATGAGCATACAAGGGAATGATCATGATGTAATTTTCTTTCTCTAATGCAGCAGAATTACAGAAAGATCAACCACAGAACTATGCAAAATGCCTTTGGTTAAGGCAAATCATTTAATTAATGTTAACCTCAGTTGCTCTGTTTTGAAAACACAAAGATAACAGTTCTTATCTCAAAGCATTGCCTTAGCCACTAAACAATATAACAAATATGGCGCTGATCATCCATTATTTCTATTGCTCTTCTCCCATTAACCTTTTGGCTAGTGTTTCTGCCTTTACCACCACCCATTTTTCTTCAGGAAAAAGAGGTAGCATTTAGCACTGAAAGAGAAATTTAACCTAACTCAATATTCTCACTTGAATCTCACTGACTCCTTATAGATTATATTTCCAAGGGCTTTGGGAACTATGAGAATGTTGTATTTTGTATACTTTTAAGTATAGTCTTACAAAATTAACATAAGTATTTTCTGAACACTGTAGAAGACCATCATAAAAGCAAGTACTGCTACCAAGTCACTGTTGGCATTTAGGATTTGTGATAGTAATTATCAAATCTCACCATAATGGATAGATAAAAAATCAGACTTAGAAACAAAGATAGACATATACTTTAGGTAAATTAAAAATTAGGAAAAAATGAAATTAAATGTATGTTTATTTTGGTTTCATGCATTCACTTTTCAAGCTTTTCTTTTTCCTCAGCTTCTTGAAGTTCATCTCATATACATGGATGTCATTTCTTATGCCCAAATAAATAACTTATCTTGAAGACACATTTTGGCATATCAAGTAAAATAATCACCTGTGATGTTGGAATTCCATAAAGACATCGGTTCATGCCCTAGCTGTTCCACTTCTGATGTAGCTCCCTACTGATGGCCTGAGAAAAGCAGCTATACATTGCCCAAGTATGTGGACTCCTCCCACACCTGCAGTAGACCAAGATGGAACTCCTGGCTCCTGGATTCAGGTTGAACCACTGAATGGAATCTGTTTCTCTGTCTCCCTCTCTTTGTAATTCCACTTCAAATAAACAAATAAGTAGTTTTTAAATAACAAAACAAGCTTATCCTGTAATTCTGTTTTTCACAAACATTTTGCAGTCTCCTTGTATGTCATCTGTGTGAGTGACTTCCTGGTGTCAAGTCTAAGCTGCTTCACCTGTAGGTCAGCTCCATTCCTCTTCAACACAGCACAAAAGATGGCTGCATTGTCCACACCCAGATTTATGAAGAATCTGACACTCAGGGAGTGTCAGACTTTCCTGGGGCTCCACACCCAAACAATCAAGTCAGTATAAGCCTTATTGTAGCTATCTCCAAAAACCCTTCCTCCTATGCTTTTTTTTTTCATTTTTTTTATTATTATCACTTTATGATATAGTTCCATAGTCCCAAGTGCATGAGTCCCTGATACACTTGTGAGAGAGCCAGATGGAGTTCCTGGCTCCTGGCTTCGGCCTGGACCAATTCTGGTTGTAGAGAATGAGCCAGTAAATTGAGAATTGATTCTCTCTCTGTCTCCCCTGCAACCTCACATAAACACTGCGCATACATGAACACTGTGAGTACTGAAATGGTCATTTTTCCATTGGTGCTGTTGTTGGTTATATTAACACTATTCGAGGAGATAATGTTTATATATGAATTTAATCTATAAACAAATGGAGAGGAATTTAAAAACTGGTTCTTTATGACACTTAAGGAAAAGGGGAAACAAGAGTGAGGTAGAAGGTACCTACTGAACAGAAAACATGGCATCAAAGGCTAAGAGAAAACAGAAAGCTCAGTGGTGGTTACTTTGCATGTATCTTCTCTGTGTCACACATTGAAAATAACACAAAAGAAGGGCAATACTAAGAAAAACAGGTGGCTCCTATAAATGACTCACATTTCCATGTCCCAATAAAATTTGTAAGGAAACTAAAAGAATCTTTAGGTTATGATGTTAAGAATTTCTAGGGAATACAAGAATGAGACAGAAATGCTGAAAGTGTAGGCCATGTTGTATCTCCCAAGGAGCTTAGCATGATCTAAAGCCACACCTGCCATCCACAATCCAGATCTATGTTGGTGTGGCTAGTGAGGGAGGCTCATCAGGAAAATGCACTGAATGAGAATCTTCTACAAAATGACTTGTCATAAGGAAGCAAAAAGTCAAGCTAAACAGATTCGGCACAGTCAAAATAACTGGATTGCTAGAAAGGATAAACTGTCATAAGGTGTTGGTCTATTCATCAGACTTGGTCAAGAAACTGGTGATCTCATCGACTAATAATAACTGAGACTAGGTACAACGATTAGTTTGGAATCTAAATTCCTTTGGACGAAAACGTAGTAGAATTCAGGAATAAGTGGGACTGGAGCCTAGGCATGTTTGTTCTATGGATCCTCTCTGAGGTTGGACAGCCAACTGCAAGAATAGGATTAGAACTGCGAATGCTGTCCGGAATTAATAGGAATTAATTATCCTAGGTTTTAAAATTTATAAAGAATGTCCAAAAAAATTCTAGTGGCATTAATCTATTTCATATGCTTGTTCCATATGTTTTTAATTTATCTTTCGCCATTTTTCCCTTCTGATAGAAGAATGTTCCAGCTCCACATTTGTAGTTTCTTTCAAAACCTCAGCACTGAGCCGAGATTTTGCTAATTACTTTAGGGTGGGACACAGAGAAACATGAGCTAGTGAGCTGCAGAAGGAATCGGTTTTCTCCTTTTCCGAAACCAGGGCCATTTGGAAGTGCGCGCTCCCTGCAGCCCTTGTCCTGGGAAGGGTAGAAACTCAATCACACTCAACAGCTTGAAGTGGGACTGATATTTGTCAGGTACCCCTGTATGCTATGTCTGCTGCATTTCTTTAAATCCAATACTTTTAAGTGAATTTAGTGAGAAGGTGCTAGCGCTCAAGCTTTGCCCGTGGGGTTAGACTTAATGACCTTTGGGATTCTTTCCAGTTCTGTACCATATTTATCTTGTGAACTTTATGACCTCCAGTGAGATCTGGAGAGATCACAGAGTGATTCAGAATTATTTATAAATTTGCACTGAATATGGTAGGCCAAAGAATGTGGACGTTGTTATCAACAAGGAAGGTGTAAGCAAATAGCTGATTTTTTTCCTGAGATTTTATGAGAATGGATCAAAGTCTTTCAAATATGTCTACCTTTTGACATTGTAACATTACCCTGTAGAAATACACCCTAAGGAAATACTTAAGAATGTGCTCAAAGAATTCAGCACTAAATTGCTCACTTTTGAAAATAAATTTTAGAAATTGGAAAATATCAGAACACCCCACAGAGGAGGCTAAGTGCGGTAATGGTGGCACGGGTGTGCACTGGAACACTGTGCTGTCATAACACACAAGGCGGTTCTGGGTGGGCGTTTGGCCCAGCAGCTGAGACACAGTTACAGACACCCGCATCCCACTTTGAAGTCCATAGGTTCAAACTCAGCTCCTGACTCTGGTCTCCTGCTGATGAGACCCTGACAAGCAGCTGTAACACTTAAGGAGTTGGAGCCCTGCCACCCATAGGAGAGGTGCAGATTGAGTTCTTGGCTCAAGGTTTTGGCTTACCAGCCTTTGTGGATATTTTAGGAATCAACCAGCAGGATGAGAACTAGTTCTCTTTCTCTCTCCCCCCAACCCAAAATTTTTAATATGTGATAGTAAATATGTACCTGTCAAAGGGCAAATTACAAAAGCATTATTAAAGTATAATCATATGTTTGTACCAAATTCATAAACACACTGAGGAAATTCTTAATAGAACTACACCAAGATATTAAGTTATACATTCTGACTTCTATGCAGGAGCAAAAGAGGATTCGTATTCTTATTCCCTTACATTTCATTTTTAAAATGTCTACATTGGGTAAAAATTTATGTTGCAAAAACAGTTCTAAAGAAGCCCAAGTACATACTAATGTATGCATTCATTTTTATGTCCCATAATTTTGTATCAAACGCCCATTATTCATGACGCCTTGCATGTATGTTCATGAAATTCTTTTTAGCTACTTGATAGTTTTCTTAATAACATGTAAGCAAAAGTAGTCCTGAACAGTGATGAAAATCAACAAAAATGTTGAAAAAGTCACTTCAATCCATGTAATAAATTCAAAACTGTTGCCAGGATTTGTAACCTCAGATTCTCAAAGCCGAACCCAAAAAAATAGCAGCTGTTCTCCTCATTAATCCTAAGTTCTGTTCATTGTCTGTTGGAACTGAAAGGTCCCTTGGTGTAGTCTTGGGAGGAGAACACTGGCCCCAATAAGCAGCTTCCATCACGGAGAGTAATTTATGTCTCCAGTGCTCCAACCTGGGATGAGCTTGACTCGATTGTGCCAATTCCCAACCTAGGTCCCTAGAGACTCGGCCACTTCCACTCAGAACCTTCGACCACTTTCTGAACCAGCCTGGGCCAGCCTGCGGGAGAATGAGTGAACCTGTCAAGAAAGGCTCCAGTCATTCCCTGGGTCAGACATGGCGGCCATAAACCAGCTGGCCCCAGTTGCCCCACAAGCTGCCCACAAACACTTGAGTGAGCCCAGCTGAGTCAGTGGCGCCCAGGCCCCATCAGCAAAAACACCCACAGGAGTGTGGTCCGCAAATGGCAACCACAGACCTGCGAGCAAAATGAATGCTTGCTGCTTCAAGCCACAGAACTGGGGGGGTGGGGGAAGGGTTGTCATGCAGCAAAAGCAAACTGATACGTACACCTGGGCTCATCTAACTCCCTTCATTGTTCAAGCAAGGAAGCAGAGGAAATCAACAAAGTACCCCTCTTAGCGTCACACAGTAAATCCGTCAAACTGGGAGAGGACCCAAGTTCTCCTGATCAACAGGCTGGTGTCCTAGTTACTGAAGGCTTCAGAAAGAAAACGGCAGCACAGTTCACATACGTGAACAGAATTAAAATCTTGGCAAAGCAGGAACAATGAATGGGCTTCAGGTCACCGTGTCTTCCTGCCAGTTTAGTAGTGTGGCTGCAGGAAAAAGGCAATCCCCCAAAAGAAAAAGAAAACTACATTCTGTTCGTCCCTAGTTTCTCAGTGAGTATTTCCCAAACCCCAGACCACCTGGGAGCTAGGGCCCCAGAGATCACACAAGTATACTCTCTCCTCTCCCCTCCCTGATTCTCTCAGAAGCCAGAAACCCCTACCCCACAGCTACATTTCTTCTTGACTTCACTCACCTCCCACCCCAAGGACCAGACTGGCAGAGAAGCTAATCAGAAATCCCAACCTAGAGTGAACCTCAGGATTGCCCCAACAACTAATCATAATGTGTTCCACTTCAAAGCGCATGGCCTTAAACATTAGCCTATTAATCCTCGCTGCCACCCTGTGTGTTAATGAGGCCTCATTATTCATGAGTTGCAAGGAGAAAAACAAAGCCAGGAGTAACTGCTGTAGCAAAGGCTGGGAGGAGAACCCAGGCCTCCTGGCACTGGGGCCCATAGGCACAGCCCCGGAAGCCACAGTGCTCCCCCTGGTACAGGCCCAGAGGCTGGGGCCAAGGGGCAGCTCAAGCTTTTCCTTTTCCATTAGCCACAGGTGTGTTTTACCACAGCCTAACTAGCAGCTACTATTTATTCTCTGGGATTTTCTAAAAATGTGCTTTTGCAGACCTTCAAGCCAAAGGCGTTCCCTGCATCACTCTTTATTAAATTGAGCCACAGAAACGTATTGAAAATCACAAGCATTTTGAAACATACTGAGTCCTTTATGGTTGAAATAATCTAACGGACAAGCTGTTGTTAATTTACAACCTTAATTTTCAGACACACTTCTTGAGTCAAAAGTACTTCCTGCTCTGTAATTCCTGCAGGGACACAGGTGGCCCAGGACTAAGGACACATCTACTGTACATTAAAATGTATTTCGTACTTAACTTAAACATTTCTGAAATCTCAAGTTGATGTCTAGACTATTTTAATCAGCTAAATGTCATAATAAGCCATATGTGGGTCTTGATCGCTGACATACACCAGCCCCACTCATAAAGTATCCAAAGGTGTTTTTAGAAAGAAGTCTGTGTTTGTTTTACCAAGAAAATAGCACTTTCTATCATATCAAACATGCTGGCAAGCAGAAAGAGGCCTGACATACTGGGGGGAACAAATGGGCTTTTTTCCCTCTTTCTTCCCGTGAACCACTCCATCAATGTTACATTCAAATTTAAGCGTTCTGAAGCAATAAACTTTTATATTAGTCTAAAATGTCACTTGACCACTATCCACAAAATCTCATTGCTTCAAAAAGAGTTGAGCAAGAATTTCTCTTGGTGCTGTTTTTATTTTTACAGAGATTCTCTAATTCAAATTCATTCCCATCTGAACTGGTTTTGTGCCTCTCAATCCCCCCAAAAAGAGCCACCAAATTCCCAAAATATAAGCAGAGAAAAGGAAAGAGCATTGCCAACTAAGTAGTCATCCCAGTGTTTACTGGGCACCTGTCTCAATAATAGTGTTGTGCTGGACCCTTCAGTCATAATGATGAACAGGAGAAACTTGACACCTGCTTCCATGGAACTTGCAGTTTTGTTGGAGGAAAAGTCCAACATATAATCCCACAATAGATACAGAAATTCATTTTCATAGCAAGTTTAAAGGGAAAGCTTTCCTGGAAACTTATAGCAGAGACACAAGCTGCTACAAAATGGAGAGCAAAGGTTTTCCCAGGGCAATGACGTTGGTAGCAAATAGCAGTTGGTCAGACAGGCTCAGTGTGAAGTTGGGGAATAAACATTAGAAAGATAAGAAAAGAGTGGGGAAGGAGGAAGAACAGAGGAGCAGGAGGAGAAAGAACAGGAGGAGGATGGAGAAGTAAGTAGAGGCAAGCATGGAAAGGAGAGGAGAGGAGAAGAAAAAGAGAAGAAAGGTATAAGGAGAAAGAAACAGGGAAATAAAAGTAATTCAGATCTGTACTGCTGCTGCTGTGCACCACGCTGAACCCGTTTAAAGTAACTTTGCTCCCAAATCTCAAAAAGAGTAATTAGAAGAGCACTCATTAATTACATTGGAAAATAAAAGCTTTCTTAACAATGTAAAGAGGGCTCTTAAACCACAAACACACACACACAAACACTTCAAGTAAAATAAGTAAAGCGGATTTGAATGTTGGCACTTGATAAAACTTTATGACCTGTGAATTATAAGAATTCTTGCATAGATGTTGTGGGGATGAAACAGTCATAAAGCTTGTCCGTGCCAAGTCAGCACAGAAGCACAAGGAGCACTCATTTCCAAGCACAGTACACTACCATGTCATTTCTCTCGGCTCACATAACTGGATGAGGAGGAAAGACTTCTGGTGATAACACTGTTAAATGATGCTGTTTTCTTTCCGGCCATCTTCTCAGCACAAGCTTTGTCTCTTCCAAGTACAATGAACAATTGTTGAAGAGAAAAGCAAGTGATGGGTCCATGTGTGTTTGTTCCTCGTGTCTACACACTGTGTTAAGGTTACTCATCATCTACTGCTGACTCAAGATCTACTCTCTGCTTTAGCCTGTCCAGGCCCTGGGGTAGTTTGGGCAGCATTCATTGATTCTTTTCTCCCACCAGACTGATGTGTAATACTTTTTTACCCCTTGGAAAAGATGCTTGACCATGGTATTGCTTTAGCCGATGCAATGTCAATAGAGCTTTCTCCAGGTGGAGACTTGAACTGATGGTGCAAGATTTGCCTCCCTGTCTTCTCTTTCTGTAGTGATTACACAGGCGCATATAAAGACAGAGCTCTGTAATTCTGAAGCTCAGTGATTGCCTCTGCCGGCCTGCCCTGCACATGTAGTACTGGAACATATTATTTTATGCTATTTGAATGAGGGTTATTTAGAATGATATCATAACACAGTCCATAATCTCTCCATAAGAATTGAAGTTGGGATCCTCTTTTCCATTTTTACCATTCTTCCACTCAAAATTACTAGTCTACCTCCTACACAGATATGCCTAGACATCAAGCAAGCATCAAATGTGTATTTACTGAGAATCAAAAACCATGACTTCCAAAGTAGCTATCCCTAGAAAAGAATAAGCCAGGAGTAACTTGCAGTGCTTGTACTTTGGGTCCTGTCCAGTGTAGAATAGGTACAGGAGAAAGTCTACCACATCTGCTTCACACCAGAGTTACACAACAGAGAGACTTAGCAGCACACACTCTAGAACCAATCAGTGTAGAGTTGATTCCTAGCTCTGTTTGTTACCATTTGTGAGTCATATGTTGCTCTTCCTTCCTCAGTATCTGCAGAGAGGGAGCTCTTCATAATGCCTTGAGGAAATCAAATAGGATGGAGCAAGCAAACCCTGAGCAAGCCCTTGCCAATGTTCACTAGTCCCATATACCATTGCAGCAACACAAACAGTCCTACAGTAAATGATGTCACTTCTTATCTTTGCCACCACAGCATACATGTAGACCATTACATGACTCATACACCCCTTTTCCAGGCCAATCTAGGGTGTAATGCAATCTTCACCTCATTAAATGATCTGGACATCAACTCAAATCTTCCCAAACAAAATCAATAGCATTTCCAAAACAAGGTCACCCTGCTAAAATACGCAACCATCATCTGTGATCCACACATTAGACTAGCATGACTTGAGCATCTTCCTGAGGATGAACTGTGTTGGGATAAGGGGTGGGAGCTGCAAGAACCAGCAGACACAATTGAGAGCACGTGGGCAGAAATTTTGAAGGGCAGCTGTGCTCTGATCAGATCCACTTCGAAAGAACTGTCTATGATTTCCTTTCTGATTTTTGAGAGGCAAAGTAAGGACGTTGATTGTATCACTTTGGCGTATTACATTTGTCTTTTCTCTTGGTGAACACCATGCATGAACTGCACACAAGGAAGCCCACTTTCTAGGTCCTACAAGTTCAACGGGATTTTCACAGCCTGTCTCTCTCTAGCAATCCCTTTGGGTATTTTCTTCACATTCTAATACTCCATTCATTTTCTAAGAGCATCACATTTCTAGTATAGAGTCATGTACCACTTAGCAATAAGAATGTATTCTGAAAAATTCCTGCTAATGAAATTTCTTCATTGTGCAAATATAATGGCATGTACTTCTATAAATTAAAATCGCTCTTTTGCCACTGCAGGGGAGTTCATCTTATGGAACTATCATCAAGTATGTGATCAGTCGCTGACCAAAATTTCCTTACACAATGCATGAATACACCTCCATACCTAAGTCTGTTCAAGCTGCTATAACATCATATGTCTTAGGTGGCTTAAACAATAGACACTTACATTCTCATAGTTCTCGGGTGGGACAAATTCTAGGCCAAGTTATTGACCAATGTGATTGATATCTGGTAAGGAACTCCTCCTGGCCAACAGAGAGCCATCCACTTCTTGTGTCCTTATGTGGCAGAGAGGGCTCACCTTCTCTTACTTTTTAATTAATTTTATTTATCCATTTGAAAGATTCATTTATCCATTTAAAAGTCATGCTCACAGAGATAAGGAGAGACAGAGAGAGATCTTCCAACCTCTGGTTCATTCTCCAAGTGGCCACAATGGTCACAGCTGAGCCAGGCTGAAGCAACAGCCTGGAGCTTCCTCCTTGTCTCGTGTAGGTGGCAGGGGCCCAAGTACTTGGACCATCTTTCTCTGATTTTCCCAGGCCATTAGCAGGGAGCTGGATAGGAAGCGGAATAGCCAGAATATGAACCAGCACCCATATGGGATACTGTTAAAGGTAGCAATTCTACCTGCTATGCCACAATGCCAGCCCTCTCCTCCTCCACTTACAAAACCACTAATCTCTTACACTTAAAGGTCCACCTCCAAATATCATCAGATTTGGAGTTAGGGCTTCAACATAAGAATTTAGAGAGAAGTAAACATTCATTCCATAGCTCTCTTTGAGGACAGAACACTGATCTTCAAGGTGTAAGAACTCTGGGTGTCATCACTTAGATTAGTGTTAAGATATCCATGTCACACACTAGAATGCCTGGGTTCCATTCCCAGCCCTAGTTCCTGACTCCAGCTTACTGCCAATACAGGCCCTGGTAGGCAGCAATGATAGGTCACGTCATTTGGTCCCTACCATGCATTCCCAGTTTCCAGCTTCAGCCCCAGCCCAATCTCTGCCCTCCAGGCATCTGGAAGTTGAATCAGCATATGGGAACACTTCACTGCCTCCCTGCCTCTCAAATAAGAAATAGGAAGAGCCAGGCATGATGACTCAATCAGCTAATTCTCATCTCAAGCACTAGGTTCCCATATGGGCACCAGTTTGTGTACCAGCTGCTCCACTTCCCACCCAGCTCCCTCCTTGTGGCCTGGGAAAGCAGTCGAGGACGGCCCAAAGTCTTGAGGACCTGCACTCTTATGAAAGACCAAGAAGAAAACTCCTGGATCCTGGATTCACATCAGCTGAGCTCCTGTCATTGCAGCCATCTGGGGAGTGAACCAACAGATTGGAAATCTTTCTGTCTCTCCTCTGTGAATCTGCCTTTCCAATAAAATAAAACACATCTTTCAAAAAATATCAAAATTATTAAAGTCTTTTTGAACATGATTTGGAAAGTCTAGTTGGTTTAAAGTAATCTATTTTCTTCTTTACTCTCCAAGTATTTATAGGTATTGAGTTTGTGAATGATACTGTGCTAGAAATGAAAGGGATACACTATGAAGGAAGCATGATATTTGTTCTATGAGAGCTTAACCACTGAATTGAAAACCAGAGACAGATGCTAAAAATGTTAACAATTTTAAATTAAAAGGAAATTTATTCACGTAACAAAGGAGTGAAGCGTGGGTACTCCAGTAACTTCAAAGGAAAAAGAATTCAGGCACAATGGGTGGGAACTGGGGGCGGCAAGGGGAGTCAGATGGAAATGGGCTGACATCCTGGCTCTACTATTCCTTTGCTAAGTGATCTTGAGAAAATTAATTAGCCATTCTAAACCTGTTTCTCCACCTGTAAAATGGTGATAATAGCATTACCTACATCATAGGGCTGTTATTATAATATCCATGAAGCACTTAACACAGTGACAGGCCTAGAGTAATCACTCAATAACCAGTAATTACAAAAGAAGTGTAGGTGGGGACTCATTTCCAAATGAGACCTGGAGAGGGAGGGGAGTGATTCCCAGAAGATGGCAAGATTTTATCTGAATGTGAGATTCAAGCTTAGATCCGGTAGGGGTGCAGGAGGGTGTATTGTAGAGTAGCTGGCTGGGAAGCACAGGGGGTGGGAACTGACTACACGTGCCCAGATAGAATGGATGGTAAGGCTGGACTTGGGTGTTTCTCCCACAGCCTCTCTTAATACAATGAGGCACCTAAAATTCCGTGCTTATGAAAAATATTTTAATTCAAAGTACATTTTCCTAATAGACACAGTTTTGAACATAAAAAAAAAAAAAACATTTTTTTTCTATTCACATGGTTAGGGGCAAATCCAAATTTGATTTTATATTCAAAAGCTTATTCTATCCTAATGTTAAAAAAACATACAATGGGACCCAAATGGTACATAAAACTATCTCAAAAGGATTCTAATCTTAAAATTTCGAATGAAGCCCTTTATCGGCCCTTAAAACGACAAAGGTGAGTGAATTCTGGCACTTTCGTTCTATTTTGCTTCTTCTACGATAAAAGCTTCTGTAGGACAATAAATATTTATATCATGTTTGTTTAATCTAATTTGTACAAGCTATTTTGAGTTACTGAAATTTCTGAATTTTTCAGTATGCTTAACATCACCTTAATACTTATTTGATGAATATGAATCATAGATTAACAAAGAGCTTTTCAGGTGGGCATCCTAATGAACAGAAAACCATTGGAAAGTGTGCCTTAAAGAGTTCTATATAAAAACATTGTGTCAATGCTTTAAACAGAAAAGTTTGGGCCCAGCGTGGTGGCCTAGCAGCTAAAGTCCTCGCCTTGAACACCCCAGGATCCCATATGGGCGCCGGTTCTAGTCCCGGCAGCTCCACTTCCCATCCAGCTCCCTGCTTGTGGCCTGGGAAAGCAGTCCAGGACAGCCCAAAGCTTTGGGACACTGCACCTGTGTGGGAGACCCGGAAGAGGTTCCTGGATCCTGGCTTTGGATCAGCGCAGCACCGGCCATTGCGGCTCACTTGGGGAGTGAATCATCGGACGGAAGATCTTCCTCTCTGTCTCTCCTCCTCTCTGTATATCTGACTTTGTAATAAAAATAAATAAAATCTTAAAAAAAAAGGAATAAATAGAAAAGTTCCTTGCCCCTTGAATATGACCACTTACCCTGCTTGTCAGTAATAGTCACAATAATGAATGAAACAAAATCATTCCAGGCAAATCATAACAATAAGCTTCAGAGAGGCCCATTGATTGGTTGGTTGGATTATTACTTTTAATAAACCTCACTTTTACAGGGTGATGCTAGTATTCTAAGATTTTATATCCTTATCATAAATTCCAAATAAGTGGATGTAAAGCATGTAATATCTCAACATATCTAATATAAGGGGCTTCAAGAAGTTCATGCAAAATTCATGTTATCTTTTCATCCCATCTTTCCATAAAGTTTTTGAAGGTTCTTCATATATCACATCCATATTCTTAAAAAATCTCACCAAAAGAAACACTCTTTTGCTCAAAACTTCTGTTTTTTTCTTGCCTGAGACCTTTGACTTCGACAGCTTAGAAGAAAAATAAGTGTTTACATGTCACTAAGTTAAGAGTTTCATGATGAGAGAATTGCAGTGTCAGTCTCCCTTCATTCCCTAGCAACAACTGACAGGTCAGAGAAAAAAGAAATGATAGGTTTGAGTGAGGAAGTGAGCACTGGGGAGGGGTGCAAGGCTTTGTGCAGAGAATAGAGAAAACTTCACCTAATAACATTATCATTAGCATAACTGTTAACGATGATTGAGTGTTTATTGTATGTTTTATTTTCTTCTTTGTGCTTTATTCCTCTTAGCTTCATTACACAGAGTGCCTTCATTCTGCAAGTGAGAGAAATGGGCACAGAGACCTTGACTATACTAAAGAGTTTGTCAGGCAGGTGCATGGTCACATGAGGCTTGAAAAAACTCACACCTAAGTCTGTACACAGTTGTTTGTGTATTTCCTAAGTAGAAGAGGCATACACTATTCAGATATCACAAATGATATTTGCTTCCTCAAAAACAAGTTGATATTTTACATGTTTCAATTCAACTCAGTAATTGTTGAATGAGTAAAATAATCACCACACTAAACCGACTATAAATCTGACAGTGGTGTAAAATAAAAGCTTTCTAGACTCCAACTAAATTTACTCTAGGATTTCTCTGGAAAAAAAAAAATGCAAGGACCAAAAAGAACCTTTTAGTTCAGCTGAATTTCTCCAAATGTCTTATCAGACATCCCCACACTACAGGAAAAAGGAGAACACGAACGAGAAAGCACACCTATGGGCCGAGGCGCCCAAAGTCTGCCTGCATCTCCTCAGGTCTCCCTTGCGTCTTGGCAGTACCACAGACCTGACCCCTAGCTAGAGACCCCACTGCCCCTCACTCACCAGCCCTATTCCTATCTCCAATTGTTCTGCTTACATTCCTGTTTTCTTAAATGGAAAGTGATCATCAAATCCCAGGCCTTAACAATGTCTTCTTTTTTCTTATATTTTGTCAAAACTCTTATCTGGTCTACAGCATGAACTGCTCTAACCCAGCAACTCCCAACAAAAATCTTTGAGGGTCATTTCTGACCTTTTTCCTAAGAGAGGGGGTCTCCTAAGACCTTTCAAAGACATACTTGAAATCTCCAATCAATCTCCTATTCCAAAATCAAATCCAGTACTTCCGAAACTAAACTCATCAGTCTACTCTTAAACCAACTCCCTTTTTCCTTTTCTATTTCGTCAATAATACCACCACTATTGAGACTATGCTTCAATTCAAGAAACAACCTGGTGTGAATTTTTAATTCATTTCTACGTATCAAAGATACACCTTTCACATTCACTCTAATCCAGAACTCTCTCACAGCTGTCACCCTCCACTCTGATCTCTTGGATGTGTATGTTTTCTCTATGCCTCTTTTGGGATTCAGCTCTTGTCTCACCTTTTTCAACAGTTTTCCCCAAGAATTCTGCAAAGACATCTTTTCCACTAATTCAGCAAGTTACTCCATGAAGTTTAGAGAAGATTGGGCTTCAACATTTATGACCTTGTGCTGGTGCTAAGGCTCAACTGGCTAATCCTCTCCCTGCAAGCACTGGCATCGACTACAGTTCATGTCCCGGCTTCTACACTTTCCAACCAGCTTCGTGCTTATGGCATGGGAAAGCAACAGAGAAAGCCTTGGGAACCTGCAGCTGGATGGGAGTCCCAGAAGAGGTTCCCAGTTTTGGATGGACTCAGCTCCAGTCACTGGGGAGTCAATCAGCGGATGGAAGATCCCTCTCTCTCCTTCTCTATAAATCTGCTTTTTCAATAAAAATAAATACCTTAACAATAGCAACAAAAATCTTGTATTTTATAGATGAGGAAACAAAGGGAAAAAAATTAGCGACTTGTCCAAAGTCATATACCACTGATTAGTGACAGAAAATTCTGAAACCGAAAATGCTGTACTCCTGGTCCAGGATACAGTTCCCAATCCCAGACTGTCAATTCCATGGAGGGTAAAAACAAGCGCTAACTTCTTTATAGCCTCCAATATTCCCAGCACAGCATTCAATAAATGGGAATGATAAGGAGTGGGAGAGAGGGATCCGGAACAGGGAAAAGAAGAAGAGAGACAACAAAGAACATGCCAAAGCTAAGATCTCCACAGGGAACCTCGCTGGCCAGGCAGCCAAGACCCACCACCCAGGCTAGCACTGTCCCGAGAAGACAGGGACAGCTAGCATCTGGATCGCACCTTGAGACCACAGGAACATCATGTCCCAGCCTCAGAGTTGCTGCCTGCCTCGGCCCAGCACAGGGACTTTCCCAAACCTCTGGCTTGCTCTGTGGTTGGTGACTCAAAACTGGCTGTTGTCGGAAGGGTCATTTGTAAAGTAATTTCTTGGAAGAGATGCTGTTTGGGACAGCTGGATGGGGAGCTCCTGCGTGCAGGCCACAGGAGCCTTGTTGTGTGCTCTGTGAGAACACAGCCTTCTTATTTCCCTGTCTCTTCCCCCCAGGCTGTGTTTATTTAAAGCTCCCCCTCCCACTGTGGGGGTGCATGGCCAGGACTTGAAGCAGTGCCCTTGGAAGCACCAGGGAGCAGGCCCGGCACTTACTGGAGGGACCGCAGCAGTCCTGGACACAGGCCTCCGGCCAGGCATCAGGGAGTGCAGCCAGGACAGTGGGAGGCATTGGGAAAGACTCGTTATTGTGTCTTTGGCAATCCTGTAATTATTGTGTTTGCTGTTACAATTTCTGTCTCTGTTGCCATTTTTCTTTGTAAATCTGTTCCCACTTGTGTCTCCTGCAAAGGGACCTTTCAAAATATACATGAAAGAAAAAAAAAGAAATGAAAAGATAAGTTTCTTTGGGTGCAAAAACATTGTGAAATTCATGCCTACAGGGAGTCTTCCAAAACTCCATGACAAATGTATATGATGAAAAAAACCACAAATGGATTTCAAAAAACAGTAATTGCATGGATAAGAAAAATGAGGACCTCAGCTGGACCGGTGTCCCCCCAATTCCCAGCCCCTTTTGCTCAGTGATCACCACCCAGCAGATTTACTGCCACCCACACCGTACAGGCACGGCATATGCCACGGGTCTAGGCATCCTTACTCACCACTTTTTGTTCTCAGGAAAGAAATGAGAAGGGGGACAGAGTGGGTCAGGCTCTCTTTTTGCTCAAACATTGTCCCCCATGCACCCTAGCACAGAGGGACTCAACAAAAGGGCCCATGTGGGACAGGCAGCAGCAGGTCACTCTTTCCCTGTCAGTCTCTCCCCAAGAGAGCAATCATATTTATAAAACCCTCACCTGGGCTCCTTCCTGGGCCACCTCTGTTTGCCAGTGGCAAACATTACTGAGGCTTGGTTTTCCTTTCATCATTTTTTTCTTTTTCTTTTTCTGTTCCAAGAGACACTCCAACAGTAAGCAGGATGGAGGCTTTTTAGAGTGAGGAAAATAGTCTTCAGTAATCACCATAGTTCACTTTCCAGTCCAGGGGCAGGAAAAGAAACTTGTGTTTAGATCAAAAATGACCTGATGTCCCAGCGTGAGAGACAGTCAACAACAGCCAGACTTTGCCTCCACTTTTCCTGGTGAGTTTAAAACAAAATGACATTTTTTTTTTTTAGCTTTAGTATGCCAATAGCTCTTGACAATGTTGGTTATACAAAAAGGAAATGTTAAAGATAATTTATTAAGCGTTTCTCAACTTAGCATCAATGCTTTTTTCTTATTGAGGTGAATAATGCAATGAACATATCCTTATATATAAGTTATTCTTTGAATTGAATTTTCTCCCGGAAATAAAATGTTAGGATCAGTGTTACTGGGCCAAAGGATAGAAACATTTGTCCAGATCCTGATTTTATACACTGAAATGCACATGTGAGGCATGCATAGCTTTACATGATAGACATTCTCCATGAATTTTTTCAAGACTAGTCATATGCATGGATTTCAGAAAATGTTGAACCAAAAACCTTGCCATCAGTTCCATTCCCCACAAACTTGTTAAGATATCCCCATCTGCATCTCCTCACACAGCTTTATCAGAATTCTACCAAAAAACAATACCACCAGTTGAGTGTGCATTTATGAATTTTTCTAGCAGGTCATCAAAGGCATTAAATGTATCTCAGGTATGTTATTTTACATTCCTGGCTAATATGTATTGGGAGCTGATTTCCCCTACTAGGTGTTCTTGCTTGAAATTGTCTTAGTCATATGTGTTATTATTTTATTAAATCAATTTTTTAGAAAATTTGAATGAGTTCCAGGGCAAGAAAGCTATCTCAATTAAAATTATAAAATTATAAAAATAAAATTTTATAAAATTATAAATTAAGATTATAAATCTATAGACTCTTTAAAATTAAAACACATCTTGAAGACTTCCTGTTCCCATTCAACAGCAGCATGGAGTCACCACATTCATTTTTGTTCCTGCTGCCTTCATTGCCATGTCTAGAGAAGGCTGACAGTAATAAGGGTGCTACAGAAAAACCCAATGACCTCTGCTAAACATGCTTCTCCTCGTATTCTGGGTTCCCTAGAAACACAGCCTGCTCTAACACCTACTTCCCTCTTTACTTCCCAGCCAAATGTAGAAGCGCAGGTCCAGGGTCCCCAGAATGGCAGAACCACAAATGGAAGCCCGGACGCCTATCACCACAAACCAGCTGTCATGGCAGTACTACATTGGACCATCATACAAGTGGGGAAAGACATTTTTAAGAGGTTATATTTGGAGAATATTAAAGTAGGTAACGTGCTCTAATACAATAGGATGAATCCCTACCATCCAAGCTAAAAATTCAAATTCTCTTATAGAGGGATCTCCAGAGAAAGCAATGGAGGACAGGAGTCAGGGCTGTGCAGCTTATAAATAACTGGCTCAGGTACTTATGGAAACTGGAGAATTTGAACTCTGCAGGCAGTCTAGCAAGCTGGAATTAACTAAGCATTGATGTTGCAGGTCTTGAGTCTGAAATCTGCAGAGCAAGCCAGAAGGCTGGAAACACAGTCAAGTTTCTATATCGCAATCTGGAAAGACAATTCCATTTTGTGGAAATCTCAGGCTTTGCTCTTGGGCCTTCAAATGATTAGATGAGAACCACTCACATAATGCAGAGTAACCTGCTTCACACGACTGATCAGAAATGCTACCCACCACAGCAACATATAGACTACTGCTTGACTTAAGCAACTGGAATCTAGAACCTAACAAAATGAACATAAAATTAACCATGACAGTGCCCAAGACAGAAGCACTTACAGAAATAAATTAGAGACCCCATTGTGTAGTAAAAATAGTATTGGGTTTTGACACAGGCATATCCATTTGAATCACAAGCTCTTTTTATTATATCATCAGTTCTCTCATCCATAAAATAGGGATATTGCAATATAGCATGAAAACTGTTGGTAAGAAAATTAAAGGGGATTTTGATTGTGAAGTCATAGCGCAGTGTTTATGAAAATAGGGACCCCTCCTCTTGCTCTCAAGAGGAGCATGGTGTTCTGTCAGTCAGCAGAAGCCCCAGGCTGTACCTTTGCCCTCAGCCCTCTCAGGTGCTTGTTCTGTTCAGGCTGCCAGAGCTTCGCTGATGCACAAAGAACCATGACAATACAAGAACAGAAAGTCTTCTTATAGGGCTATATGGCAGTAAACTTTATAAGCTCTTAACTCCATCAGCATAACTTATGTCTTGAACCCAAACACCTTACCCTGTTGTATCAGCTTCCTGTCTATTCTAGTTTGCTGGGATATCAAAGTACTGCCCATGAGGGTGGCTTAAATGACAGAAATTCATTTTCCTACAATTCTGGAAGCTGATGTCCAAGATCAAGACAGTGGCAGGGTTGGTATTTTCTGATGCCTATGTCTTCTGCTTCTAGAAGCTCATCTTGCCCCTGTCATCAGAAGTTCAACGTCTGTGTCCGTGTCCCAGCACCCTCCTCTTAGAAGGAGCAGGCAGATCAGATGAGGGCCTGACCATAACAACTCGATTTTAACTTCACTACCTCTTTAAAGGCCCTATCCCAAATGCTGTCACATTCTCCAGCACTGGAGGTTAAGACTCCTTCTGAATTTATGCAAGCTGTAATACCAGCTCATTTACTAACCACCTCCACCCCCACCATCCTCACATAGCGCAAACACGAGAAGCTCTGTTCTTAACCCCTGGTGGTACAAGGGATCCTGACCGTGCTTTTTTTTCCCATCTGTTCATTACAGGATCCAATAAAGACTTGAACTGATACAAGTGTATTTCCCTCTCTCCCTTCCCCTGAGTCTCTGTCTCTCTTTCACACACAGCCTCCTGTGATCAGCATCCCACATGATACACTTTGCATTGCAGGGCTCAGAACCTGACCATGGAATTGAGCCATGGAGGAGTTAAATTTGACCTTGTTAGCAGGATTTGCCAGCAACTCGCAAATTGAAAGGGAGCATATTGCAAAATAATAAGAGCAGGTCAGAACATTCCTCTGAGCCCACTTATGCAGGGACACCAGCCATATTGCAGCTTACTAGAAATAACCAATACCGAAATTAAACGGTTCAGAGTGCATGAACTATACCAATAACGAGCATGCACTTTGGATGAAAAACACATACACATTTAATTATCACAAAAGGCAAAAGGAAAAGCGTCCAAAGACTGTGCTAACAAAGAGGGAGACTCCAATCAGAATTTTGAACAGGTTTCTAAATCAAAAAGGGCAGTAAATCATGTTACTTATCATTTAAAAATAACTAGGATTTAAGAAATGAAATTAGACAAGTGATTAATGCATCAACTTCAGCCACAGACCCTTTGATAGTTGGAAGAAAATAAAAGCCAGCCAAGAAAGAAACATTTCAAATTCAGGTGCTTTGCAATCTGTGCCCCAAATGTTTTCCCTGAGCTTGTGAAGGGGTGCCTGTCTCTGCATACACAGCAGTCAGCTTGCTGGCTCGAGCCGGTTAGCTTCAAAATAAGAGCTCTGGCACCAAACAGAAACCACAGCACTCAGCGGACACAGGTCCACTGGAGAAGAAAGGCCTTTACAGGACAAACGATAAGCACAGGGAAACATATTGGCTAAGCAGAGGGATTGTCAAGATGAACTTGAGAGATGCTTGAGGTTTGCTTTTTCCTTTGCTATTTCACTTATACTGGGAATTCAACAACGCAGTAGTGCCTTCTGTGCTGAAATTGAAAAAAGCTGAAGACAGAGTAACAAAAAAAAAAAGAAGTAGGTGACAGGACAATGTGTAGAGAGACAGAGAGAGACAGAAAGTGAGAAAAGAGCATCATGCATTGTGATGGATTACAGCACATGTCCTAGGCATAAGCTGCCGGGTTCTAATCCCAGTTCTGCCCCTTACTAGCTGTGTCATCCTGAATGCTTTCTAAATTAGTTAGTTAGCTAGCTAGCTAGCTAGTTATCTTGAAAGTTTCAGAGAGAAAGAGAGACAGAGAGAGACATCTTTCACTGGTGACAACAGCCAACGGCAGGATCCAGGAGCTTTATTTGGATCTCCCAGAAGGAGTGGTAGCAATTCAAATAAATGGATCATCTCTGCTACTTTCCCCAGGCCATTATCAGGGAGCTGGATTGAAATGGAGCCAGCATCACAGGCAGTGGCTTTGCCCACTATGCCATAACAGCAGCTCCAGCTATGGGCACCTTATTATTTTTTTTAAAGATTTATTCATTTTATTACAGCCAGATATACAGAGAGGAGGACAGACAGAGAGGAAGATCTTCCATCCGATGATTCACTCCCCAAGTGAGCCGCAACGGGCTGATGTGCGCCGACTCGATGCCGGGAACCTGGAACCTCTTCCAGGTCTCCCACGCGGGTGCAGGGTCCCAAAGCTTTGGGCCGTCCTCGACTGCTTTCCCAGGCCACAAGCAGGGAGCTGGATGGAAAGTGGAGCTTCCGGGATTAGAACCGGCGCCCATATGGGATCCCGGGGCTTTCAAGGCGAGGACTTAAGCCGCTAGGCCACTCCGCTGGGCCCAGCTATGGGCACTTTAAATTGATGTTTCAGATTTTCGATTTACAAGGATGAAATAATGCAAACTGTATCTACATCATAGGAATTAGGAAGGTTGAACTGATACATGTAAAATAGGAATGGTGAGTCTATTGAATTATATACTAAATGTTATATCAGTGTAAACAACTCTAATTATAATATGTTTTTTTAAAATTTCATTGTCTTATTTTTATTTTTAAAGGCAGAGAAACAAAGAGATACAGAAACATCATCCACCTGCAGTTTTACTTCCCAAATGTCCATAAAACTACAGCTGGGCAAGGTGGAAGCCAAGATCCAGGCTCTGCATCTGGGTCTCCTGTGTCAAAGGCAGAAATCCAACCACTTGGACCACCATCTGCCCCATTCTAGGCACCTTAGCAGGAAGCCGGATGGCGAGCACACAGAGGACTTGATCCCAGGCACTCTGATATGCCATATGAGTGTCGTAAGTGGCTGAACCACCATGTCTGCCCCTCAATGAAATGTTTTAGAAATAAATTCAATTTTAAAGTACTCATAATTAAAAAAATGAAAATCTTCAGCAGACATGATCAATATTATTGATTATTTCCTATAGTCTCAGGATTGAGCATTGTATATTCATTCATATTAAGTAATACAGTCACAAAGTCATACCCCAAGCTTTTATTTACAGAGAGGGAAATCACATAGGATTTTTTGGTGTTTCACGTTCAATGGTTTTGTTGGTTTGTGGTTGGTTTGTTGCTGGTGTTGCTGTTTGGTTTTTTACTTTTTTACCATGAGAATGTATATTAAAAAGTTAACGTTCTTTCTTATTTTCATTTATTACTTTATTTCAGAGACCCAGAAAAAGAGGCAGTGAGATGGATAGATTTCTCATCCTCGTGGTTTATTCTCCAACTGCCCTGGGCATCCATGACTTGGCCTGGCAGGAGTCAGAAGCTGGGAACCAACTGCAGGTCTGCCCTATGGACAGAATATAAAAAACAAGTCAAATATATTTAATTTTTCTGGATCGTCTTTGTAAGTGGAAGGAACAGGCTGGTCTGTAGGCTTTGTTCAGTGTCTCTCTCATGCTGAGTGAAGGCTGGCCTTGGGCCTGCTGGTGTAGCCCATCCCACTGAGGCCCACAACCTGGTAGCTGAGGAGCCTTCAGAGCCTGGGCTTGTGAACCATCGGCAGAAGCTTAATGACACCTTCTCCATTCAAAGATACGCTAGTAAATCCTGCCTCCACCCACACAGCTGCTTGACTCTGAAACTTTCCCTGAACCTCTTGGATTCTGTTTCCCCATCTGCAGATGAACACTGTAGCTCTCACTTCACACTGTAGCTATGAGGATCAGGTGACAGGATACATGTAAAGCATTCAGTTCACTGAGGCCCTCTCTACTTAGAATTCCCTCCCTTTCTTCTTGGGTCAGAGTTTTAAAACACTGCAATGCAACAACGTTTGCTATTTTAGGGGAACCTTAGCAAGTCAATATGCAGTGGGGAGGATTGAAAAGAGATTGAGATTTCACATTGGAGAAGCTGTGTAATTTATTTGCAGTAGGTTGTCCTTCCAAACCACAATTCCTTTGGACAGTCAGTGCACACAAATGCTGATCTGAGAGTGACACAGGAGCCTGCTGCTAACAGAACTTGGGCTAGGATTACTAATTTGCTGTTTGGGGCTAGCATGGTGGCGCAGCAAGCTAATCCTCTACCCTGCAGTGCAAGAGTGCAGGCATACCATATGGGTGCCTATTCATGTCTCAGCTGCTCCAGTTCCCATCCAGCTCTCTGTTAACAGCCTGGGAAAGTAGCAGAGGATGGCCCAAGTGCTTGGGACCCTGCATCCACGTGAAGGGCCTAGAAAAAGCTCCTGGCTTCCAGGAACAGCTGAGCTCTGTCTGTTGCAGCTATTTGGGGAGTGAAACAACAGATAAACTGACTGACTTTCTCTCTCTCTCTCTTCTGCTTTCTCTGTAAAATACAGCTTTCAACTAAAAATAAACAAATCTTTTTAAAAACAATTTGCTGTTTAATCCCAAAAGCAGATCAACAGAATGCAACTGGTCAGATGTTGACAGTATCTGGGTTCCCCTCCCTTTTCTGGATTACTTCCAATGAAGAAACTATCCTACCTTAGGTCACCTGTCCAGTAAACCTTACTAAATCAAAATCAGACCAGCAAAACCTAGGGATATTGATTATGCAACTTTATTTCACCTTTTTTCAGAGACACCCATATGCCATAACACAACTAAAACCAGGAGAAAATTAACCAAGAATCCTTAAATTCCCCCCACTTATGTGCTGTTTTTATTGTTTTCATTGCTTCTTTTCTAGGATATAAATTTTAATATTGATATTATTTATGCAGCTATCCAGTAGAAAAGTGAAAAGCCAAAATTAAAATAAGCCATGATACATATGCGATTGAAGGATTTCAGTAATAAATCATAAGCAATGTTTCCATGTGATTTTTAAATATAAAAGGGCATGAAAAATTAAAAATGGGAGTTGTCTTCAACTCCACACCAGTTTCTTTGTTTCTTTACACTAAAAATAAATCTGTTCGAGAGTTCGTTGGACAGCTGTGTGAACAAAAGTTCAATGCATATGCCAACCTTTACACATCTTCTAAAAGTATATCTAAAAAGTGACCCCAATCCCGAATTACCCACCTTCATTTCTCTCCTGCTACACCCTAAAATGTGCACCCCCTAAAATTGATTTACTATAGTCCTAACTCCCCTCAAAATGTGAGCATATTTGAAAAAAGGATCTTAAGCAAGACAAATAAAATTAAGATCATTAGGGTAAACCGTAATCTAATCTGCGTTTAAAAAAAAAAAAGAGAGTGAGAGAGATCTTCCAACTGCTGGTTAACTCCTCAAATGTCTCCAACAGCCAAAGTTGGGCCAGTCCCAAGCTGAAAACCAGAAGTTTGTTCAAGTTCTTCCATGAGGGTGCAGGGACACCAGCCTCTGAGTCATCTTTCCGCTGCTTTCCCAGGCCACAAGCAGGGGGCAAGATGGGAACTGGAGCAGCTGGGACAGAAATGGGCACCCATATGGGATTCCAGCACCTGCAGGCAGAGGATTTACCTATTATGCCACCATCCCAGCTTTCTAATCTACCTTATTAGAAGAGATGAGGGCCCAGGAAAAAGATACTAAGTGTGTGGGACAGTCAGAGAGGCCAGAGAAGGGGCAACAAGCCCAGCACAGAGGATCCAGAAGAGACCAACCCAGCCAAGCATCTTGATTCTGAACTTCCAGCCTCCAGACTGTCACAGTCAGATTTCTGTTGAAGCTACTCCTTCACCCACTCTGTGGTATGTTGTTATGGAAACCATTACAAGTTAAGGTACTGCATTAGAACATGTTTGTGATCTATCCGTATCAGTGTTCATGGACCTCACTTCATCAGACAGGTTAACCCAATCACTGTCATGTCCATTGACATTTACACTGACTCCACTTTCTAGTTTTCAAGCAGTGTCAGAATGAACTTTCTTGTGCTGATATCTTGGTACAATTTTGTAAGAATATATCTAAAGTAGATCACCAGAAATAGAATTGTTACCATCCAATGTACAAATGCAAGCACAGTTAATTACAAAAGGGTCAAATTGATCCTGAAGATTTTTCACTTCTAGGAATGGACATGTGGTAGAGCAGTTCAGTCACTGCTTGGGAGGTCACACAGCATACTGCAGTTCCTGGGCTCTGGTCCCAGATGCTCTGATTGGGATCTAGCCCACTGCTAACGCGAAGTCTGGGAGGCAGCAGGTAATGTTTCAAGTACTTGGGTTCCTGCAACTCACATAGGAGACCTATGTTGAGTTCTAGATTCCGGGCTTGGTCTGGCCCAGCCCTGGCTGCTATAGGTATTGGGATGTGAATCAGAAAATGAAAGATATGTGTGTGTGTGTGTGTGTGTGTGTGTGTGTTTCAAATAAAATAAAAACAGATTTTTTAAAAATCTACCCAAGTGTATAAAAGTGGTATTTTTTGAGGCAAGAGTTTGGCCTATTAGTTCATATGCCATGTCTCACACTGTAAGTGCCCGAGTTCAGTTCCTAACCCAGTTCCTGATTCCAGCTTCTTACTAAAGCAGACCCTGGAGGCAGCAATGGATCAAGAAATTGAATTTGTGCCACCCGCATGGGAGGCCTGGACTGTGTTCTCAGCTCCTGGCATGAGCCCCCGGCTTTGCTGGCCTCTGAGCAATGGCACAGTGTGCAAGGGCATGCTTGCTCACTCCTGCTCCCCTCTTCACTTCTCACATATTTTTAAATGTCATTTTCCCTACATGCTTGATGCACTATACATATCAAGTTTTTCCATTTTTAACAACCCATAATTAAAAACAATGCTGGTATTATTCTAGTAGGTACATGTGAAGAGCTCTGAGCATCTCAGAGAACTGACATCACAGGCTGAAGAATCAGTCTCTGAACTTGAATTCTAGCACTGTCATTTCCTTCCCTAATTTGCATCCAGTTCTTTACCTGGCTAAGAAAGAAATGCAAGTCATCAAAGAGCTCTTGAAAGGTATACATGAGGAATAAATGTCAAGGGTTAGACCAAACCCTGAAATGCAGTAAGCCCCAAATTAGTGTTGTCTATTACTGTGGTTCTTAAAAATAATAATAATACACATTGACTGACCATTTGTATTGCTCTTTTTGTGGATAGAGTGTGCTACGGACTGAATGTTTGCAGGAGGCCACAAGATCAAAATTACTCATGGCTTTACCATGGTGAACTTCAGATTGACCTATACGTAGCCAATGTGTATTCTGCCGACATGAACTGACCTTCGCAAAGCTGCTGGGGATATTTTCAACAAGGATTTGGTTAATTGAATGAAACTGGATGTTTGCAGTAGCATGCAATCTTCAACATGCCATTCATCTAGTACAGACACTGACAAAATTATCGAGACCTTGGAAGCCAAATATACATAGTGTAAGTATACTCCTTCACACATAACTATAGCATTCTGAGATCACAAGCAGCAACGGGGCCCAGATTGGCCACATTTGAAGCTAACATTTGATATTACCTTCTCACAAACACAGTAAAATGGCAAAATCAAACCCTTATAAGAAGTCTATAAAGCTTGGATGTGATGTTGACTTCCATTTCAACGGACCTGCTGTTCTGGGTGATGAGGACTGGCTTTCTGGATCCCAAACCAAAGCTGAGAAGTAATCACTTTGTAGTGAGCTACAGGACTGGAAATTTCTAGCAGCAGACCGTGTGTCAATGATGACAGGATCTGGAAGACCAATGGGTTATAAAGTACCTGAAGATCTTGACACTTCAAGAAACCCCATCAGGACGTCAGATACTGACTGTACCTGTTGTGAAACTGCAGCTAAAGACCCACTGGAATCTCACCGTTTCTGCTTCTGTAAGGTCAACATTGGTAGTTGAATTGGAGTGGGCTACCCTCAGACTTTGAGGCCTGGTGTGAAGACTGCAGTCTGCTCTGGCCGAAAGGCAGAGCCTAAATGGTGCAAGTCATAGAACTGGCTTGCTCTGGGATTGGAAGCTTAACTCCACTGCAAGGAAACTCCAGGATGCTATATCATAAGGGTTGGCCTTAAAGCATCCCCACTGAGGCCGGTACACCTTCTCATATCCAAGAAAGTGATCAAAACAACAACAACAACAAAAACCATTCTAAACAAGAGGCAAATTCTAAATAGATGGACATTTACTTATTGATTTCTCATTGAATTGGTTCTCTATCTAGTTGCCAATGGTGTAATCATACAATAATCTATACATTTAAAAATGTATACATTTAAAGAATGCATTTAACTTTTAAATATCCCACTCATTAATAATTAAATAGACCATTATGAAAATGCTACAATTTCAGGTATTTTTTTAAAATAATGAGGGGAAAGCCAATTAATTGATTAATCAATTAAGCCATCATTAGAGTTACTTTGAATATCTCAGAACGTTATAAAGCATGAGTAAAATAAGAACACATAATTTATAAAAAAAGAAATATCATAAAGAGCTATGTGTGTGTGTTTGTGTGTGAGAGAGAAAGAATCTTTTAAAGTTCACAGAAAGGGTGGCAGGGCCACAGCATAGCAAGCTAAGCCCTCCCTGAAGTGCCAGCATCATATGGGCGATGGCTTGAGTCCCAGCTCTTTACTTCCAATCCAGCTATCTGCTAATATGTCTAGGAAGGCAGCAGAGAATGGTCCAAGTCCTTGGGCTCCTTCACACATGTGTGGGACCTGTATGAAGCTCAAGACTCCTGGCTTCAAACATGCCCAGTTCTGGCCATTGTGGCCATTTCAGGAGTGAATCAGTGATGGAAGACCTCTCTCTTTCTGCCTCACTTTTTCTCTATGTAACTCTGTGTTACAAATAAATAAATAATTCTTTTTTAATTCCACAGAAATGGAATTGAAATTTATTTTGGTGCATCAAAGTGAAATTCATGCTTTTTTTTTCATAACAGGGACTTTCTACAAACATTTTGCAGAATCTTTATATGCATGGATTTCAAAAACATTTGCACCAAAATAAATTTTTCTTTTTCATTCTATCCTTCAATGAACTTTATCAATTACCTTCATATGGGAGTACCTGTTTGGGCTGTCCACTTCTCACAAGAAGGGGCCTCAGGAGAAAAACCTATCTTGCAGACACCTTGACCTTGGGCTTTTCAGCCTCAAGGCTGTAGTACTGCACTCGTGTTTGAAGCCACTGAGTCTGAAGCCACTGAGTCGCTGGTGTTTTGAATGGAAACGTTAGCAGATCCTGCCTCCACCCTTTACTCATATTTCTGTCCTTTTTCCTGTTGTGGCCTTCATTCAGTGAGGATGTTTTAGGAGAGGTACACTGAGCCCAGGACCCTGGTTGGGAGAGGAGAGTATGTGGTGTTGGCTTCTACCAGGCTCTCCCAGCCAGGAGCTGGGTGCGCTGCAGCAGGGACGCACTGGTGCTCCACTGAAGAGGGAGAAGGCAGGGCTTGAGGTGGAACTCTGAGGCATAAATAATGTACAGGTAAGAAGGTATGTGTCTTTCGAATCCGCAACACCCACACAATTACAGAATTGCACAATCTTCTCCAAAGACAAAACTTTCCTTAAATCAGAACTATTTTTATACAACTTCCTCTATTAAAGGAAAAAAATGGAGGGCTAATTTCCATGTCGAGACCTTGACATTGAAATACTTTTTTTTTTTTCTGCAAATTTAACAAAGCAATTACAAGTACAGATGCTAGGAGTTCTACAAGCTTTGCTTCCACCAGGAATATTCACATCAGGTCTAAACTGTTGGATATGATAGCTGAACTCAATAACAGGCTGGAAACGACCGACTGTTAAATTTAAGCTCATGCATACTGTGGGCATTTGGCCTAGTGGTTGGGATGCCACATCAAAGTCCCTGGGTTTTAGTACCAGCTCTGCTTCTGACCCAGCTTCCTGTTAATGTACAGCCAAGGAGGCAACAGGTGATGACTCAGGTCGCTGAGCCCCTGCCACCCGCACAGGAACTCTCTGAATAGGGATCCCACTAAGCTCCCAACTCAGGCCTTGGGCCCACACACCAATTACTGGAATTCAGGGAATAAACCAGTGGGTAGCATTTCTCTGTCTCTTTGCCCCTAGAATATAAGAGTCACACACATCTATACAGTCCATACACATAAGCCTTAGAATTTGAAAACATGGGGCATTTGTCAGAGCAAACACACAGAAACTGAAGACATTTGACAGACAGACACTCATTTGCTCAGCATATTGATCCCAAGGTAAGCAATTAAGTATCCTGGAAGAAACAGAAACTTCAGAGTTGCTGTGTCACAGGTTCAAACCCCAGGCCTACAATTTAACTAACTGGGATATTAGCCAGGATATCTTACTCTAGGATTCATTTCAGATTATGTGAGTGAAGACATACCAAGAGATGTAGTGAGGGTCAATCATCTGTAAGCCTTTCTCTCCTTGTCTGAGCCCTTTTATTTCTAGGCTTGTATGATCCATCCATCTGAGAATCATAAAATTATTACTCAGTTCTGAGAGCCCACTACCACACTTAAAAGATGCAAAAGAGAAGAACGTTGCCCTCAGGAAACTTGTAGGTAGGGACAGACATCAGGGTGCAGCAGGTTAAGCTGCTGCTCGGAATGGCAGCATTGCCAATGGAAGAGCCTGACTTAACTTCCAGCGCTGCCACTACGCATGCACACTTGGAAGCAGCAGTTGATGACTTTGGTGCTTGGATCCATTGCCACCCACGTGTGCGACCCAGATGGAGATCCTACTTCCTGGCTTTTCAGCTAAGCCCCGTCCTTGCTACTACAGCCATTTGGGAGTGAACCACAGGATGGAAGAGTCTTTCTCTCTTTCCTCGCACCTTTCACCTTTTCTGTCACTCTACCTTTCAAATAAGTTAATAAACTTTTGCAAATAAAATTGCTTCTAAAAGAAAAAGAAGGTTATGGCATGGTAGCCTAGCAGCTTAAGTACTTACCTTGCATGCACCAGGATCCCATATGGGCACCGGTTTGTGTCCTGGAGGCCCTGCTTCCCATCCAGCTCTCTGATTGTGGCATGGGAAGGCTTTCGAGGACAGCCCAAAGCCATGGGACCCTGCACCCATGCGGGAGACCCAGAAGAAGCTCCTGGCTCCTGGCTTCAGATTGGCTCAGCCCCTGGCTGTTGTGGTTACCCAGGGAGTGAATCATCGGACAGAAGATCTTCCTCTCTGTGTCTCCTCCTCTCTTTATATCTGACTTTCCAATAAAATGATAATAATAATAAAGAAAAAGAAATATGTACCTAACCCAGGAGAGTATACAGGAAATAACTGATGAACAATGAAAAGCAGTGAAAATCAAACAGGTAAACACATAAACGCCACTGGAGCTTGAGCTTGGAGGTGTTTGGGTGCAGGAGGGAAAGTGCTTTCAAACAGTCGAGGCAGCAGTCAGTCACTCACGCTGCCTCCTCACCAGGCTGTGCCTGAGCTCAGCAGGCTGCAAAGTCCCATCCTTGCGATCACAGAACAGCACTGTCTCCTCACAGAGTGGCAGGATGGGCTCATCAAGTCAGAGCCCCTGGAGGGTGTGTGTGTTTGTGTTTTTACTTGTTTGTTTTTGGCAGATGACCTGGGAGAGGCGGGTTGGAGGCATCCTTTCACTGAACCTGTCCTATCTCTTCTTCCCATGGTGTGACCATGCAGGCTTATGCACTGCTCTCTGCACAAGCCGCCTGAGCAGCAGCAAGGCTCTCAAGGCTGCCCTGGGCTTTGGCTTTGAGTCCCCGTGGCCAGGAGTCTTGAGCTCTCAGTCACCGTCACACTTCTCCTGAACAGCCAAAAGGACACACAAACACATGGGAGTCATATGTTTCCAAGCACCTCGTGTCAAAGAGAGGAGGCAAAAATCACAAAAAGATAGAAACCAAACCTGCATGTAACATTTGGACAGGACCAAAAAGAAAATCTATCAGAATGGGAACCATGTTACATCCATATTCTTTAATTCTCTGTGGCTATA
The DNA here is from genome assembly GCF_030435755.1 of Ochotona princeps. NCBI lineage: Eukaryota > Metazoa > Chordata > Mammalia > Lagomorpha > Ochotonidae > Ochotona > Ochotona princeps. The sequence goes on along the minus strand of NC_080840.1, from coordinate 20,057,527 downwards.
GATCGTGGAAATAGAATTGTAAAAAGCAAAAGAGTATTAGGCCAGCAACAGGATCTTATTTGCAGAAAAAAATAGCAGAGAGTGTTTTAGTTATGACCACCTAACAAGCCACTCAAAAAGTAGTGGTTTAAAATAGCAATATATTTTCTCTTCTAGTTCTGCAGGTTGACTGGCACAGCTGGGCAGGTCTGCCTTAGGGGTTAGAGTAGTCAGCTTGTTATTACCTAAAATACCTGAGAGGGGTGGGGTTCCTAAGGAACATATGTTTTTGCTAGTGAGATGGGACGGCCCCATTATCTGGCATCTTGTGGAGGCTGGCCAGGGTGTGCTCAGACGAACAATCACATGCTAGGACAGAAAGCGGGAATGGCTCAGGAAACACACCTGGCTTAAATTACCAGCTTCTGCCCAGCGAGATAACCTAGTGGCTAAATCCTCAACTTGCCTCCACCAGGATCCCATATGGGCACCAGTTTGTGTTCCACATGCTCCACTTCCCATCCAGCTCCCTGCCCGTGGCCTGGGAAAGCAGTAGAGGATGGCCCAAAGCCTTGGAATCCTACACCCACATTGGAAACTTGGAAGAAGTTCCTGGCCCTTGGCTTTGGATCAGCCATTTGGGGAGTGAACCAGCAAATGGAAGATCTTTCTCTCTATATCTCCTCTCTGTATATCTGCCTTTCCAATAAAAAATAAAATAAAATAAATCTTAAATTACCGACTTCTGCAAGAACTACCTACTTAGGGGCTACTCTCAATGACCTAAAGACCTCCCGCCCAGCTAACCTCTCAGATTCCTTTAGCAATCCAAGTTTCAACTCTTCATCTATCAACTGTTAATGTAAGATTTCAGGATCGAAGCCTCTGCATGAGTTTGAGGAGCCCAGTCCTATTTAAATCATAACAAGGGCTCTGAAGCATATGCAGTCAAAGAGCTGGTGGAATGATACGCGCTGGAAGGTATGATGATGGGACCACCTCATCAGAATGTCTCCTACAATCAGGGGTCCACACCTGCTCCCTGGCCTCTCTCTCAAATGGCATTTCATCCTCCAGCACCTTCCCACTGGGCTTGGACATCTCATGGACATAACATGGTGGCCTCAAGGGAGTAAAATTTTCTCCATGGCAACTGATCCGTGAGTATATAAATGGACGCTGCTTGGCCAGGTAGATACTATGCCCAGAGTGTCAGTGTTGCATCTGCCATATTTTATTGCCCAAAGAACAAAAAGAACAAATTGGAATCAGGGGAGCAGAGAAATGGCCTCTACCTTCTGATAAGGGAGAGGCAAGTTCATGTTATCTGAGAGCACGCAGATGAAGATGTTGCAGCAATCAGCTCTGAAATGTGCCATGGACCATGGTTTGTTATCACCATCATTGATGCTTCTATTGTCCATAAGAATCTTTGCTTATCCAAAGTGATGCATGAAAAAGCAGAAAACCCTTGCAACTTTAAATCCCAATGCCGTGATGACTGGTGGCTGAATCACAGTGCGACAAAGATGTTCCCTGGGACTCAGACTGTCCCATGCACCCTCAGTATCCTAACCAGAACCCTTCTCCCACTAATGAAGGTGCTTGGTATAAATGAGACATGGGAAAGCAAGATAAGCAACCTGAGGCCAGGTGCACCTACACAGGTCAAACCTTGCTCCCAGCACGCTGCTCCACACAAACCAAATCTGCAGTGACAAGCTGGTAATTAAACGAGTGGATGACAGGAACCCCTGTGTCATCCATTCTACAGAGTGGCCTACAGAGTGGACAGAGTTACGGGGTAGGGGCTGAAAGATAGGCTCCTTAAGTCGCTCAGCTCCTAGATGAACGGCAGAAATCCACTCCCGAAAATGTCCCTTCAGGGTGATGGCAGGGACAAATGACAGAACATGTGCAGCGGAAAGGAAGGCAGTCCACCTGCAGCCTGGAAACAAGCTAGTGGCAACTAGTTAATCTCAGAGAATCAAAGAAGGAAGGACCAAGTTATTTATTATCTTAGTGCGGTGACATGGCCATAAAAATAGTACCTTCAGCTTTACCAAGACACATAATTTTTCAGATACATAGTTACTTTTTCAGAATCATATAAATCACTGGGATGATTTTAAAGCATGGCCCTTTGCAACTGTAAATTACCATTTGTGGGTGTTTGACTTATCTGTCGCCTTATTAAATCAGACTTTCTTTTTCCCCCTTTCCAAGCTACAGTTATCAGTTCATGATTAAACATTGACAGGGCGTTTGCCTTGTCTTCATAACAGCTCAGAAAGCTAACCAGCTGCAAGGAGACATTTTTAGAAGTGGCATGCCTTTAAAATTCCTTTTCTTATAAACAGAAAAATCAATTTTACTACATACATTTTTTTCTCCCCATTCTTGTATCTAAAGCTCAAGTTAGCATCCACTGAAAGTGTCTGCAGCCTCTATCCCAGCTCCTTCCATGACAAGTGTGGTCTCCAGGCTCCAAGGCAAAGAGCCCAGCTACAGAAACGCGCTCTGCATCAAGCCCAGGTTACCTATCTGCATCAGGTGAAGCTAAACCAGAAACCCCAATGTCGCTTGGACTTGGAAATCCACCAAATCTCTCTACTCTACCCATCCAGTATTTCTGGGTGCATAAAAATGTAAATATTACATTTCACAATTTATATGGGGTGTTTTATAGCACGGAAGAATTAGAACGCCCCTTCTGTAGTGCTGTAAACTCACGCTGCTCTCACGTCACTCAGTTGTATTCCCCCTTTTCTGCCCCTTATCAGTGGCTCTGGGGACTCCTCTACGCATGAAAGCTCCTCACATTCCTCACAGAAGGTCCTGAAGAAGACTGGGTCCCGAGGGTGAACCTATGAGTGCGAAGGAAGGCTCAGTGCCTTCCCTCTCCTGAACTTACAAGCATCAGCTAAAGAAGTTGGTACAGAATTTAGTGCAGCAGCCTTACGTGCAAGGACCTACACAGTGACCTACAAAGTGGGCAAGCTGGCTACTCTATCAACAACAGTAAATATTGACGCAGTGTGGGTGGGAGGGTGCCCTGGGTATTAGCTCACAGAATCTGCTCAACAACTAGATGAGGGGAGAAGACCATTAAGATCTTAATCTAAACCCAGCGTGGGGCCTAGCAGCTAAAGTCCTCACCTTGAAAGCCCTGGGATCCCATATGGGCGCTGGTTCTGATCCCGGCAGCCCTGCTTCCCATCCAGCTCCCTGCTTGTGGCCTGGGAAAGCAGTCCAGGATGGCCCAAAACCTTGGGACCCTGCACCCACGTGGGAGACCTGGAAGAGGTTCCTGGTTCCCGGCTTCTGGATCGGCACAGCACCTACCGTTACGGTCACTTGGGGAGTGAATCATCAGACGGAAGATCTTCCTCTCTGTCTCTCCTCCTCTCTGTACATCTGACTTTGTCATAAAAATAAATAAATCTTTTTTAAAGAAAAAAAAGATCTTAATCTAAGGAGGAAAACTTAAGTGCAGGGAGATGTAACAATTTGCTCAAATTGACATAGAAAGTCAAAGGGTCAGATTCTTGCAGCCAGTAACTTTTTTTTTAATTTTTTTAAAGATTTTTTTTTATTATTATTGGAAATCCGGATATACAGAGAGGAGGAGAGACAGAGAGGAAGATCTACCATCCGATGTCCCACTCCCCAAGTGAGCTGCAACGGGCCAGTACGCGCCAATCCGATGCCGGGAACCAGGAACCCGGGGCTTTCAAGGCGAGGACCTTAGCCACTAGGCCATGCCGCCGGGCCCCGCAGCCAGTAACTTTTAACCATTCATTATTCTAACCCACTTTCTAGGTGAGGAAAACAAGGGACAGAAAAGCAATGTGACCACTGTTCATATCCTGATCAGGCATCACATGGCATCCACACCAAGTATTCCTGGCTCTGGAGAATAAGTTCTGCTGTTAGTGACAAACTGACAGAACAACTCAACTGCCTTTCAATTTGAATGATTCCCTGGCTTTGGCTGCCTGTGGACCTGCTGCTGCCATGTGGACCTGCCTTACTCCTGCCAGGCTGTTAGTACCAAGCACAGCACTAAGAAGGAACAGCTTTCAACATGGCTGAAAGGAGCAGTTGCCTGTGCTATATAACTTCAAGAGTATCCAACCATATGCCCCTTCCCAAACTTAAAGAGTCATTCCCTCTATTTATGCCTTTGTCTCTTACAGATGTAAAACACTATGTTGCTTGAGTAATCCCTATCTCCAATGTCTTTTCCAGAGCAGAAGAGAAAATGAAGGCTTGTGAGCGCAGAGGAAGAGGAAAAACAGAAAATCGCCACAGCCTAAGCTATGGCTCCCTCTGGGATTCAAAAACATCTAAACAGATTTAATGAGCTGGTCTGGCTGGGCTGCCAGCAGGACATTTGCATAAGGGACTGAGAATCCTCCTGGGAAGGCTCTCACCCTAAGAGGAAAGAGGGTCAGCAGACAAGCTTGGCCCAGTGACAAAGCCTTGTCACAGGGAAACAGACACAATTGTGAGCATAGTACTGTGTTCCATCACTCACAGTTGTCTCCACTTGGCACCTGAGAGGTGGGTTGCAAAGGGAACCCAGGCACTACTGCAGAGGCTGGCGAGACACTAGGAAGGGAAGGAGGGTTCATTTACTAGCTACGAAACAGCCTAGCACAAAGAGAGGGGAGGAGGGCTCTAAAACTGGGTTGCCCAGATCCCTGAAGGCTCAACTTACTGATCCTGTTCCTGGACAAGAGGCAATCCAGGCTGACAGGACTGGTGTCATTCTGAGAAGCTGGTGAGAGTGCTAAGACCCAACAGTGCAGCTGCTCCGGAAGCAACGAGAACCTGTGATGGGGAAGAGTGATAAGTGCCAACAAACCTTGCCCAGACAGTGATGCTCATGTTACCTACCCGCCACTAGAATGGGCCCATAGGTCTGTTGCTCAAAACAAGCACACTGACACACATACGAAGATAAAATCAACAAGGTTGCTGATTCTTGATTCTTCAATAAAAGCTGGAGGGCACTGAGCAAAACAATACACAGACACGGTCCCTGCCCTCCGAGTGACGCTGGCTAATGGAGGCTTATGGACAAAAGATTGAAGATTTTCTAGAGGCCTCATTAGAGAAGAACACATGGAGGAAAATTAAGGTTCCCCTGTTTGCCCACAGAAAACAGGCAGATGGGTGAGGCAGCCTGTCCTGTGTGTGCCAGCCACGGGTATGCCTGCTGCTACCCACACACACGCAGAGGAGCCCAGTAGCGACCATCTGCCCCTGACCAATGCAGAGGAACCTCACGGGTAATGCACAGAACCTTGAGCTCAATGAAAGGTTTGTTTCCAGCCAGTTAGTTCTGGGAATGGTTTGTAACCAAGCAAAAGCTGAATTAGCAACATAGGTTTACGGTGCTAGATGCTACTGTGCTCCCCTCTACCAAAAAAAAAAAAAAAAAAAAAATTAAAAAAGACACTGACTTCATTCATGTTGTGCATAAATAAATATGACATGTTGTGGACCAACATGAATTCTCCAGAGAGGCACCAAAAGTTGCTATGGGAGCATGGAAGACCATGAGGTTAATTCTGTCTATAGAGGTTGGTGGAAAAGAGCAAGTGTTCTGAGGGTGGAGGCGCAGGTCCATCACCAGGCAGATGCTGGTGAGGGAGAAGCCGGAGCATCAGCCATCTGGAATCTTCATGTGAACCCCCTGTTCTGGTCTCACCTGTTGCCACCCTATAACCCCTTCAGCAGGCCTCGACTTAGACCTCAGGTCCTCTGGAAGCCTTCCATTATGGACTGAATTACAACTACCCCTCACTTGTTTTTGTTAGAGCGCTAGCCCCCAGTGTGATGGTGTCTGTAGAAAAACTGGATTTAATGAGGTCACCAGGGTGGGTTCCCTATAATTAGGACTCCAATAAGAAGAGACACCAGAGCCGCCTCCTCCACCTTTCTGCCTGGAAGGACACAGTGAGAAGGCACCACTTACAAGCCAGGACTAGAACCCTCACAAGGAACTGAATCAGGCAGCACCTTGACTGTGCAGCTCTGGTTTCCAGGCTGTGAGATACTGTCTGCTGAAGTATGTATGTATGTATGTCTTGTCACGCAGCCAGAGCAGACTCGGTCACTTTCATTGACATGCTCACTTCCACCTGGCTACCAGGCACTCTCCTCTTAATTTCTCCCTAGAACTGCTTCCTGCATTGGATGATGATTCTCTCTTCCTGTCCGTATCTCCCATCAGACTGGGCTCTCAATGAGCGCAGTGACCTTGTCCAACTGCTCCTCTTTCCACCGTGACCCGGAGTAGGTGTTGAATAAATGTGGCTTGAACAAATGCTCTGAATGTGCCTTTCCGTACAGCAGCCAAGGAACACATGAAATAAAACATTAGCTAACTTTTTGCAAAGTTTACTATTTCTGCTATTTAAACCAAGATAACTGATTTAGGAACATGCCCTAATTTGCTGTTTAAAAGGACAATATTTAGCTTGTAACCTAAACCAACCCACTCTTGAATAGTTTGTTTCATGATCCAGAGTAACCTGATCTCTAAACCCTCCAGGTGGCTTTCCTTACTCTAAACATAATCTTTATCTATCCACTTGCATATACAAGCTTTATAGACTTCTCGGAGTTCTAGAATATTTAGCAGTATTTATATCATTCTCATCGGTCATTTTTTTTTTCAGATAAAGAAACTGAAGCTCCACAAAGCTAAAAGGCAAAAGAAAGGGCAGAATCTGGGCCTCCATTTGTTGTTGAGTATATTTGTTGGGAGGAAAACATACAGGACCCAGAGCGACCCTGATTTAAAATACAGAACCTGTATATCTCTCTGCTATAATGGTTAATTTGGGACTAGTACCAAGGAATAGTAGGTTAAGCTTCTGCCTGCAGTGCAGGCATCCTATATGGGTACCAGTTCCAGTTCCAGCTGCTCTGTTTCTAATCCAACTCCTTCTAATGCACCTGGGAAAGAAGCGCAGGATGGCCCAAGCCCTTGGACTTCTGAACCCACATGGTAGATTCAAAATGAAACTTCAAGCTCTTGGCTTCAGACCGGCCAAACTCCAGCCACTGCAGCTATTTACGGAATGAAGCAGTGGATGTGGGATATCTCTCTCTCTGTACTTCCTTCTCTCCCTAAAAACTCTGCCTCTCAAATAAAAATAAGAAAATCTTTTAAAAAATTAATTTTATACAAGACTATATATTTTAATGATTTTACATGAGGCCCAGTGCGATGGCTCAATGGGTTAATCCTTCTCCTGTAAGTCCTAGGAACCCATAAGAAAATTGGTTCATGTCCCAGCTGCTCCACTTCAAATCCAGCTCCCTTACTGTGACCTACAAAAGCAACAAAGGATGGCCCAAAGCCTCGGGGACCCTGTGCTCACATGGAAGACCTGGAAGAATCTCCTGGCTCCAAGTTTCAGATCAGCTCAGCTCCAGCCATTGCAGCCACCTGGGAGTGAATTAGCAGATGGAAGATTTTTCTGTCTCTCCTTCTCTCTATAAATATGCCTTTCCAATAAAAACAAATATTTTTTAAAGATTTTATGTGCATGTATTTACATACACATATATGCATGGAAGGAGTGAGAAACATCTCCTATTAGCTTTCCATGTACATTAAGGAGCCAGACACTGGGCCCAGCATGGTAGCCTAGTAACTAAAGTACTCATCTTGCATACACCAGGATCCCATATGGGCGCTGGTTCTAATACCAACAGCCCTGCTTCCCATCCAGCTCCCTGCTTGTAGCCTGGGAAAGCAGTTGAGGATGGCCCAAAGCCTTAGGATCCTGCACCCACACGGGAGACCTAAAAGAAGCTCCTGGCTCCTGGCTTCAGATCAGCGCAGCTCCAGCTGTTGCTGACACCTGGGGAGTAAATCATCGGATGGAAGATCTTCCTCTCTGTCTCTCCTCCTCTCTGTATGTCTGACTTTTCAATAAAAATCAATAATAACTCTTAAAAGAGAGAGAGAGCCTGAGCATCAATGTATTTCCCTAACCTCTTGCCGACGTTAGCGCATCGACACTGCTGGCTCTACCAAGATAAGGACACATACTTCTCGTGCCGGGGGAAGCATTGTGGAGATCTGTGCACAGGGCAAACTGCCAACCGCCCTCCTACCCTCCGTGTCATAGATTCCAAGGTGATCTGCTTCATTTCTTTCCTTAAATTGTATTTGATATTTCATGTATTTTAAAGGCAGAGAGAAAGAGGGGGAGCGTATGAGAGATTTTCTACACACTGGGTCACTCCCCAAATGACCACAAAGCCAGGGCTGACCCTCGTGAAGCCGGCATCCTGGGACTCAATCTGGGTCTCCAACATGAGGGCAAGGACCCCACTGCCTGAGCTGTCATCTGCTCTCCCACAGGGTGAGCACTGGTAGGAAGCTCGAGTCTGAAGCAGGGTAGGACTTGAACCCAAACATCCCAATACAGCAGGTGTATCAGGCAGCATCTTTTTTTTTAAATCATTTTTTAATAATCTTACTTAGTTGGTAAGGGGACAAAGTGTCAAGGGCTACAAGGTGAAAGTGGGTAATACCATTGTTTCCACATCAATATCATTGTACCCTGTATCTGGGGTCAGGGAAAAAAAACAAAGGGAAAAGCCCCACCCAACCTCCCACCCATCCCAGATCCCCAACGGGAGGCACGCTCTGAGGGTCCTGCTCAAACAGTTTTGATAGTTCATCAGTTCTGGATTGCTGCCAATCTCTCAGTTCCAATCGCAATGAACCCTATTCAGCATCCACTGGCTAACAGTCTCTTCATGGTTGGGGTTCTAAGATCAGCAGTTCAGTTGGAGGGATCTCCAAAGAAACTTCATCTGAGATGATCCCAGGCCTGATTCTTGTGTGAGTTTGCTAGTACAGAGTCCGACACCGTTTGTCACACCAATCAGCTTACGCTCATGCTGGTCCTTGGGATTGCTGGGTTCATTCTGTTTCCAGCCCTGTCTTCCTCGTGAACCAACGGGTGTTGTAGTCCAGTTCGATCCTGCCCACTTCATACTCGGTCCTCACGCAAACCGGTTGGAGCTGCAGCCTAGTTGGGGCGACTCCCCCTAACCCCCAACAGTTCTGCCCCCTACCCTGGTTCCCATGCTTGCCAGTACGCACCGCAGGCTTGTCAAGTCTGTCCCACATCCTGTTTAGCTCTCACACGTGTCGATGGGCATTGAAGCCCAGCTCAACCCAACCAACCTACTATCCAGCCCACACACCTACTGGCAGGTGCCCCTCTGTCCAGCCACCCCTTCCCCTGTCCTGGTGTTCGTGCTGTCCAGTGAGAGTGGTAGCCCCGAAGGAGGTGCCCACTATTTCCCTTCTAGGCCACACTCACTCCCAGATTATGCACTCTCCAGATAGTTCTGGCATTTGACTTGACAGAATTAGCTCCAAGTGCCAGCCTCTGCCAGCTAGTACTGTGGCTAGCCCAACCAACCCTCACCCACTCTAGTTTTTGCTTGCACCAGTCAGAACAGTCAGCCCACCGTGGCCCTTCCCTTACCTAGCCCACAAGAGGCCCACAGGTGTAACAGCCCTGCCTATTCTGATCTGCCCCCATCCCAACTCACGCTTTCCAATGGAAGTAGTTGTCCAGCAGGGGAGCCCACATTCCCCTGTCAGCTTTGCCTCCTCCCCCTGATTATCATATGTGCTGTTTGGGCACTGCAACCACATCTGGTATGGCTCATCTCACCTTGGCATTCCTTATTGTGTACTAGTATGTGTCGCAACCGAACCTGGCTCGACCCACACTCTGTTCTGGCGCTCAGACTCACCAGCGGGTGATGTAGACAGGTTCAGCCTGGTCTGCCCCCAATCCATGCCATGTGTATACCAGTGGGATAATTTCCATAGCCTGTTCTGGGCTGTTTCCTATTGTGCTTCTTGCGCTTACCTGCAGGGATTGTGTCCTGCCAGAGGAGTTGCCCAGGCTCCTCCATCAGAAACTCTCCCAGTGCCAGGTTTTGCATATACCAGTGGGTCCATGAGCCAGCCCTGTTCAGTTCACTTCCTGTCCTAGCAGGAACAGTGGTGTTTCCTGACTGTTCTTCAACCCAATCTGGTTCTTATTGTTGGATGTTTCAGCCCAGCCATTGCTCTTCCATACCCCCATTCAGCTTACACATGGTTCAGTAAGGGCTGAGACCTAGCCTAGTCTGTCATACATTTCCCCTGGTCCTGCAGAACACCAGATGGTGTTGGAGTCTGGCCCGGCTTGGTGCTTCCATTCCCAGTCCACACTTGTGCCAAGTGGGATTACACTCGTATCCTGATCGGAACGCAGCCCCATTTACAGCCCATGCGCTCATAGGTGGGAAACTCAACCCAGCTAGAATATCCCCTTAGCTGCCCAACCGGGCCTATTCCCAGCCTTAGATCTCGTGAAGGCCAGAGGTTGTTCTGATTCAACTTGGTAGAGCCCCTCTCTTGTCCTGTCCCCTTAGATGCTGTGGCTTAGCATCCCTGTCTTACACAGATCAGTAGGTGCAAGGACCTACTTGGCATGACCTGTGCTCCAACCTGATTTCTGTTGTTTCTTGTGAGTTAAGGTTTGTTCAGCCCTGCCCATTCTGTCCCCTTCCAGTGGCAGCCCGGCCCACCCCACATCCTGTTAAAGGATGCACTTTCAGGTGCTGCTGTCTTGACCTGCAATGACCGTTTTGGGTTCCTGCACCCATGTGTGATGACAGGTGGCATGGTCACATCTGGCAGGCAGCATCTTAAACTTAAGGGTCACACTCACTCTGCTCCAGGACAGAAAATGGAGACAAAAAAGGACAGAAAAGTCGTTTTTGTTTTTTTTTTTCAGCTGTTGCTATACAATGTAGTGATTGTCTCTATACTACCTGCTTGCTTCACATTAGTGGCTAGATTAATGAAGCACTTAGAAGGCAGTGTGCCCCCTCGTTTGCCTCCTCCACAGAAGAAGACCGCTGCCAAGTGCTTCTGTCAGGTCACGTGCAGGGGTTCCGTCGCTCAGACTCCTGCCTTTACCACTGAAGACTGTCTCGTTTACCTTCTCATGAAAAGTCCCAGAAGGCAGTGGCCTCATGGGAAATGTTACTCATGGGAGACTCATCTTTTCTGTGCTAGCCAGCCATGAGAAACACTTCATCAGTACAGGCCAGATCATCCAACTCTAGTCAAACCTAAGAAGTAAAACAAGGAGAGGAACAGCACCAAGGCAGAACAAAAGCAGAGATGACACAGCTGAATGAAAGGGTGCTGAGGCGACACATTGCCCAGCATGTCTGCCTGCCTGTTGGAACTCTAGATGTTAAGTGCATCCTGCTGTGTCGCTGCCTCACCTCGGTCACTGCACTCTCACCCTGGTGGGTTCTCTCATCCAGGCAGGGGCTCTAAATGGCCCCTCTATATTCATGATCCCAGAGCTACTCTCCAGCCCTGACCTCCCATTCTGAGCTCAGACAGTTATTTAGCCAACTGCCTCCCCGAAAGCTCCACTGTGTCTCTCGAAAACAAATCCAAATTCAGCATTTCCAACAGGAAGTTAAGGATTTCTTGCTCTGCTTCCAAATCTGCCCTTCTCTCATCCAAAAATCTAGGAGCCATCCTGGGTCACTCTCTTCTCATTGACCCCAACCTCTCACCTATACCAAATATACACTGAGTCTGTCATCTGGACCACTATGCACATTCTGCAATGTCAAGAACAGAATAATTCACGCCCGCCTCTCCAGCTGTTGTCCTAATCCTGAACACCATCCTGTTTCCCTGAACCATCATAAACAAGCTGAATGGGTCTCCCTGCTCCCATTCCAGACTTTTTGTGAGCCATTCTCCACAGAGCAGTCAGAGCAATATTCTCAAACAGAGCTCAGAACATTTCTTCCCTCTGTGAAAAATCCAGTGACTTCTCCCTACACATAAAATAAAATTCAAACTCCTCATTTTGCTTTCACATTGTGCAAAGCAAGGTCCCATCCTGCTAGGCCACCTGCTTCTATCCACCATGCTGCTTGCTCCTTGCTCGATGGCTCTAGCCACAGTGGGGTCCTTTCTCATCCTCAAACAAATTCACTCTGGCTCTGGCTTTTGGCCCTAGCTGCTTCCTCTCCTTCGTACTCTCATACGTAAATCTCTCCAACTCCTCAATGGATTGGCTCTTTCTCAGTCCTCAAGTCATGACTTATATATTACTTGCTCAGAGAGACTATCTCCTGGTCCTTTTCACACAATGACATCTCAATCCACCCTGAATGGCATCGTTACATTCAGCCCCTTCACAGAATGCTGGCATCACAATGTGATGGGATAAGGTGCTATGTCAATTTACTGGCTTAGCGGCCTTCTTTCTCAGTAAAATATAACACCAGGAGGGCGGAGGCCATACCTGCCGTCAGCAGGTATATGGCACCGGCATCCCATATGAGCACCAGTTTGAGTCCCAGCTATTCACTTCACTTCAATCCAGCTCCCTGCTAAGGCACCCGGGAAAGCAGTGCAAAATGTTACAAGTGTTTGGGTCCCTGAACCCACATGGGAGACCTGGAACAACCTCCTAGCCCAGCTCAACTCCAGCCATGGCAGCCATTAGGTGAGTGGACTAATGGGTAGATTTTTCTCTGTGTCTCTCTTTGCAACTCTTTTAAATAAATAATCTTTTTTAAAAAAATTAAATAATCTATACATTTATAGATCAATCTACAAACGCCTTCAATAATTTCCACTTTATCATTAAAACAAAATAATTGCAAAATACAGAAATGCAAATCCCTCTGGGGGCAATAGAGTAAGATTTGAGTGCACACAGGGTTCCAAAATACCTATCTTTAGTCACAACACGCACCACATGAAAAGCTCCTGTCACAGATTTCATGAGGAGGAAATCAGCTGCAGGCGGAGCTGGCTAGCAGACAGCTTTGAGAGGCATCTGTCTTGGTTCTCAGCCAAACACTAGGGGAACACGTGAGAGATTCAGAACAGCTGGACGTCAAAGATGGGTGTATTAGTTTCCTGCAGCTACTATCAACAATCACCATAGTCTTAGCCACATAAAACAACAGGCCTATATTATCTTGTAATTCTCTAAGTTAGAAGAGTGGGAAATGATCTCCTGAATTAAAACCAACATGTCAGCAGGGCCACTCTCTCGGGAGGCTCCAGAGGGGAATCTGTTTTCTTGCCTCTGTTTCTAGTCGCCATGCATGCCCTAGCTCCTGGCGTAGCGCTCCATCCTCACAGCACATCACTCTCGCCTCCATTCCCATCATTCTAGCTCTGCCTCATTTGGACCCACCCATAACCCAGGGTAATCTTCTTAACCATATATGCAAAGCTTCTTTTGCAATTTAATGGAACCTCTTGACACTCTCAACGCATCATTGAGATTCCAAAAACACTACTGCTCATTTGTATTCTGTGAAGTCACTACATCGGAAATTAAAGCAAAATTTTCACTAATTTCAAAATAATAATAAATCCATGGCATGTCAAATTAATAAAATATTTTATGAAAAATAGTTATGTTTCCAAACTGCAAATAAGTCCACAATGAATGATATTGCTTTACATTATTACAAATATTGTAAATGTCTGGCAAAATAGCATACAGCTCAACTCCCCTATCTGCCTCTGCATTTAATCAGTTGCGAGCTCATGTTTCATGTAGCACTTGGAACACTCCATTATAAATCCATGAAAGAATGAGATGATACAAACCCTCTGAAAAGACTATAGGGACCTGCGACGGTTCCCACATGATGTTTTTCCAAAGCAGTGAGTGGTCCCCTTCCCATTCACCTTCAACTTACGCACTTCTGCTTCAAGATTTAGATATGGATTCTTCTAGAAAGTTCTTCCTGAGTCCTACAAGAAGGCTTGTTAGATGTCTTCGTTCAGGTTTCTGTTAGCGTCTTCTGCTTCTCACTGCTCCTTCCCTCACTTCATTCACATTACCCTATCCCACTGGATTTAGTTCCATTTAAGAGGCTATTAATCCCCGCATTGTGAATTACCTGAATATAAAAAAAATATATTTTTTTCCTATTCATCTCTCTGGCCCTATAGAAGGGTGCGCAACACATATTTATTGATTGTAAAATAATGAATCCTTCCTTCTGGCAATCAGCACAGAAAACAGAAAGCAGGATTCGGTAGGCAGTATGTGCTGTTACAGACTTTACTTCTGCCTCTTGGGGCGCATCCCAATTAAAAGGCTTTATCACTTACACAGGGCACCTACAGCTCTGGAGAACTCTGGGCTATTGCTGAGCAGAAGAAATTCTTTCAACCCCTTACAAAGTTTGTATTCCTGTCTTGCCAGATGTTCTGTAGCATTCTGACTCTCACATGAAGGTCAGAGGGCACGCACACAACACATGCTTATGTCCCTTGTAATGGCTTACAACTAGAAGAGGCACATGTGTATACCTAGTTATGAGGAGCGTGAAAGAAAGAATTATTGAATGGCACTTGTTGATGCACGGTAAGGCAGGCTTTAGGCTTTATTCAGGATCCTCTTAATAGCAATAGAGCCTATTGCAATGGGATTTTTTGCAATGCAGAAGAGAGACTGGGCTCAATTCCAAATATAGCATAGACAAGAGAGAAGTTATAGCCAAGCAGTAGGGTAGGGGTTAGTAGATGGAAAATTACTAAAAGGTAGCACGCACAGTAAAGGGGGTTCTGGCTAAGCCATCCTCATAGCATGCCTTCTGAACAACCTGGCCAGTATCTGGGGGAGGAGGAAGGGAGGTGGAAGATGAAGAACCTGAGCAGAAAGCAAGAGTGGCAAATTCTTGCAAACTAATTTAGCAGGATTCTGGCTAAAAGCAGCTCATACAAAGAAGTGCACTGATGGCCTAGGAGAAGGTTCAGGAGCCTAGTTAGTTTGGTCAAGAAAAGAATATTTATTAAGAGTTATCTGCATGCCTACCTGCCACCAAAATTTGCATAAATTGCATTAACCCTGTGGATTAGACCCCCAAACAGGTGTAGAAAAGACAGATAGCATGACTGCTTTTCTTCTGTGGTTCATCTGTAGGGCCATGTCAAGAGGTTCAACCATTGGATCTCTCCCTATCATAGGGTGTCTCACTGGCTTCAACTCTGTGATTCAACACCTACTGTGAAGTCCTGGGAAATGTAAGACTCAGCTGTGTCGATCCCCACAGAAAGAGGAAACCTGAGTAAACACTCAGGACTAGAAGATGTCCCATACTCCTCTCTCCCTTCTTCTCTATGAAAACACTGAGCAGGTGCACATAGAATAAATTATATAAACAAGTTGACAGATAATCAATGCCAGGTATGGTAGCCGTTAGCCTGCACCTTGCAGACCTCCAACTACAGGATGCACAACTGTTGCTACATGCTAATTTAATTACAGTTCTTGAGCTCCTGCAGATATTTGGCAGTTTAAGTCTTAGGTAAGAGCTGGCATGATGGTACAGCAAGCTAATATTCCACCTGCAGTATTGGCATCCCATATAGGTGCCATTTTGTATCCAGTTCCAATCCAGTTCCTTCCTTGTGATCTGGAAAATCATCAGAGGATGGCCCACATCTGTGAGCCCCTGTAGCCACATGGGGAACCCAGAAGAAGCAACTGGCTCCCAGCTTTTTGGAATGGCTCAGCTCCAACCATTATAACCATTGGGGAGTAAACCAACAGATGGAAGATCAATCTCTCTCTTTCTCTCTCTCTCTCTCTCTCTTCCTTCCACCCACCCTCCCTCCGTCCCTCTCTAACTCTACCTTTCAAATAAAAAGTAAATAAACTTTAAAGAAAAAGTCCTAGGCAAGTGATCCTAAAAGGAGAGACACTTCATCCAGCTCTGATGGTTAGAGGAAGGGCCTTCGGAAAGTGACTGACGAGATTAGGATGCTGGGTTGCCTTCCTTTGTAAGTATGTAGATGTAGACATACACAGACATGTACACTCCCTCTTGCTAAGCAATGCTCTGTATCACCTCGAGACTTCACCAGAGCAGCATCCTTTCCAACCAGCAGTAAATCCTGGGAGTACCTAGAGAGGACTTGCGGGAACTCACCCTCTTCATTGACTAGCCTCACAGAAAGGAAGTCCTTAGTATTACAGTGACCCCACACTCACCAAAGACCTAGGTTCCACTCACTTGACTTCGAGTAGAGGGAGATGCCAGAACTCCAGCTATCATGGCCATTTTAGACCGCAGAACACAGAACAGAAAAAGAGATCAAATTTACCCCTTAAGCACATTTCCTAGATTTGTTTCCTGATCCCCTAGCTTGGTGATTGTAGAGAGGAGGTAAGACCCTAACTGGGTTAATTATTTGTTGCTATCTGGAAGTTTTTCTGGAAGCCCTATTCTTCCTGTCTAGCCATCCAACAACTATATGAGCACTTAATTTCCTTTCCAATTTAAAATAACTTGCGTAGCGTATGTTAGTTGCAACCAAATCCTTTCTATTAATGGAAAACAAATATCTAGGAGCATTACATGATTCACCCCAAAAGTGAATTCATTGCAAGGTTAAGACCCAAACCCAGTTCTTTCAACACTGAGTCCACCTGGTTTGGTGTCTACTCAACTGCATCAATACAGGAATGAAAACAAGAGAGTATCCAGTCAAAGGAAATATTAAGACAAATTTGGGATGATGAGGAATGCTCAAATCTCTCCCCCGAGTTCCTTCTATCTTCCAGACTTCTTGCTAAGGAAACATTCCCATAGGGAACAATATAAAGTAACAGAATGTTGTTCTTTATAAGCAGAACCAGCCTTGCACTCCCATGAAAGGGGGCTTGTACAGAAAGCTAAAGAACATGTAGTGAGTGCTTCTCCCCCTCTGAGACATGATGAAACCCCTAAGACAGACCCCAGGCTTCTGATCCCAGCAGCCAAATGAATAAAGAGGCCAATCTGGATCAGGGGTCTCCAAGTACGATTACTTCATGGGAATAAAAACTGCAGGAGGGCTTATTATAGACATGGGATGCAGACAGAGACAATGGATAACAGGTACTGCTACTAAAGTCTCTGGCTGCTCAGATGGGCAGATCTTTCTCTGGCACGGACACAAGGACACTCTTCTGGGTGGAGGTGAGATCCTGAGGAGAAGATGCTTAGCTGTTTTCTCTCCCTCGTCAAAGTGGACCTCAGGCTCACTGCAGGTTATAGAGGGTAAGGTCCCCGGACCACCAGGGAAAACAACAGGGAAGCAGGGACCATATCTTGGGAGAACTGGGAAAGAATTCAAGAGAAACATTGGCAAAAAAAAAAAAACATGCAGGTATTTTGTCCTTCAGAATTTGGGGACCTTCTACAGGATTAGCTGTAAAAACACACCAGCAGCTAGGTGACTATGCCCCATGAACAGATGCTGAAGCAGGCCAAAGACTCAAGCTTCTTTGCTGGTCTGGTTCAGCTCCAACCCCTGCTCAGCGGGGCCTGTTAATAAGATGGCATCCATCTTACTCTGCTGAGTTTATTTTATCTCAGACTCACTGGGGGGGGGGGGGGGGGGACAAAACATTGCAACTTCCCACAAGAAAGCAAATATCACAAGATAAATGACAATGTTGGAATGGAACCCACTTAGGGACCCAGAATAGTCAGATGCAAACAGTTTCAAGACTATTAGCTGTTAGAGGTTATGCCTTATGTCACCCGAAAGGGTTCTCCCCTAGATTTATAGCGTGATCTAATGGAAGATTTATTGCCATCTTAATTTTTCCCCCACTTTAACTTTATGAACAGTCAGCTTGGAATTCCTCTTAGGTCATTTTGGAATGAGGAGTTTCTGGTTTTCAGGAAATGCTTTGTGGTACATTTTCTGCAATAGAAATACTCATATTATGAGTTAAATTATGACTTAAGGCATCTCAATTGATCTCTGTAGATTCCTTCTCTGCCCAGTCCCCTTGCTCTCTGTCCCAGGAAAATGACCTAGAGCGAACAGAGAATAAGCTCTGGGGCCTTTAGCTTCCACTTGGCTACAGGCACAGGGAGAAGTGATCAGAAATTGGTGGGTGGGATATGGACTTGGGACATGTATTCCCAGGCATCCCATCTCCCCAGCTCGATGGAGCCTGTGGCTTAGTCTCGGATCTCAGCTCCTGCCTGCCCGCCGCCTCCTTGCAGCTCGTCTGCCTCTCTATCACTAATCCCTCTCTGTGATAGTCTGCAACATTTGTTCACAAAAACTCATATTTTTTATGATTGTACTTGCTTTATTTTGAGTTTAATTTGTATATGTATATTTATTATTATTATTATTATTATTATTTTACTTTGATGATCTTTACATAGTTGATTTGGGTGCAAAGGGTCAAGGGCTACAGGAAAGTGGGTAAGACCACTGTTTCCACATTCTCTTTTTTCTTTCCTATATCGGGGGTAAGCGGGGAGATAATGGGAGAAGCCACACCCAGCCTCCCAACCATCCCAGGGTCCCTGACATGGGGCATGCTCCAAGGGTCCTACTCCAGTGGTTTCAATAGTTCAACAGTTCTGAATTGCTGCCAATCTTGCCATTCCAAGCATGATGACATCTCTCCAGAATCCACCGGCTGACATAGTTCACCTTAGAGTCTCTGTTTGCCAAAAACTCATTCCTTTACTCTGGCAGCAGAATATCACACACAGCTCCCTGAAGGGTGGACTTGGTTTTCGACCTGTATGGTCTGTGGAATGTGAGCATGCTACAGCACCTCACCACAGCAGCAGCTTTAAATGTGTCGTGGTGTGGGTGGTTTAGCCACTCTCACTCATGCCCTCCATCAGCAGGTGCCAATAAGAGACTCCC
Organism: Ochotona princeps; assembly: GCF_030435755.1. NCBI lineage: Eukaryota > Metazoa > Chordata > Mammalia > Lagomorpha > Ochotonidae > Ochotona > Ochotona princeps. The sequence goes on along the minus strand of NC_080840.1, from coordinate 20,038,764 downwards.
ATCAGCCAGAGTCCCAGATGAGGGACCCATTGGCACCTGTTACGCAAAGAACAGACCTGAATGGTGAGGCTACCTGATCAAGTATGTCACAACCTCAGCTCCAGCTCTGTGTTCAGTCTTGCCTCACTTTCATGGGTCAGGATACAAATCCAGATAATGGGTGGACGAGTAAATATCCAAGGCTACCCTTCTATGGGACATCTTGTGGTCCTAGGATCTTGTCTGCATGGAAGGAATCTTTTTGAAAAAAAAAAATTCAGTTTGCAAAATTCAGAATTTTCCTAAGTGTTTACTATATGTCAGCACCAGGCACAAAGCAATGGGAAGATGAAAGCCATGGCACTCACGTTTATAGGTGAGGGGTAGAAACACAAGTAAAGAAGCCGTTTTAACAGTGTAGTAAGCTGAGGGTGCTGAGGCTAGGGCAATGCTTATCATATGGCAGGTGCTTGACAAATATTTAATTGAAATTAATTTGTTAGTTCTGAAGATGATGAATTACTGGTATTTGCCCTTGCTATTACTGCAGCACACTGTTTCCCCAGATACACTTGTAGGAATTTCCTATTGCTGCTATGACAAACTACAGCTGACTTACAGGCTTCAAACAACACCAATACATTCTCATAGTGTTCTTGAGGCCCAAGATTTAAAATTAAGGTGTCATCAGGACTGTATTTCTTGTAGAAGTGTCAGAGAAGAATATGTTTTCTCGTCTTTTCTAGCTTTTAGAGACCACCTCCATCCCTTGGTCCCTGGTCCCCCCACCCCCTGCCTCACTGCAACTTCATGCTGCAATCACCGTGTGTCTTACTCCTCCTGGTCATCATATCTGACTTCGGGTCCTTTTCAGCAAGATCTTTGAAACTAAGATACCGAGTGTCTTCTCCCCATCTCAAATCCTCAATTGACTCACATCTGTAAAGGCCCTTGCACCTTGCAAGGAAACAAATTCACAGGTTCTGAGATGAGGTTGTGAGCCTTTATAAGGTGTCACTGCTCACAAAAAAGGCAACCCTCCTGACTGCTGGTCTTAGTCTCTGCTTAGAGATAGCCCCTATCTTTGACTTTCTCAGGTAATCTGGCATAGAACAGAGACACCACCCATTCCTATGGCACTCCCTGTCTCCCTAATGGTGTTTTTTTTTATTTCATTTTATTTGTTCCCATGAAAATGCTATGTATTTCTTCATTTATTCTTTCTTGTCCCCCACTGGAAGACAAGCTCCATGAAGGCAGCTATTTTGTAGACTGTTCTAGTAGAGGGAAGCATTGAACAGTTCTTGGCATTTAGTTGGTGCTCCTTTAAACAACCATTTCAACCCAAAGATCAGGTGCCCTGAAGGTAAGAACTCGGCTAGGAGGAGGGTAGAAAAGATGAGGGTTAGGAAGGGGTCCAAGCACAGAGAAAGCATGATCATGTCAAGAAAACACAGCTCATTGCAGCGCACAAACAGGCTTGCTGTCACTACGGAGGGGACACTGCTCCTGTGGGCTACCCCACCTAACGCAACAGAACCTGCCTCCATGCTTTGTTCTTTTGCTGCCTTGGGGCTGACCCCTGAGGATTCATTTCCTAGATTCCCATGTCATCTGTTGATTCGGGCCAGGGGAAGTATTAAGAGGAAATAAGAATTGTCATGGACTGAGTTTTGTGCTTCCTACTATAAGATCTACCTGTGGAAATCCCAAGCACCCCCCACCCCATGTGACTATATCTTGGAGGTAAGTCCTTTTAGAGAGAAATTAAAATTAAATGATAGGACTGGTGTCCTGTCTCAGAGGAAGGAGAGATAGCAGAGTTCCCTCTTGAGCTGCAAGCACACAGAATAAGAGTCCTGGGAGCCCATGGCCGGAAAGCAGTGGGCCACACCCTTAAAGAGAGTCCTCACTGGGAACCAACCCCTCTGACACTTTGTTGGACTGTGGGACCTCCAGCACTGTGAGAAAAAGAACACCTGTTGCTAAAGTCACTCGATCTGCAGTGCCCTGTCACAGGAGCCTAAACTACCAAGGGAAGAAGAAGGACAATCCAGATCTCTCTCTCCTTGCTCCTCTGAGGTCAGCAGCTCTAACTTGTCCCTGGCTCCTTCCCGTTCTAGACTGGTTCACCTGTTCCTGCTGCTGCCAGGCAATGTGGCTCATCTTCAGCCTTTGTCCTCATGTCTGTGCCTTTCTGCCCTTCAGCCTACAGGTCCCCGCCTTTTCTTATCTGTGCGACCAGTTCTCCACATCGGGTCCCTCTGCTTTGGAGCCCACGGTGGTTGGTGTACTTCCGGTCGGACCCTACCTGACAGGGTGGGAGGAGCACAAGTTGTGTGCCAGGACAGCAGTATCACAGCAGCTCGAAGGGGAGAGGCGGGGCCAGTTCACCCAGTATCCTGTCCATCAATGTGCACAACAATGAGAACCTTCCCACAGCACTTCCAGCAGGTACAGAGACATTTTCAGGGCTCCATTTTAGAGAGATCAAGTTGGGCCTGGCACAGTAACCTAGTGGCTAAGGTCCTTGCCTTGCACGCACCGGGATCCCATATGGGTGCTGGTTCGTGTCCCTAGTGGCTCTGCTTCCCTTTTACCTCCATGCCTGCAGCCTGGGAAACAGTCAAAATGGCCCAAAGTCTTGGGACCCTGCACCCATGTGGGAGACCCAGAAGAGACTCCTGACTCCTGGCTTTGGATTGACTCAGCTCCAGCTGTTGTGGCCACTTGGGGAGTGAATCATCAGACGGAGGATCTTCCTCTCTATCTCACCTCCCCTGGTATATCTGATTTAAAAAAAAAAAAAATCTTAAAAAAAAAAGATTAAGTCACAAAAGCATCTACCTGCAGAACCTGTAGAAGGAGTCTTTAAATTTCCATCTTCCATCTCTAATACGATGCAGACACTGCCTTAGACACTGTGTTTTCAAGAGGAGGGGTACTAAGCAGAGAGGAGAGGCGACAAAGTGAACAGAAGGTAAGAGCTGGCCCTCCCATCTTCTCTGGATCCAGCCATCCTTCTTCCTAAATTGTGTCTAAACCACAGTTTACATGACGTGCCATGCCACAAAAACAGGAGTGCCCCTCCTCACCCACTCTTCCCTTTACTTTTAGGATTCTTGCTCTTAAAGGATTAAGAACAACAGAGGCTAAGAAAAAGAAAATCAGAATCGCCCCAGTCAGCACTCTGAATAAGGAACACATAGGGCAGGCTCTGGGTCTGCAGGATCAGTTCCACAGAGCAAGCACAAGCCCGGCCTGTTACTTCTTCATGACTCTTGAACAAAGCTTCTTTCTCCCTCTCTTGCCCTTAGCTGGTTTATCTTTCTCCCTCTTTTTTTTCCTCTTCCCTTGTTTATTAATTTTTTTCATATATATTCTTGGAAGCATTCTTCCTCCCATCACTGTCAGCAGCCATAGCGGCCCGATTAGGGCCCTGGCAGATGCTCCATGAGATGTGTAGACTTGGCAGTGAGCCTGGGGGGGGGGGGGTGGGAGGAAGCACTCTCGGGAAAGAGCAGATAAAGCACTCAGCACTCCCAGAGCCCCAAATTCTAATCTAATCAGAATCGCTCTTCAGGTGGCCGACGGACAGAGACAGGAATTGAATGCTTCATCATACAGAACTGATCGCTTTTAAGTGATACTAGAAATGCAATTCACCTCCAAGAGAAGGCTGCTGAGATTTATACAAATTGCTAATATAGTTAAGGTTGGAGTGGAAAAAGACAACAGTTCTGGAACTGAAGGGAAACAGACCACGTCAGGGCTCAAGCAAAGCTCCAGCCCCCAGAGGAAGATTCCTGTGGGAATTCAGATGGTGGGAGTCTGTCCTGCCATCTCTCACTCCACACCAGCCAGGGCACACAGGGCTCCCCAGGCTGTCTCCACAATGATTGGCACCATGGAGCCTGCCACGCTGTGACAACACTACATTCAGCGGCAGCACAGGACAGGGAGACTCATGTGGTTAATATTTGGACATTGAGGTGCTGTATGGAGTCCTTGAGACACATTCACTGGAAGGTTCCGTTACCTGTTTGAGCGTTTAGGCTTTTCTTAAACACAGTGCAGATGAGTGGGAAGCCTCTTCATCTCAGACAGGCCCTTGGCATCCATGTCTTGAACAAAGTTTACACCCGAGACCAGCAGGTCCCACTACTCAAGGAGCAGATACATCTCGATGGCTTCTTTCTCCTCCTTTTCCTCCTCTTCCCCTTCCTCCTCCTCTTCAACTTGTTCAGAACTCTCAGATCTCCTTAGGCCGTAGGCTTAGTTGAGTGGGAAACTTTTTCTTCTTACAAAACTTTATGCAAGCACTGATTTCAAAAAGAACATTAAGAACAGAAATCAGGCTTTAAACATGTGTTTATTTGAGAGGCAAATAGGACAGAGATCTTTCTTGTGCCAAGTCACTGCTCAAATGGCCACCACAGCCGTGGCTGGGTTAGGCAGAGGCCAGGGACCATTAGTGCTGAGTGGAGGACCCCCTTTTCACTAGGCCAGAACACCTTCCCAACTGCTCCTCCTGGTCCTCTCTCCTTCCCAGGGTAGATCTGTATGGCAATCTAAAGGCTTCCTCCACCCTCCCCAGCAACCTTCCCTTTTCACTGGCTGGGAACCTGGAGGACTTGCCGTGATGTCATTCCTATTGCTTCTCACAGACATGGTGAAACCAAGAGGGTGTGGGTGACTCAGAGCACATTAGACATGGGCTCTGGGAAGCCAATTCCAAGGGTCTGCCCTACAGAATCATTCTGAGGAGCCTGGGGAATCCAAAAGTGAGTTGTGATGGCTGAAGACAAGGACTTCTCCCAACACAGTACCACCACCAGCAGCACAGCAGCCATTCAGTGAGCACTTGTCATGTGTTAGGCATTGAAGGGAAAAATTTACAAGCATTGATTCATTTAGTTCTCATTGTAACAGTATGACATCAATTTCACTCCCATTTTACAGATGAGAAAACTGAGGCATCAAAAATCAGATTCATTCCCTGTGGTGATAAAAATCACCAAATCTTGGTGGCTTGACACTATCCTACATTAACACAAGTCCTGTTTAACATCCTGCACCCACCTTATCTTTCAAGGAAAGATGCTCTTGAACACAGGTATAAAGCAGGTGCAGCTCTGGTTGGCATGCATCTCCCATCACCCGGAAACATCACTGGTACATTTGCTGGGATTGAGATTTAGGGACCTGCAGGCATGTCCTTGTATGCAAGCTCCCTTCTGTCTTCACTTCTCCAAATTTCCAAATGCGTAGGCTTTTCAAGCACAATGCAAAGCCCACTGGCTGGAGCATCTTTATCCTGACGAGAGCTGGCATTTGGCCCCTTCAGAGCTGGCCTTGCCTCTGTGACTGTGGCCAGAATTTCTGCGCTTATTGTTTCAGCCAGGCAAGTAGAGACTATTTTTAATTCATTCCTCCTCCACTTTTTAAAAATCTCATGTTCCCTTTCAACATACAGTAAAATTGTCCCATCTCCCAATAATTTTAAGAATTGCCAGCTATCCCGAGACACAGAAAAACTTTGAAGGCACTTCACTTTGGGTCATTTGCTTTCAGTAAATGTCAAGACAGGCCAAATTGGAAAACCGATAGTTTCTCTTTTTTGCTTTTAATTCCAAAAATACAAAATCAAAGCATCCTGTAAGCTGTGCCTAGCACGGCGGCTGTCCCAACCGCTCCACCATGTTTGAAATCTCTGGTGTGCCATCTCAGGCAGTGAACACAGCCAAGGACTAGAGATAGGAAATAAAAGCTGCTGCTTCCACTCTGGGCGCTCTTGCCAAAACTGAGAGCAACAAACGGTTCCTACTATGTAGACAGGAATCCATTTTTGGTTGCAGGATACTTCTCCGCTGAGACAGCATTTATACAGGCCACTCAAGGGACAGAATAACAGCCGGTGAAGAAAGAAGAAGAGAGATACTGTTTCCGGCCATGCAACTTGTCCCTGATGGACTGCAGCCTTCCCGCTCAGCACACGCTGCCAGACATCGTCTGCCCTGCGCAGCATCTGGTTTCCTACTTCAAGCCCCTCCTTTGTCCACACAGTTCTCCCCCAGCAGGATCTCCAGGCCCCCTAATACTTCTTAAGCTGAACTGGAGTCGTGGGTCTGAGACGTCTCAGCTGCCTTGGAGACCCAGGGAGTCCCAGGGAGGAAGACCTTGGTTTTGTTCCTAGGCCCACCGGTTTTGTTGGCCTCGATCCTGCGGCCGGCATCCAGCAAGCTGTGATTCGAGCCAATCCCATAACCACTTCAGTACCTCAGTTTCCCCACCCATAAAACTTAGCTCTGGGACTTGGGAGTCTTAATGAGCATGGGCTTTTCCTGGATAAGTTTGCCAGGTGCCGGAAACATCTGTGGCTGGAAACGGAATCTGCTCTATAAACAGAATATAGTATTCGTATACACAAGACCGTAGCTAAAGTCCAAACGTGAACCAAGCCTTACTGCATCCAAATCCATTCAGTATAGGTATGGTGGGAAAACTCAACTGCTTCTCTTGCACTGTAGGTTATATTAGAAGAGTTCTATTCTTTTTTTTTTTCTTAAACATTTTTAAAGATTTATTCACTATTTCTTGAAAAGCAGAGTTACACAGAAAGAGGGACAGACAAAAAGAGAGAGAGAGAGAGCGAGAGAGAGAGAGAGATCTTCCATCTGCTGGTTCACTCCTTAAATGGCTGCAACAGCCAGGTCTGGGCCAAGCCAACACCAGGAGCTGGGGACTTGTTTTGGATGTCCCATGTGAGAGCAGGGATTTAGGAATTCAGGCCATCTTCTACTGCTTTCCCACGCTATCAGCGGCTTAACCCACTACACAACGATGCCAGCCTCTATCAAGCTCTTTTGCTAAGACAAAGGTTTTTGATTAGAAAGCAGAAGAACCCATAGGTCATACAGGAACTCCTTTAAGTCATATAAAATACTCCAAAACTATAAATACTCCAGAAAGAACATATGTCATACTTATTAGAAGATTCCCAAGCTCAACACAGTAACGTTTCACACTAGAAGAAGAATTCTTCAGGAAGTCATCGAGAGAAGAGTTGTGGCATAGCATGGTAAGCTGCCTGGGACACCTGCATCAGAGTGCCAGATGGAGTCCTGACGACTCCGTTTCCAATTCAGCTTCCTGCTCATGAAACTTGGAGGTACAGGATGATGATTCACGTTCTTGGGTACCTGCCATCCCTGTGAGAAACCAGAATACAGTTTCTAGTTCTGGGCTTTGGCCAACCCTGACTATTAGAGTATTAGCGAACAAGTAAATGGAAGCACCCTCCATTTCCCCTCACTCCCCCAACTGCCATGCCAGTCTGCCTTCCAAATAACACACATAAAGCTTTAACAAAAAAATGTTTGGCAAGTGTTTGATACAGTAGTAGGATGCTGCTTGGGACACCTGTGTCCCATATGGAGTGCCTAGGATACAGTTCCAGCTTGTCTTCCAAACCAGCTTCCTGGCAATGTGCACCTGAGAGGTGACAGGTGCTGCCCTAAATGCTCGGGTCCATGCCACCCACAGGAGAGACCAGATGGCGTTTCTGGCTCCTGCCTTCAGCCTGGCCTTTGTGGGTACTCAGAGAGTCAGTCAGTGGATGGGAGAGGTCTCTCTGTTTTTCTGCCTTTCAGATAGATAAAAATAGAAAAATACAAATTTATTAAAAAAAAAAAAAGACATTTACAGCCTGGGACCAGATACTGACCAGTATTTGATTCTGCCAAACCAATTCATTTACATAGTGTCTATAAAGACCACAAAGTCCCCAAATATTTACTGCCCAGCATTTTACTGAGAGAGAAAAAAAGGGGGGGGTTGGGGAGCCTCCCTCCCTGAGAATGTCCTTTTAGTCCTTGGGGCTATTGCTGGAAACCAGACTCTGTGGTTGCACCGTGTTGGTCATACAGCCTTCCCCAACAATGGCTTATTGAATGCCTGATACTGTCAGTGCAAAGTTGCTTCACCCATATCAGTTTACTTTTTTTCCTTCAGGAATCCTGCATTGTATAGAATTACATGCATACACCACATGATCATAGATTTATATAAAATTGCCAGGTTTCTTTAGAATGAAAACTAGCAATTTCATATAAATCAAGCTAGTGCTATTTCCTTTGTTTTACAGATGAGAAAACAGGTGCAACTCCTAGATACTCGGTTCCTAGGTGAGGGAGCTGCCTGAGACAGCCACTTCCCACACTGCTTCTTCCTAAACACTTTACAAGTCCCTCTATAGAACACAACTTTTCCTAATTTTCAAGAACCCAGTCTAATATTGTTTAAGCAAGGCTTTCACCAAATCTAATTGACCACAAAATGTTTTCTTTTTTTCCCCTCTGCAAATTAGCACCTAAGAACATGGCACAAAGCAGGTATATTTCTTTTTTTTTTTTTTTAAGATTTTATTATTATTGGAAAGCCGGATATACACAGAGGAGGAGAGACAGAGAGGAAGATCTTCCATCCGATGATTCACTCCCCAAGTGAGCCGCAACGGGCCGGTGCGCGCCGATCCGATGCCAGGAACCGGGAAACCTTTCCAGGTCTCCCACGCGGGTGCACAGTCCCAAAGCTTTGGGCCGTCCTCGACTGCTTTCCCAGGCCACAAGCAGGGAGCTGGATGGAAAGTGGAGCTTCCGGGATTAGAACCGGCGCCCATATGGGATCCCGGGGCTTTCAAGGCGAGGACTTTGGCTGCTAGGCCACGCCGCCGGGCCCCAGCAGGTGTATTTCTAACAGGCTTTGAAAAACAAGTCCACTTGGGCTTGGCAGCGTGGCCTAGTGCCTAAGGTCCTCGCCTTGATCCCATATGGCCGCTGGTTCTAATCCCGGCAGCTCCACTTCCTCTCTGTCTCTCCTCCTCTCAGTATATCTGACTTTGTAATAAAAATAAAATAAATCTTAAAAAAAAAGAAAAAAGAAAAGCAAGTCCGCTGCCTGCATCTGCATCCAAAGTGCCTGCAACGTGTACCTAGGCACCCCCATCTCTGTCTCCCTGGCTCCAGTCCTCTCCTGCCTTCCATACGACTGCTCTGAGTGTGCACAAGTGAGACGCATTGCACATTACTCCATGGGCAAATGAAACTCCATTTTCACTAACACAGCCTGCGTAGTCTATGCCATTGCTGCAGGCTATTTCCACTTACAGGCATAACGAAACTCCTTGCTTGAGTGGTGCTGCCTGGATGTTCACTTCATACACTCCAACTACCCCAGTACTTCCATCAAACTGCCTAACCTCCCTCTCTGCTGAAGTATTTGGATTTATGCAGGCTTTGGCCAATAGATTTTTATCCAAAATTTGACGTGACCTTCTAGTCCAGGTCAATACTCATGCAGCTGCGAGTGATTTTCTTTTAATCATCAATACCCTTTGTTCCTTGGGGAAAATATTTCAGTTTATAACATATTAGAAGCGTCCTCACCTGCCCTCTCATAAAATATCGACTTGGTAGGGTGGTTAGAAATCTCACAACCAATGACAGACATTCATGCACAAAAATAGCACATCTCAAGCTTAATATTTTATTGCCATATTTTGAAACAACTGGTTAGGCAGCTGCTACTGTTACCTTCCAATTACTTTTCATTTTCCCAAAGTTTCAAATGCAGGCTGTAATAAATTAAATTGCTATAAGCTCTTTTTGAAAGGAAATAAAGATCATTCCAGAAAGGACTGAAAAGAATGGGGGGGAGAATGAAGCTGAGGGGAAGAAAGGGATATTTGCAGAAGGAAAATGGAAGCTTCTATCCCCAGTGCCTCCACTGATGGCTTCAGTCGCCCTGCGGTGTGCGTACATGGTCCTCCATGTGATATAGGGCCTCTCCATTTTCAACAGACTGAGCACTGAGACCTTGCAACTTGTTAAAAGGTATCTTCCTATAATTTTGTAAGTGTGCCCAAAGAAATTCTTTCATCAAAGGCTGAATTCTTGGTAAGGTGCTTAACATTCGATCAGCATTTCTCAAATACATGAAAAATCTCCTAAAAAGACAAGAGGTCATATTTTGGGGGGAAAATGTCAGCTGAACAAAACTGCCCATGATTCTGATGGAATAGCAATGCAGAGAATGATGTGAATTCCTCCCCCCACACGCATGAGCGTGTTTCTGCTTTATAAAGTATGAGGTTTGTGTTTAGACATTCTATTTTATTAAAAAACTATATTCTAAACTGTCTTCATTTTTGTTTGAGACACTGGCAGTGGAAAAAGTACAGTTTCATCACTAGTTCAATAACCAAAGACCTTTTAAGGGTTAGAACCCATACAAGGTCCCAGGCAGGCTGCAGGCATACAATCCAGGTCTCTCCCCTCAGGAAGTCATTGACCTGAGCCACCAGGTGCACGGGCAGGGAACTGGAGTCAGGAGGCAGAGGAATCAAACCAAGGAAGCCTGGTGTGCAACACAAGCAACTGTCATATTTCATCTGACTCACTGATCCTAATTTCTGGAGTTCAGGGTGAGGATAGGAGGCAGCTTGTCATAATTTCTCTTCCCTGCCTTTGCCAGAATTCAGCATAGATTTGACAAAATTAACAGCATGGAGGCTTTTCTCCGTGCAATGTTGTGAAGTGACATGCATTTGCTTTTTTTTTTTTTTTTACTACACACAGGCTCTGTCCAGCTAACAAAGCCCTACTGTTGTTTCAGGCTTGTGGCATAAAAGCCCTGTGCAGCCATGGGTCTTGCCAGCCTTTTGGCTTCCTCCTCCTCTTCTTCCATGTCCTGACAAGGGTTCTAGTACTCCTAACCTCTACATCCAGGTGGCTAGTTATAATGCTTTATTGCATTCTGGCTCACTAATATCATCTGGCAACTTAAATAACACTAATAAAATAAAAATTTTTCAGGCCTTATTTCTGACCTTAATTTTTTAAAAGCTCCCCAGGCTACACCACCAGATCCCTGAAGCATTGCACAGAGCAAAGTTGGGCAAGCAACACCATGGCAGGGGTGCTGGTGATACTGTGCCTCCAAGCCCCTGAGAAGGTCTGAATGGAGGCCTGAGACATATTTAATTTCTACCTAATTTGCAGCTGATGCTCACTCGGGGGCCATATTCAGAGAAGCTCTTGTGGAAGCTGCTGGAGGATCAGGACTTACCACCCTCTCATCTTCGCACTGTTTGGTCCCACTTGAGGAATAGACATAATGTCCTTGCAGGCACTCATGGTACAGAGTGACACCCCTGGTGATGAAGACCCTAAAAAATGCCAGTCTGTCCTTCCACCCAGGGCCTATGATGTGCTTCGACAGCAACACTGAAAACCACTTGCATATTACAGATGGAGACAGACTTTACCTCCGAAGCGTCAGAAAGTTAAAAAAAAAAAGAAAGAAAGAACCAAATCCAAGCACCAAAATGACAAGTACACACCATGGATGTTTTCGGATACAAGTGTCAGTCCAGTGTTGACTGACTGGTTGGTCTTTCCTTCTCAAGGCAATGAGAGACAAGAGTCTGGTCAGAGGAAGAGAATCCTGAAATTGGGAGCAATGACTTACTACTAACACACTGAATACGTCCAAAATCCGTGCAGGGTTTCCATCACCAGCCTCTAACAGCTTCCCGGCAGAAACCCCCAAAACTGCTACAGTCCGTCAGTACAAGATGGGAAGATTGTCATCTGAGATTTGCCACATCAGGGCTTCATCAAAATGCGAAATCAACACCTTCCCTTTCTCCCTCTCCTACCCCAGATGATTTCTGAATTTCCGTACATTTGTGAATTCACAGAAGCATGAACAGAATGACAGGAACATCACAAATGCAAATGTCTTTGTTCCCTAAAAAATGCCTGCGGTTCCCCTTCTCACTGAAGTTAACAGGGAATGGACTCCACAGTAGGATTGCCTTGAAGCCACAGGCAACAGCGAATTGAAATTTTCCCAAATAAGGTGAGCATGTACTACTCACACGCCTTCGGTCATTTCCTTTTCCAATGTAGATTTGTACTTTAATAAAACTGACATCTGCATCTCTCAAGAAATACTTGTCAAAAGGATCCAGCTTAATTTTGTTTGCCTGAAATGTTTTCATCTCAGACCAAATTTAGAATAACCCGCCACCTGTTTTCCTCACCAATCCCAGCAGAGCAGCAAAAGCTCCCCTTTTACATCCACTTGCCAGGTGGGAGAGCGAGCCTGATGGCGGGGGGGGGGGGGGGGGGGGGGGAGGATTCCAGAGATGCTTAATTAACATCTAAGCCGTGTTTCCTCTAGAGCTGCTGTGAATCTTTATGCTCTACGTGCAACAAAGAACACATCTCACCCATGGTATATCAGAGTATTTCAAAAACACCATTCAAGAAATGCTGAGGCACAGACTAATTCAAAAGGAGGGTAAATGACCTAGACTGTTCCAGACACAGCGTTTATCAGTAGGTGATTCTGCACTGATGTCAAGTGCAGCGCAGGGGTTGTTAGTGGTAACAGACACGGGGCTAGGCCATCTCCTGCTCTACTATCATATTTACAAAATCACTTTTATCCTCCTAGTGCTTCTTCAGGCTGCAGCCTTCATCTATTGAATCTGTTGTAGTCTTGAATCTACTGAGGATTAATGGCAACTAAGTCTTGGCACATACATGGGTTTGGTTAGATTCTTTTGAATTGGAGAGCAAAACCAACAGCAACCAACTCAAAGTCACTGAAGGCCAAAAAGGAGGGGAGAGGGGAGGGTAGGACAGACGACAGTGTTGCTCAGATGATTCAAAAGTGTTTCTGTGAGATGCAAGGGCAGAGTCCAAACAGGCCTCAGAAAGGGACTCTAACAAAACCCAAGTGTGCAGGAATCCAGGAAGAATTCAGCTTCTGGTTTCTGCCGCCTCTTCCCCTAACCAGGGGTGGAGAACCTTTATTTTCCCCGAGGGCCACTAGGACATTTATAATATCATTTGAGGGCCAAATTATCAACTTCAATAACTGCCCTGCTGTAGATGAGCTGAATTCTGACCCTTTCTTGCAGATGCCTTGGCAGGGACGAACCAGATGATTTCCAGGGCCGTATGCGCCCAGCAAGCGGTATGCGCCCCTACCGCAGGCCATGCTTTTCTTCTCAGGCCAGAACTCAGAGTCAGAGAGTTCAGATAGTGTCAATTTAAGAAATCTGCCAGACACAGTAAAGACTCAAGTCTCCATTCCTACTTATCAGGAAAGGGTCACGGACTGGGTATGGTGTTAGTCTGATCCAATTATAATCACAGCCGTTAAGGGTTCACACTGGAATGTCATGAGTCCGGGGGATCAGGTGGATTAGGAGAGAAAAAGTCCCTTGGCAAGGGGAGAGGAGGGAAGAGTTCACAATGGAAATGAGGCTTTCTCATCAAGAGGAAGGTATGTTAAACTGTTTTCAGAGGGTCAAGGTAAGGAGGCAGGCTACACTGTGCAGAGGCCGAGCTCCGGTCCTAATCCTATATTCAGGGCTGGCTTGGCTTTCACCTGATATCACCTTTTTGAAGTTCGGTTTCATCAGCACTGAGCAAGAATGGTGCTGTCTCGTTCTCTTAGTATTTATTTTCAGTACCAAGCACACTGGCTTCACAATGCATTTGTATTCCTCACGCAAGATGAGAAAATAGGTGAGCATGCACTATGGGAAATGTAAAATTATATATTAATGGAGATCTCTTAAAAGCTGCTTTAAGACATGGTGTGTCATTTGCTTTTTTTTTTCTCCAAGTACCTAGTTCTTTTGCCTCCAATTACAACAGGGCTCTCCTTCAGCAGGTATAGAATGTCAGAGATCACAAGCCAAAACAATACCTCCCGCTCATTAAGACCAGAACAGAGGTTTCACTTAGCACATGCATTTTGTATTTCTTTGGCCCATTGCCTCCTCAGAGTGCATTCCTGTCATAGTACAGTGGGTTAGAAGTGGAAATCATCAGTAGCAATTCCTCTCTGTATCTCATTAGAGGTCTAGTTTCTCCATAATGCACATGAAGACCTTTCATTAGCACTAACAGGAGCTACATGCATCACTGTGATCCAGATGAGGTTATTGGGACACGTGCCTGTCCGATTGCAGAAGTATGACATGCAGAGGCACACGATTAGATTATGGAACAAGTTAGGATCTTTGTGACTATTTTAAAAATGAAATGCAATTATGAAAATTTCAAAATGGAAAAGGGCAAGAATCAAAACTAAAGTATTACAAGCAGATGGAAATGAGAAATGAGTTAAGCCAGGGAAAGCCAAATGACAAGATAAACAAAGGTGGAGAGATTACCCAGGGGGCCTGACAAAATAAAAACTGTCTCCAGTACACACAAAAGGAAGACATTGGTAAGAAAGACTTCAGTCCAAGAGAAGGCAAGGAGCATTTACCGTCAGAAGTGGTAAACACTGCTCGACAAAAGTTAAACAAATCCTTTGCCTCCATGTCCACAAAAGATGGAAGGTGCCAGAAATGGCTGTGCCCTGAAGAAGGGTCAAGGAGAAATTACTGAAGGAAATAAAAGCAACACCTGAGTTTGCCTTATAGGATGACATAATTGCCAAAGTAATAGGAATATTTTTTTGCTACTGTAGTCAACTTTAAATAAGCGAGCTGAGAAATAAGTCATGTTACGCTGGTTCTAATCCCTGCAGCCCCACTTCCCATCCAGCTCCCTGCTTGCGGCCTGGGAAAGCAGTCAAGGACGGCCCAAAGTCTTGGGACCCTGCACCTGCATAGGAGACCTAGAGGAAGTTCCTGGCTCCTGGCTTCGGATCAGCACAGCACCAGTCGTTGTGATCCCTTGGGGAGTAAATCAGCAGATGGAAGATCTTCCTCTCTGTCTCTCCTTCTCTCTGCATATGACTTTGCAATAAAAATAAATCTTTTTTAAAAAAAGAAGCAATGTTAAAACTGAGTCTGATGAAAAAGTTGTAGTCTTTCACTTTTGTTCAAAAGCATGAATTGTTGGATTATAAGAGAAAGCATCTTTTTTGTTTTTGCAAGACAGCATCAGAAAAATTGGGATTTATGCTAGTTTTAGAGAATGATAACACATATGGAAATGTACCTGAACCTTTTTTAAAGTACTTCTAGCAAACCCTAGAATAGGCATGAACTCAGCTTTACCTCTTTAATCCCCTCAACTCATGACAGTTCCAGGGCATACTGAAGTTAGTAAGCCTGAGGATAGAGCCACTCTTCAGCAAACTTCTTGCCACTGATTCAATGAAATGATTTTAAAAAGATTGCATAACCCAATCATAAGCAAATACAAGTGATCTCAACATCTAATCCCACATAATAAAACTGTGAGTCTACGAAACTGCTCATATGATCGTGAATGCTAAAGGCTTAACTGTCTATGAGAATAAGGAAGACACAGTGCAAAAATGCCTGGCCTTGAACAAAATCCTTTGCAGCGGCCCAAATTCCTCAGACCTGGGGTCATGGCTCGCGGAGACCACTGTTGCACTGATGAACTGTATTCCTATAAAAGCCTCCCACATATCCATTCTGAGTTCTAGAAGTACTGTGGTGCCAGACAAACTTGGGATGCGTTATCCACTTATGGAAAAATTCATCTCAAGACAATGGGCACCATGGGCTGCAGCACTCTGCTCCAGCAAGATACAATTCCCCAGCACCTCTGGCTCTTTTTCCACAGCCTTTTCTCAAAAAAAAAACGAGGAGTCAAACCAACGCATTTGAATCCATTCAGACGGGTTTGGACTCCAACTAGGGAGTTACCACTTACTAAAAGCAGGTTCCAAATCCAATATGGCAGCATTGTAGGATCCAGAAACCATGCACTGCTTTTCCCTTTCCTCAGTTTTAACAGATTGAGGTATGTATCTATCCTTCCATATTATTATGTCCAATTGAGAAAGGATCCTCTGTTGAGATGGCCTAAAGCCCTCTTTCAAGTACTTAGGAATTCATCTTGCATTGGCTTGGTTTTATCTTCGGCTCCTGCAGCATTTGCCACCAGATCAAGGACAGAACCTGTATCTTGTCTGTATATAATCGTGTGAGTGTTTGACATTACCTGAATTATCTGTACTTGAATTAGGTAATAAAAGAGAAACAAAAAAACAAAAAACAAACTCATAACTTTATGATATCTACACAGAGTTCAACACTAGCACGGTAAAAAAAAAACTGACCAATTTCCTAAAGGATGGTATAAAAACCACAGTGTGAACAATGTAGTAACAATTGGGAAGACACTAAACTTCAAATATTGAGATATTGTAAATGAGAAATCATATCACACTTCATTTTAGTTTATCAGATATCTGTATGTACATTTCCAAGTTTCCAAAAATGGAAAAAAATACTTAGTTTACATTGATACCAAAGGCATTAAGGAGCCAAGACAGGTTATGGAATCAATATAAGGGTTTGTCAACAGATGAATGGATTTTTTTTAAGTCCGAAAAACACACAAAATTGAGTACTACAGTCTTTAAAAATGCATGGAACTGCAGAGTACACGCTAACTGAATTAAGACAACCTGAACTGCACTGACAGACAGAAAGGATGGCGACAAGCAGAGGCCGAGGTATTGGGAAACAAGGAGATGACAATTAAAAGGCAAGGGGGAATCCCAGAGCCTATAAAACTGTGTCACATAATGCAATGTAATTAATAAAAAAAAAAATAAACTAAAACAAATGTATCTTTCAAATAATAAAAAAAAAAAAAAGAAAAGAAAAGAAAAGGTATAAACCCTGTTGGACAGCAGAGTAAGCAATTTGTGGGTTTTCCCTTTTTGAATATATGCTGCACGAAGTGGTAAATACAGCCTTACACCTGAGTACTATAACATCTCAATGTTGCTTAGAGATGTTGAATATTCTCACCATGGATATCAAATGTCCGAGTGACAGCTAAGTTGACTGGCTTGGCATGGTCACTTCACATTGGATCCTAACACCAAGTAATTAAAGGATCCTTTATTTTCCAGCACTTTTTATACAGCATTACCAATGATTATGGAATTAATGTTAAGATGTTTTACTTTCTTGCTTTTTAACATCCAATTTCCCATTAGAATAACATACTAACTTTTCTGGTCTTTTTGCTCTTATGCAAGTGAATGATTTACTAGACCTGGTACTACATTTATGGGCTTCTCTCATTTTAATTTGAAGAAACTGCAAATATTTATAGAAGATGAGCCACATGTATTTGTTCCTGAAAAATGTCAGAATACAACACCCAAATCCAATGCTGAACAGAAGTTCTTTCCTAACACCACAGACTGTGGCAAATTCAACTTCCATTGACATGTTTTCCTAAACAGGTTTTTTTCCCCACTACAATAGTTCCTCAATCAAAAACTACTGAAATCTTCCATTAAATATGTGCTCACATATCACTGAATTATGGAAACTGAATAAATCAAAAGGAATTCAAGAACTACAACTTTTAAAAACTAGATTATTAATCTTATGAGAAAAAAGTAATGAAGGTCATGTGTGAACAGATTTTCCTTCCTTTCATTTTGCTCTGACTAAAAATACTGTAACTCAGCAATAAGATTTCAAATCTAGGCAATGAGAATGCCGGGAAATGAACCAACACAGCATGGCGTTCACTGGACAAGTTGGACTTCTCACATACATCTCCTGAGTTCAAAGTCACACACATCAGGAGTCAGTACTAGCAGCGGTGCAAAGAGCAGCACCTTTCCTGAAGGCAAGTTAGCATACATCTAAAATCCCTTAAATTTCACATACCCTTTGACCTCTAAGTTCACATTTAGAAATATGCCCAAGGAAAACGGTTACACTGGCAGGCAAGTACTTGGATACTGGAAGGATACTCAAGGAACTCAAATTAAGAACAACCCAGTTCAATATTCCGGATAGTCTGCCTGCTTACAACCCCTCATGATAAACACACAGCAAATGTCTGCACCACGAAACCACAACGGTATAATACTCTACCCCAATGAGCAAACCATACTATGAGGACACTCACTCGTTCCCACTTCTCAGCTCAGAAAAGTGAGGAATGCTTCAATCTGATCTGGTTGCTGAATCCAGACAATGTTGTCTCAATGTCCCGGAGCCTCTATTTCCCTTTGTTGAGTCCCTCATGGGTTACCGCTTGAGAGTCTCCCAGGCACACCCCCACCAGCTGCCAGACCCTCAGCAATTTTAGGTGTTAACCTACACAGCAACATCTGTGATAATCTTTCAAATACAAAATCATTAAATCCCATTTTTTTCAATTCTTTCGTGCTTCCATTCAAAACACTGACAGCAGAATTTATTCTTAATTTTGCTTTCAAAGTTCATTTATTTAATTGAAAGGCAGGGTTACAGAAAGTGGGTGGGAGAAACAGAGATTTTCTATCCACTGATCAACTCCCCAAATGTCCTCAATAGCCACAGCTGGACCAGTCTGAAGGTAGGAGACAGGAACTTCACCTGGGTCTTCCACGTAAGTGCAGGGGCCCAAGCACTTGGGCTTTCCTCCACTGTTTTCCCAGGCACATCAGCAGGGAACTGGATTGGAAGTGGTGCAGTCAAAACTCAAACCAGAATCTATATGGTATGTTGGTACCCATAAGTAGCAGTTTCACCTGCTAACACCACAGAGCTGGCCTCAGCAGTACTTTTCATGGTAAAGACAGACCAAAAAATGGTTTCTAAATAAAATATATCAAAGTGGGTTTTATTTTTATGTAATTTCTAGCCCTTTGCTGACATAAATTCTTCCTTTTAAAAAATTCCTGTGGCCAGTGAGTATTGGGACTGATTGGCTGTCACCTGAATAAATGAACAGTTCAACTTATGGAATACAGGTCAAATGATTCCAGGGCTCAGACTTCCAGAGGTATTCATTTAAGAACAGCAAAGTATAAAAACTGACAGTGGTGGCCTCCAGGGAAGGAGCTGAACTACACAGAGCTGGACAAAGATTGAAATGTGGCACCTGAAAAGCAGTCAGGTCAGTGAAGTCTTCGGCCTCAGCCTCTGGTAAACTTCTGTTTTACCTTTTGCAAACAAGTAAGTATAAGCAAAACACCCAACTATATAGAAAAGATATCTAAATATCAAACAAAAAGTCAAGATTTTGTTTTATTTTATTTTGGGTTACAAAGACAGCATCAGCAAAAACAACATCAAAGCAATTCTCTGTGCTTCTGATTATGCAAGTATATTTCTTCTAAGGTTTGCCAAACAGTCCGTGTAACTCCTTTTCTGGGAACTTCATTTTCTTAGTTGTTGTATTCTTGAAGAGCCTGCGCCATGAAGAGTTTGCCCAAGTTCTGGGCAGTGAACTCCTTGATGTTCTGGCAGTAAGTGTTGATCTGGCCTGTGCATTTGAGAGAGGGAAACAGTCGGAATGTTGCACAAATGGTAACATGAGCCTGACAACTGCTTCATAAACAATCAGTACTATTTTGCTTGGTTTTTGAATGCAGAGTTCATGGTAAGAATCAAATTTTCAATTTTACCATTAGGAATAAAAAAGAGAGTAAGTTTTGGTTTGTTCAAATAAGCTACCTTCCACTCTTGCCAGCATTAAGAATGGAGGGAGAGCAGCAGCATTTGAAAAAGGCAATCTGTCTTGAGAACATGTTAACTGTCCATGACATTGCAATGCCTGGGCAGATGAGAGCAACTCTGAAGTAAGACAGTGGAGAACACGGAACTGGAACTCTTCAGCAGGCTGGAGGCACCTGCCCACGCGAAAACACATCAGCAATGTTGAGCATGTGCTTTGAAAATATGTAAGTGCTCTCAGCCAAGACAGCAAGAGAGAAGAATTCACTCAGGAGCAGGGAACTAGAATTGATTTCATATCTCAAAATCAGTGATTTCATCTGACACCACAGGTACATAGTCCCAGAAGATACAAGCACAATTCTTCTTGAATTGGACCTCGTCTCAGCTTCCCAAATTTGATGGATATAAGTACTAGCAAGTTTTAAGATTTTCCATATACACACTAAAAATGTTTCAACAAAACTAAGAAAATTGTGAAAAATTCAATTTTTCCTTGAGTAGGATTTTCACTGATAGAAATTTCCCACAGATAACTAGCTGAAAGAATCAAATTGTGCTTGATAACATTTGTAGAGAAATTGAATTATCCCCTAAACAGCTGCATAAATGCCATATACCCAAATCAGGTTTTAGGACACAAGATCTCCACCACTTAAAAGAGGTGATAACGGCCAGTGCATGGTCAAATGGGCTAATAATCCTCCATCTACCAGCACCAGCCCCCCTTATTTGGCACTGTTTTTGTCCCAGCTGTTGCATTTCCAATCCAGCTCCCTGTTTGTGGCTTGGGAAGGCAGTGGAGAAAGGCTCAAGTCGTTGGGACCCTGCACCCAGAGGGAAGACCTCCTTGCCCTTGGCTTTGGATTGGCTCAGCTCCAGCTATAGCAGCCATTTGGGAAGTGAACAAGCAGGAAAATCTTTCTGTCTCTCCTTCTCTCTGTAAATCTGTCTTTCCAATAAAAACAAATGCATCTTTAAAAAAATAGGTGATAATGGTTATATATATTTAGACAATGTTTATTCAGAATTATCTCCACAATGTTACCATTTAATTCAAAGTAAGGGAAAAGTTGGAAAAGTCAACACAAGTATCCACTGTGCAGTGTTACAAAGAGTAAACAGGCTTCAGCTAAATAATCTTTCTGATATAAGCTGTCTCCGCATTTTTTTGATTCAATGGAAGATGAGTCAAAAAAGTTCTCTTTAAGACAGCTTATATTACCCATCTCAAAAAAAAGTTAAAAGACAACTCGAGTGAAGCATGAGTAACAAAAAATCTCCAGTTTGTTTCAGAAATTTAAGTACTAAATTCAAATTCATTGTTTAACCATCTTAAATATACTAGCTTTCATGCAAAGCATATTCTTCTGTTTATCTGTTTCTCAGTGTCTCCTACTTCCTAAGGAACAGAGAGAGGGAGCTGTGTTTTACACAGGTTAACAGTACCTGCAATAAGCAGTGAATCCATCCTCGCAGGTGGCTGGGGTGGCTTGAAGAGCTTGGACAAGTCCTCTTCCGGGAGTGGGGGCTCACCTCTACTCTGACGCTGCATGTTCTCCTGCTGGCGCCGTTGCTGATACTAAAATCCAAAAAAAGAGGGGGAAAAAAGATCTCCTTTCTACATCATCAAAATCTCACTGATCTCAATCCTATTTCGTAATTTGCTAACTTGTTTGAAGACAAGCTATGTTACCTGAATATGTCATTTTGAACTCTAAGTTTATTTAACTAATGACCTAGGAAGCCAAACTGGTTATGTAATTACCAGAGGTCTTAGAGGCAAGGAAGCTCTTAACTAGTGAGTGAAAGGGAGTACCTTCATTATTAAGAACAATGGGATAAATGCCTCAAATTAACTGTAGCAAGAAAGAGCATACTGAGCAATTACTCCCTCCTGACTTAGAGCAACAATATCAATGATGTTATCTCTACTGTTTACAGACAACCACCTGTGCCTTCCCTCCACAGTCAAGGATCAATGCTAGTTCAGAAAAAGACTCATGGCCTAGTAGCTAAATCCTTGCCTTGTCACTACCCAGATCCTAGATGGGTAACGGTTTGTATTCTGGCTGCTCCACTTCCCATCTAACTTCCCGTCTGTGGCCTGTGAAAGCAGTAGAGAACGGCCCAAAGCTTTCGGACCCTGTGCCCAAGAGGAAGAACCAGAAGAAGCTCCTGACTGCTGACTCTGGATCAGCTTAGCTCCAGTCATTGCAGGCCCCTTTGGGGAGTGAATCAGTGGATGGAAGATTTTTCTTTCTGTATCTCCTTCTCTCTCTAAATCTGCCTTTCCAAGAAAAAAATAAATCTTTAAAAAAGAAAAAGACTCACGATTTTCAACCTCTGCATGTCTATGATTCTCTGAAGAGAAGATGCGGAGAGCTATACTCAGAAGCACATATCAAGGCAAAAACGTACATGCCAACTACCATTAAGAGATTGCACTTATGGACTTCTCCCACCAGTGACAGAGCTATCATTCCATAAACAAGTTTAAAAGGTCAAGCAATAAGAAAACAAATTGAGCATGTAGAGTCTCTGGATTCCAATAAAAATTAAGGAAAATTACAGTTCTTCCTAAAAAGGGGGAAGTAGTTTAGCTTGTTTTGTGAAGATTTGTGTACTTACTACAGGGTGCAAGACTGGAAATAAGACAACTCGCAGAAGGAATATAGAGGGTACAAGGTGGGAGCAAATATCAAATACAAAATTTTAAGACATCAGAATTTTGAATGGCACCTATAAGAGCATTTTCCAGATCTAACTGTCTCATAGGTAACTAATACTCAATTTGATCCCTTAAGCAAATTTCCTTTCTATGGAGGAACAGACTGATGAAATCAATCTGGAGTGGCCCTCTCATCTCACCAGGTTACCAAAGATTTCTAACAACCATCTTTTGGTTTAAAAGATACTTTATAGATTTACATACTCAAACTCAGTAAAATCAAAGTTTTAAAATTTTGATTATATACAAACTCCGCTGTTAAAAAAAAATGCAACCCAGTACTCTCAGGTCAATGTAGTTATGCTAAGAAGTCTACATTTAATAACATCATGTTTAAAGCAGATTTTAATGAACACAGAGTGGTTACATATACAAACACTACTTTCACAGATAAGCATTTCAGAACCAATGTATCTCTAATTCAAATGCTAAGAACATTCTGAGCAATACAGTCCCAAAGCAACATTCTAGGAACTGGAAAAATATTTAACCTTCAGGCAACACTAATAAGGAAAAGGTTAAACAGCCATAGCAGGACATATGTGCTACGTTAGAATATTTTGTCTGTATTATACTATCTATTTCACAGCAGTTGGTCTACTATTTCCTATCAAAATTACCTACTCTTAATCACAATCACTGAGCTTTTTTTTAATGAACAGAAGATTGCTAACTAAGCTGCAATGAGCCTCTACCAAACCAATTACAGTTAGTAAAGAAATGAGCTGTGACACTCTGAAATCTCTTTGCTTCTGATTTTCTTAATAAATGTATCTCTTATTTGCATAACTTTGGCATTACATCCTTAGCTTATATACCAATTCTAAGAAAAGGTATTTTTAAGTTATAATATAATGTAAATAATCTATCAGAAACATACTATGTAAAAATAATGTGAAATAATGATAGTTATTAGGGCACAATGCTTCACCAAAAGTAATTTAGATAATTCTGAATGTGACCCCTAAAGCATACTGTGTAGAATATTTGGATTTTCCCATTAATACCAACCTGATGTTTCTGCTGCTGCTGTTTGCTTGTATTCCTCATGTAGGTGTTGTATTTAACAATATCTTGGCTCATTTCATCCACTCTGTCCATCAACAACTGTAGATTCTTCCCCAAGTGATTGCTGAAACATAAAGGAACTAGAATGACACATTCTACTTTAATCCATGGCTTGTCAACACTGTGAAAAGTTCTGAAATGTTAACTTGATCTCCCTTTTGCTAAAAAATGAAGCACCCAAATGTATATAGTCAACATGGAGGAGAGAACACAGCCAGTTCACTTTTCATCTTGAACCAACAATTGTAATGCGAGAAGCACCTAAAATAGCTTAATTTTTCATGGTGACAGAACAAGTATGTCAAGGTAGGAACTGCCTAATGAGAAGTCCAACTAAAACCTGAATTGTTATCCTCAACACCTCCTCTCCTGCAATATATTCCAGAGCATTTAAGTCAGAGAAACCCTACGCAAGAGTCATGCAGACACCTCACATTTGACTACTATGCTCATGTCACCAGGTTCTACATGGGCAACAATGGTGTTTATTCTGCAAAGCCACAAGAGGTTCCTTTCCTCCTGTCTTTTTTCTAACGGTAGCAGAAAATTTCTGTCTAGAAATTTCTGTTGTGTCTCACATACTGTAATCTCTTTATAAAGTGAGGCTGATTATTGTTACAATGGCCACTACGTCACTGATTTCAGCCTACTCCACTGTGGGAAAGACTGAACAACCACCACACATGTGTGCTTAAAATAGCTTTCTGACAAAAGCAGTTGCACATTCATTAATTTAAAACATATTTATTAAACTCCCAGGATGTGCCAGCTTCAGTATTATGAAACAGAGGGACAATAGTGAATGACACAGGATGGTCTCTATCTTCACTGAGCATGTAAATAATTAGAGTTGGAGAAGAGGAGCAGCTTTCTTTAAAGCACAGTCACATCTCCTGCTTGAAAAGAGGACGGGCTGAAAGTGAGAGACTGAGAATCAGTCATGCCAAAGTATTCTTAGTAGAAAACACCACAAACGGAGAAGGCCTCTGATGGGCAAGTAAGCACTTCTGCTACCAGAGGAGGCCTCCACACTAGGTGCGCATGGGAAGCCCATCAGCATCACACACCTCCAAGCACTGACTAAGCAACGGAGATCTCCCAATTCTTATGCAAATGCCTGTTCAGGAGTTAAGCATGTTTTGTTTTCAATTCTGAGATGATCACTCTGCTACAATATAGAGAGACCATGAAATCAAAACCTGGAACCTTACTATAGGATTCCACTGATAAAGTTCAGAACAGACAAATCTATAGGGACAGAAAATAGCTACTGTCTGTAAGGGACGGGGGGCGGAGAGTGTCTGCTTAATGGTGACAGGGTGGTGAAAAGATTCTGGAATTAGTTAACAGTGTCAAACACCGTAATATGCCACAAATCACTGCCTTGGGACAGTTTAAAAAGGTGAATTTGGTGAATTTCTCTCCACTGAAATAACTAGTTCCTTAATACTACTGTGATACGCCAAAGATAAGAAGTGGTAGCTTCAACTAGGTTTGTGGCAGTGCACAGAGTGAAGGGAGAGGCACTGATCTGGAGGTAAGCTGGTGATCTTCTTTGACAGGGAGGGGAAGTCACAATGAACGCTTCATTTCCTGACCTGAACAGCCAACTGGGTGGTTATCACACTTACAAAAAAGGAAAGGCCTAAGGAATAAATGGCTTTAAAATAACAGGCATGAATATAAATAAGTCTACTTAAAATATGGATTCCGTCTGTAACCTCAAGAAAATCAGAAAGCTCTGCCTTCTTCTCAAAGTGAAGAGCGAGCACAGACCTGATCTCCTCCCAGTGCGCCATCTCCTCAGTAACTAGGGCCCAACAACCACGCTTAATGACTTCAACTGTCTAAAATACTAAGTCTTAATGTTTAGTTATATTTCATATTTATCTTATTGCAACAGTTTTATGAACCAATTTTAATGTTAAAACATTAACCCCGCCTAGGATGCCAGGTGAGTACTTATTCCTATCTTCTTCCAGGTAACAGTTCACCGTTTTCCAGGAAACTCCAGGATTAGAGTTTAATAATACCACATCTCACATTGTTTCGGCACATATTACTAAGGACATACTTTCAAGTCACTGCAATATAAACTGAGGATTAAATTATAAAAGATATTGTTGACCTTAACACTACATAAGAAGAAAGGAATGCAAACATAAAAATACAACACAAAACCAGTAAAAGCTACAAGAATTGTACCACAAAAGAATAAAGAATACTTTGGTAGCATTAAGTCAAAACTTTTCCTGATTATGAGATGACTAAATTTTGGAATTTTGAGGAGGGGTTAGAGACAGATGGGGAAGAATGGAAAAGAATGATTTCAAAGATAATGGACACAAACACCACATTCCCACCTAGAGAACACCCCATGAAAAGTGTCAATAACTAAATACAGCAGGAACCCTACTGGGAACACTAGGAAGAACTAGGAAAAGCAGAATTACAAAGTAAGGGAGGCAAAGACCATGGTATACAGACCTGGAAGCTGGACTATACATTTGGCTCTTACTCTAAGAACAATAAGGAAATTAGCAAAGATTTTAAGCCAAAGAGCAGTATGAGCACACAACCTGAATTTAGTAAGATCACTTAACTCAGGAAAAAAAAAACTCTGAAAATAATCAGCAAGGAAAAATTAAAAGGTCCCAGCCTAAGACAGTGAAGGACAGAGCAGACAAAAATCACCACAATAATGCATATGGGTTGGAGCAGGAGAGAAAACAGGTCCTGAAATATCTAGAGATTGGCAACAAAGTTCACTCACTTGGAGAAGGACAGCCAATCCACGGAGCTGAATTTGTGACCACAAAAAAAAAAGTTGGAAGTTTGGTTATCAATGGGATAAGGCCTGAGAAATCAACAACTGTGACAAGGAGCATGTAAGAGGGAAGTTAAGGTTAAAGGTTCTCCTGTAACTTGGTGAGAGGTCAATGCTGCACAATGGTATATGGTATAGTGCAAAATGTTGGGGATAAATGGCAAATAAGGAAATATGATGATGTATAGAAATTCCTATGAAAAGTTCATCTTTAAAAAAAAACAGGTTAAAATACAGCAAAATGGCAGGAGATCAAAAGTTACTTTTTGAGTGTTTAAGTTTTAAGATGAGGTAGGCTTACAAGTTTACTTGTCCTTACTTTCTGAAATGTGTGCTTAAGAATTCAGAACTTGAAAGCCATATGTAAAATTTACTTCCAAATGGTTCCAAAAGTTATCTATGTAGATAGATAAAAAGAAGAGGTGTGGCTGTAGCAAAACATACAACTAATGAATTCATGTAAAGGTTTTTTTCAGGTTTAGTGGTCGCCATATTCTTTCTTCATGTCTAAGGAGCTGAACATAAAAAACAATGATTTTAGTGGGAACAAGCTAACAAAAGTCTAATAAATAAATAAACAAAATAAGAGAAACAAAATCTGAGAGGAAGGCAGCGGAGGATCAACAGGGCAGGAAGAGAGGATGCCACTGGCCTGCAGGAGCATGGGCCAATCAAAGGACTAAGGCCTATAAAGCTGCAGGAAGTCAAAAGAAATGCCACTAGCCACAGGATGAGTTTCTTATGTTGAGTAAGTTACTTATGGCCATTTAACACAAAGGGAAATCAAAGAAAAAGATGAACTCTGTGGTTGGGAGGCTGTGTAAAGATAAATGACAGGAGAGAAAAAGAAGGGAGAGAGTGCTGCTATATGCAGAGGAAAAGCTATTATTTGTACCAATTTTTAACAGACAATAGACACTAATTTTAGCAATGATGCAGTAGTAAAACAGATCCACCCTTTCCACTAAAAATGTTTTAAACATAAGATATACCCAGCCTTGCTCTCCTGCTACACAGTTCACATGCAGACCAACAGGTGTTGTAGCCCTCCCTGGCCTGGTTTATCCCAGCCAGACTCCCATGCTTGCCAGTGAGAGCAGTTGACCAGCAGGAGAGCACATGCTGCCTGTCTACCAGCCTCACACTCCTTCCACCATATTTCAGGTGGTCTGGTGGGTGCCGCGGCCCGTCTGGCATGGCCGACCTTACCTCAGCATTTGCTGGCAGGTAACCTGGCCTGGCCTGGTCTGCACCTGCTGCCAGCTCATACAGGTGGGTGCTGCTACCCAACCTGGCTCAGCCAGCACCCAGTCTCGGCCCTAATGTGAACTAGGCTAGTCCTGTGGCCCGACCCTGCTGTCCTGCACCTTATCCTGCCCCCAGACATGACCTGCACATATGCCAGCTGGTCCTGTACCCTGGTCTGATCTGGGATGCTCCCAGCCTTTACTCTTGCGCTCAGCTGCAGGAACTGATCCTTGACAAAGGAGTTCCCCAAGCTCCTCTAACAGGTTTCCTCTTATCCACAGATGTCGCACACACCATTGGGTGCTTGGCCCAGCCTGACCTGGCATACTTCTTGTCCTGAAAAGTACCATGGCTTTGTTCAACCAGCACACATCCATCCCAGTTCTTACTGTTGGGAGTTACAACCCAGCCACACCTGACCCACACCCCAACAAAACTCTGAAGCAGTTCAGCAAGAGCCGAGACCTATCACAGCTTGTTGTACATCCATCCTGGCTCTCCTGAGCACCAGTGAGTGCTGGAGTCTAGCCCAGTCTGGAACATCCCAAACTCAGTCCAAACCCATGTTGAAGGACACTACAGCCATGTCTAGACCAGACAGCAGTTCCCATTCCAACTCTCACACTCACCAGTGGGAACCACAACCCAACCTGGGCATCCCCTTAGCTCCCCAATAAGGCCTGTTCCCAGCCACAGATTCCGTGCATGCCAGTGGTTGCTCTGGCACAGCTCAACATAGCCCACCCCGTCTCGGCCACTGCCATCTGATGCTGCAGCCTAGTCTGACCCAATCAACCCCTAGTTTCAACTCTTGCCGAGAGGTACTGCAGCCCAGCCCAGCTCTCATCCCTGACTCATGCAAACTGGTAGGTGTGATAGTCTAGCCTGGTATGTTCCATACTCCAAGGTGATTCCTGCACATGCCAGTGTCCTAAGGTTTGGCCTGAGCCTGCCCTATCTGACTTCTCCACAAGCAACTCACACACTTGCTGGCAGGTGGAACTGCCTTGCCCAGCCTGACCACTACCCAGGTCTGAATCATGCTGATTAGCAGGAGAACTATGTCCCACCTGTCAGCTCAAGTTTCCCCACCAGGCTCACACCCAGACATAGAGCTCATATGTGCCAGTGGATGCTAGGCCATTACCCGGAACAGTCTGTGCCCTCCCTCCTGGCCTATGTCTGAAAAGGTAGATATTGTGGCCTGGCTCAACCCAGCCCACACCCAATTCTTGGGTGTGCTGCAGGTGCTGCAACCTAGACCAGCCCAGCCTGTACCCAACCCCAGTATCCATGAGTGTTTGAGGCTTCCATAGTCATGCCTAGCTCAGGCAGTCACCACCCCCAGCTCTTAAGTGAAGCAGCAGTTGGGAAGCTGGATGCAGCTTCTCCACATGTCTCCCCCTTTCCCAGATATAGGAGAACAAAAAAAAAAGAAAGAAAGAAAAAGAAACTAATGAAACAATGGTCTCACCCACTTTCCCCTGAATCCTTCCAACCTGATCAACTACGTAAATACCATCAATCAATAAATAAGGTAC
The DNA here is from genome assembly GCF_030435755.1 of Ochotona princeps. Taxonomy (NCBI): domain Eukaryota; kingdom Metazoa; phylum Chordata; class Mammalia; order Lagomorpha; family Ochotonidae; genus Ochotona; species Ochotona princeps. The sequence goes on along the minus strand of NC_080840.1, from coordinate 20,009,881 downwards.
TACCACACTGCTATAAGCACACAAATGTTTTTCAAGATATTACAAGCATTTATAATACAAAAATTTTCCTCTGTATCTTTAGATACATAACAAAACAAACACTTCAAAAAAAAAAAAACCCTCATACCATATATGTGTTGAAGGGCACCAGGAATTAAAATAAGTAACTATTTCAGATTATCCACAGAAAATTAGACCCACTACCAAGAACAATTTGGTGTGGATTTTTTCAGTAGTTCAACCAGAATACTCAAACAGGGAGTTAACTGTTACAAGTTTCTATAACATAGTCTTCTATTTTATTGCCAAGGAAACAAAGAACTAAGAACAGTTAAGTTAAACAGATGCGAACCAAGACATGGAATGTTAAGTCTGTTTGGGCCAAAATATGCACTTACGCTTATTATCCTTAGTGGGTGCTGCTCTCCCTTCGTTGACTTTTTAAAAGGAAGAAATAGAAGCAGAACTGCTTTTCATGTGTGAAAAGCTCAAGGCCTCTATTACACAGAAAATAGTAAAGGCTATTGTGGTAAGCATACTAGAATTTCCACATAATAAAATTAAATTTTGAAATTAGGGTTTGCTCTCCTTTGAATGAAATGGATTACAGTGTTTTGGCTTTTTTTATAACATAGGACAAATTTATCAGGTAAATTAGAGAACTGGTACCCACAAAATGAGCTGTGAAAGGATGATTCTGAGAGGCACCGAGTCCTGAACAACGCTGTTATCAATGGGACTCCACGGAACTGCACACTGATAGTAAGCACTACTTCAAGGAGGCTTGATTCTGCTCTCCCAACAGGAAGAGCAATTACCCCTCCTGTCACTTCAGATACACAGCAAAACGCGCCACAAAAAAAACAGAAGACAAAACTGTAAAGAAATGTTTCTCTAGATTTTAGTTACTCTGACAAACAGAACATTATAGATCAGCTCAGAGGCAACGAACATGAAAGCACAAAGTGGGCTGTTACTCGTTTTGTGCCCTCAAGAAAGGAGACCTGAGAAAAGGTGAAGACATGAATTAAATAAGCCTGTGTTTTCATGTAGTAAATTTAAAAGCATTATATAGCTGAAAACATAATAGATCGAATTTTGACCTTGCTGGTTGAAAAAAGGTTCTTAAATCAATGCTTTAAATACAAGTGTGATGAGTGTGTTAGTAAAAGTAACACAAAAAATATGACCTTCTAAAATACACAAATTAGAAAACTAGTATGAATGTATGTTTGCAGTCAAACAGCACACTCTGGTGCTTTGCAACCTGGTTTCTTTGGCTAGCACTCTATTCACCATTCAGTTTCCATCTCCCTGCCCAGTAAAGACTTCTCGGTGCTTGCAATCAATAATGGATTCTTGGGCCAGAAGGTGGTACCTCACCACCGCTACCCACACCAAAGCATGAAGGACTCTGGATTTGGTCCTAACAAACTGTTACCAAAGAGGAACAAAGCTTGTAGACAAATAACTTTTCCTGCTACAAACTGGTTGCTTAGGAAAACACATCTTGTTTCTTCAAACACCAAACATATATTGACTGCTCATTCTTTCATGTCATTTTATAGGTCTACTGCTACTCCTCTGCCACCACACAAACATACACACGCATGTGTACACAGACACGGAGCTGAAAGAGTATTTAGGGGGAACTCTAGAAAGCAACCCTGTTCATATTTCTACTAAGACTAGGAGTCGGGAGGAGGGTGGGATGGGAGAGAAGAGGCACCAATATTGTATGAATGTCCAGTCAGCATTGTAACCAATATGCTTATCAGTGAGGCAGCTACAGCAGTTACACTGAAGCAAGTCATGTCATTGTTTTGTAAGACAGCAAAAGCCAGTGTCAGACTCAAAAAAGCCTACTTTTAGCTGGAAGCTGAAGTTTACTGTTGACAGAGCCTGTATGTGAGCAAGTGTAAATGTAAGAGAAAGCAGAGCTCCTGTTTCCCTGAGCATTATTAAATACCCAGACTCGATGCCACAGGCCTCCAGGGAAAGTGTACAATAAATAAAGCTGAGTCAAATAAAAAAGTCCTCCCCTGTGGGCATTTACCCTATCAAAGTACAAATGACACTGCAAAGGCAGCCGTTAGTATCCAAACAACCGTTTCACTTCATCAGCCCAGCATTTCCCAAGGATTCTAAGAGGGCTAGACAAACATTACACAGTTTTACACACATCTTGGTAACCTCAAAATGGTCTTTCTTAAGTGATTTTTTTTTCTTGTTTCACAGATAAGCTCTAAGTAACAGGATGGTTTTTGCAGAAAGTGACTGGGGGTGGGGCAGCACCCATGACTTTCATTAGGTAGGACCACTTACCTGCTGGCAAGACTAAGCAGCTCATGCTTGTCTGCCACAGCCGACTTCTTCTCAAGCTCCCACATTAGGACATTGATCAGATGTGAATTTTTAATTACAATCGGCACTTCTTCAAACATGTGCTCAAAGGTGATATTTGCCTTCTTCAATCTGTGAAACATGTTAAAAATATGTTAGCCGGGTGGTCAGAAGTAAGTGCTAAATTGACTATTTCATACATTCTGCCTAATTATGGGCCCTCTCCAAAATCTCTGTCTTATTAGCAGTCCTCAAAGGGGGGAGGGATGTGAGGGAGCTTGGGTGGGGGGGGAGGGGGAAGAAATAGAAACTAGATCGTACAGAGCCGAAAGTAAGTGAAAATGACCCATATTTAAGCTGTTAGCCCAGAACATAAGAATCCTGGCAAAACAGTCTATTCATTCTTCATAATCCGGTTCTTTAAAAACGTTACTGATCCTGAAACATACATGTCACAGTAAATTACGCTACACAATCTATGTTTAAAACATTTAAATAAAAATAATACTCTATGTTTTGCAAAGTTAATTTTAAAAGCCTCCTAAACTAAAACAATTACAACTAGATCACTCACAGAAGATGCCAAATACAACAGTTCAAAGCCCATTAGAATGAAAGTTTTTATAGTCTTCCTGTTTTAATTTTATGCACCTTAATTATTTTTAGGAGCAAACAGGAAACTGGAGATCAATAGTTCTACATGAAGAACACATACAACCATATACTTTATCACAGAAATAAAAATTAATATATTCTAAATACTTTAACTTTTAAAGAAAACATCTAAGTGCCATTAAGCAGCATCACCAAAACAGGGCAATTAGTTGTATACTCGTCACTGACAAAATTTCCAATAAGCCCCATTCTTTCATGAATTCGCCCCATTCTTTCAAGAATTCTTCGCTTCTAACTCCTTAAGCTGACCCCACTCACAGGAGACAGGAGCCCAAAAGAAGAGAGTTGACAAAAGTGGCCGCTGGCTACTTTTTCCATCTCCCCTTATTCAATCATTTATTTCTTCAAATACAACAGCTAATTAATCACTCTTAGTGAGAACAAAAAATTCCATAAACAATTTAAACATGGGAAGGGAGAAATCAAGTAACGCTTGGCATGCAGGAAACTTCTGCACTCCACTCCACATGGCGAAAGCATTACCACCCCACAACAGTAAACGCGGCAACCTAGTCTTAAATAGCCAATTCTTCATCACAAGTCTCACAGGCCCCTCAAAATTACTTACGCTTCGGGAGAAAAATCCTTCTCTTTACAAACTTCCATCAGCTTAGGAGTCAGTCTGTATGCCTTTAGCGACAGAGACCCCTGGGCCGTTTTTATGGGATCTTGAATAAGAAAAAGAGAAATTGCTAAGAATTGTGTTATTACCAATGCTCATACGAGACCGAATCTGCTATTTATCACACAATCTTTTAAAATGAAAATCAGAACACAACTTGAAGCAGACTGAAAGCATCACAGCAACCAGTTAAAAGCAAAATTCTAGGAATCACTATCTTTGTAATAGGCAGAATAACTTGCTCCCATTAAAACAAAAACAAAGGATTCAAGAGACGTGATGTTTCTGAATTCATTCCTCACCAAGAGGCAGACAACTGTTGAAAACAATATCAGATTCTATACATCTTGTAAAATTAGAGAAAATACCGAAAAGTACTAAACATACAACTATGCTGCATGTAGCTGTGTTCTTGGTCAACTACATTGAAAACGTCAACAAACTTTATCCACCCCATAATCACTGTTCACATTTCTTAATTAAAGCAGATTCTAAAAACACAACCACTAAGTCAGAATGTTATCATACAAATGTGTTTGTAAGTTTCAGAGAATCGAATTTTGTCAAAACTAACTGCTTAAACACTCCATGAGTAAGGGAGCTTAGCACTTGCAGCATGATAACGGCTCTGGCATGCCAATATTCGCCTAAAACCTGTGTTAACATTCATGTTGTCTGAAATTTAACACAGTGAAACTTTTAGCAATAGGTGATAAAATGAAAACCAAAATAGATTGAAACAAGTGGAAAATTCATCAAGGTCTGATGATGCAATGTTTCCAGCCAATATAAGTACACTTTAACAACTTGTTCTTTACTGTAATCCAATTGTTAACATACTGAAACAATTTTGGGGCAGCTCATAAGATTGATCGTATTCATTAGTATTTTTTCTGACAGATACTCAGGACGTTACATTTACTTCTCAGCTGGAAACTATATGCAAGTCTGCCAGATATGGCAAACTGCGAGTGTTTGGGGAGGGGAGGCTATAAAGCTGTTAAATTGCCTACAGTTCTGATACAGCACAGAACATCTGGTCTGGAGAGCTTGAGGAAACACCATTAAATAGGCCGAAAAGAAAAAAATCTTTGTGCTAAGAAACAGTCCAGGTTTTGTACGCTGCTGTCAGAGGTATTAAAAAAGAGAGAGAGAAAAAGAGAGAAAGAGAAGAAAAAAAAAAGTTGGCAAAATGTGTTATGATTGGTCAGTCACGTACAGAGCCAGACACTCCAGCAATCGGGGTTTGTTAGACATCTGGTCTAGTTCCACCAGCCCCTTCAATAAGGGAGGGGAGGTGGAGGAATAAAAATGAAGCAGCTACTCCAGCATTCCAAAACGTACACATCAGGGCTCTGATAGCAAGAAAAATAAACAGAAAGAAGGAAACCCTGTCTAGACTGAGCTGCTGCTGGGGCTGCTGCAGAAACGAGCTTGGTATTTACTTGAGAGGGCCTGCCAAGCTGCTCTCAGAGAGAGAGAGAGAGAGAGAGAGAGAGAAGAGAGAAGAAGAGAAAGATGGAAATCAAAAATAGTAGTAGTCATATTAAAGCAAAAATACTAAAGGAATCTCCTACTGACCATAAATGAGAACCACAGATTCTTCTATGGCATGCTGGTAACTGAACTGAGAATCCAACAGGGCCCGTGTGACGAACGAGCCGTAGTACGTGGACTGGTACCAGCCCACGTGGAGGTGGTCAATGTTCACGTGGCGGAGGCTTCGCATCATCTCCATCTGATACTGAACTGGATGGCAGGAGGGGGGGAGGGGAGGGCAGATAAAAGGGAAAAACAAAACCTTAATGATGCCACAAACAAGTCTTTCTGGAATTTTTTTTTAAATGTTAACTATTTATTAGCTTTAAGGAAAAGTTTTCCAAATTTAAAAGTCATTATTAACCTTTTAAATCACCAAGGTTTTCCCTTCTTAATGAAAAAACATTTTTAGAAAAAATATTAAAGGCACAGTATTAATGCTTTGTTCTAAACAATAAAGTATTTATTAAATTAAATTTCCACTCTTCTTTTTGAAGCTTTAAAAATTGCAAATGTGTAGGGGGAAAAATCTGTACAATTAAAAAGTAGTGATTATAAGAAATTTTGTTCTTATATGGTTCTAATAGCTTTTTTGGAATTTAAACAAAATCAAGAAAATTAAAGGAAAACAATTAGCTGCGACATTATACACACACACAGATACAGGCCCCAGCTGACTTAAAATACAAGCACTCATTTCTGCCTTCATCTGGTGCCCCCTGCTGCATAAAGCAAATGTGCAAAGGGATTCTAACCCTTGCAGTCCTCTGTGTGAGTAACAGACATTATTTCTTCCTTGCAGTAGAGTCACATCTCAATTATCAATGTATGGAACAAAAAAGTTTAGATGTTTATTTGTCTCAAATTCACAAGTATAACGTATGGTACTAACTTAAAGTAGTATTACTAGAAAAAAACAGGTGAAAAAATAACATTTCTAAGACAGATACACAACACAGGAGAAAATTCAAGTTCTTTTCATCCTAACGAATGCATAACCATGCTGAGTAAAAATACTTAATTCAAAACCCAATCATTTCACAGATTTTTAGCAAAAGTAAAGTTGTACCTCATTCCTTTGATTACAGTGCTCCAGCTTATTAAAGAGTTCAGATCACAAAATACAAAAGAATCTCCCTCGAGTGAATACTTTCATCAGCAGTCACTACTAGGCAAATAAATATTACATCTGCTTATTCAACAGAGGTTTGTAATTTCCAAGTCAAAAGGTGGTAGCCGACATACCAACTACTCGATAAATAACACGTTTTAAATTTCTCTTTTGCTGACCAAGTTAAGAGGAAAGACAATTCCTTTACTTCACGGGCCTTCTTCAGCTGCCTGGCAAGGCCGCAGCGCAGTGGGGAGCCGTACCACTCCCAGACATACATCAAGTGGCTCTGTTCAGGAAGTAGGTTCGGCTCATTTATAAAAGGGGTTAAGTGTTAACATAGAGATAATTTGGCTAGTATTTCTTATTTTTCCATACCTAAGTAGTATTTTTGGAAACATCTTTTAAAAAACCGGTACTTGAGTTATATTCTAAAATATTATTTTTAAAAACTCACCATCTTACAAAACTTTTATAATCAATATGACAAAGGTATGCAATTATACCATAAGCAAAGGTCACTTTCAGTAAAAAGACAACCAGGACTAGAGAGATCTGGACTCTCCCATCTCACACAGAGGTCCTTCTGCCCAAGGAATCACCATCCCCCAAAGTTTCGTCTTCCCATCTCGAAAGAGATTCAAGAACTCATGTCAGTCAAAATGCTATAATCCCACATTGTTCACTGGAATATACAAATTATTACAAGGAAGAATTTTTCTAAAGCAGGGCTTCATATATTATGATATGAAATAAAAACAAATTTCTCAGGAAAACATTCTGTATTCTTGCTACACCTCTCCTCAAATAGCCTAAATACACTAGATCTCCTAACAGCACTAAGAATTCATGAATTAAAACAGTCTAAGACATCAATCCTTTCTCGGTCTACAGCACCTGCTTTACATGGTCCCTCCAATCAGGTTGAGAACGTAAAGAAAACGTCTCCGAAAACTAGGGCAGAAAGCTAGGAAAAGGAGGCTGCGGGCCTGTGAATTCCTGCTCCAAGGTATTTATTTCTGGGGACTAGGAAGTGGACATATAGCTCCTGTATTTCTGGGGGGGGGGGGGGACCTCCATTTCTTCTTTTACAGATTAGCAAATGCTGCTGAAGATTTTGCGAGGTCATTAACATACTTAAAAATTACAAAAGTGTCCTATTTACAAATCATAAAGTTCTTTATTTTACATAGTATCTTGGAGGAATTAAAAAAATTTAAAGGTCAACAACAATGGCTGGTAAGTAAGTGAAATTGCTTTTAAAATCTACAATTTATTAGAATTTTTCTATTAAACATAATAAAATACACACGGGCCACATCTATGTAAACTGTCAGGACATTCTCTATCAGGGTGCGGGCTTATCACTCAGATTTTCAACATTAAAAACACACCATTAGATAAAGGCATCCCCTCAGAGGCACTTCCCAGCATATGTTAACCATTAAAGATCCAAATAAGGACTGCAAGTTAGTCTTGAAAAGGTGAGGACATGCTAGAGCTACAAAGTGAAGGTACCGTGTGCCAAGGGCTGGTCCAAAACACACATGCACAAAGAGGTCACTAGGACTTACCACAACAATTAACAAAAGGAACTGATATGCTTAGATGATATACTAGCCAAGAAACATGAGCTACAGTCCCCACTCAGCCCAGACTTCCCGGAGCATGATCTCCACTGCACAGCTGACTTAACTGGGCGATAGGCACCTCCCTTCACTCATGATTTTATCTCCTCCTGCTCCCACCAAGAGTGACAAATAGTACACAATCAGCCCCAGCAAAAGTTTTCAGTGGTAAACCTAGGTAGGGTTAAGAAATGCACAGCTGGCCTGTTCCCTGAAAATTACACTCCTAGCAGCCACAACCAACCAAGCGAACCAGCTGCCATCTACTTAACCCTCCAGCCACGCCAGTGATGTGACACAGGAAACAAAGGCTGGTCAGTCACTCAGGAGTCTAATCATCGGAACAACATCTTCTATCATGGTTTTTGGGCTAGGATAGTGGCTCTCAAGAGTTGCATTGGGAGTGGATATGTAAGATGAACGCAAGACCCTACCTAGCTGGAGCACCTGGTAAAGCGGAGGAGGGAGGAGCCTTCCACTAGCTGAGGTGGCTGTGCTTCTGACGCCCTGTCACAGGCGGCTCACAGGCTCTGAGGGATGTGAGTACTGCTCTCTGCCTCCTTACATCCAGGCAAACCTGCATAAGGGTTGGAGTTTTTCAAAGAGCATATAAAACAAAGAAAGGGTACATCCTACACAGAACGGCTTGCACCTCTGAAAGTATCACACAAAGGAAGCCCCTTGCCGGCAAAGCACCCCATGGCTTACACTGCCTCAGGAAGCTCAACGCAGAGACGGCTAATCCGGTCAGACACTCTACTCGCTAAAGCCCTACAGTTCTCACACCCACCAGAACCCAAAACAACTCAATGACATTCACTTCTGTGTTATAGCTGAACATTACTGGGGGGAAAAATCGTAAAGATGGACGGGGAAGGAAAGATCCTTTTGGGGAAGAGACTGCTTAAAACTTTCCAATAATGTCCAGCAGAAAGAGCTTAGAATATTACAATAAATTTAGGAAAGAACCTTTTAGTTTTCTCAGTTTAAATAAGCAAACATCCCACTGAGAAGCCATATGCAGCACATGAATTACAAAGACAAATTAGTAGTTCCTACTAAGCCAACTCAAATTACAAAATTTGGAGCAACTGTAAAAATGAGCTGAAGTTTTAGAAATCTCTTCAACATCTACAATTTTCTGAATTGGTTAAGCCTCTCCCAAGCAGGGCAGGGCCTGGTTTACAACAGCGTAACTGCTGTTTGCACAGCACACTTATACTCACTGTTTCCAGATACCTACTTTATAACACAAATTTAAAATGCCCAAAGTGAAAACTGCCTTAACTGAGGCTGATGGCCTAAAAACCATTCATTTCAAAAATCTACCACGGTTAGATGGAACAAGGTTTTAATACCCATTGACATGTATGAGAGCAGAAGGGAATGTGGGACAGACTGGATTAGTATGCCACACAAACAGGCAAACCAAGGTAGGGAGTGGGCCTGGTGGGGGTTATTGTGGGTCGCTCCGACTAGGCTGCAGCTCCCACTGGTTTATGTGAGGGCTGAGTATGTGCTGGGCAGAACCAGACTGGACCGCAACACCCATCAGTTCCAGAGGAGGACAGGGATGCAAGCAGAACCAGCCCAGCGACTGCAACCACCAGCTGATCGGGGTAATGGACTGTGGCGGGCCCTACACTTGCCAGCACATACAAGAATCTGGTCTGGGAATACCTCAGACAAAGTTCCCCAGTGGAACTTTTTGGGGATCCCCCAAATGGAACTTTCGGACTCAGAACGCTAACCATCAAACGACAGGACGGAACAAGTCAACCAGCCACCTCAGCTATATGTTAGTAATGGAAAAACTGGGCAAACGAAGACGCTATGATGGACCGTGTTGACCAGGGGACTCTCCAGCAACTGCAATGTGCTTGGAGTGATGAGAGGGGCAGCAATGCAGAACTGTTGAATTATCGGAACCACTTGGGCAAGACCCTCGGAGCGTGCCCCACATCTGGGACCTGGGGTGGGTGGGAGTCTGGGCGGGGCTTCTCCCTTAAAATCTGCTTTTACATCAGATTTATTGAGGTAACAATACAGAACTAACTGTCATACCCATCTTCCTGTAAAGCTTGACCCTTTGTACCCTAATTATGTCAAGATTGTCAAAATAATAAATTAAAAAAACTACCACAATCGATAGGCTTTGTCTTGTTTTATCTTCCAATACAAAAATACTGATTTGAATGCTGCACCTGGAGTTATCACTGGCAAACGACCTCTTGACAATCGCCAGAAAGGACAATGGTTCAGACAGGTAGAACAACTAACCAGTATTTTTTTACCTTAATTCTTCACCTGTTTCAAAAGCCTTTTTTTTTTAAATCAGGGGATTTTGGGGGGGATTTTTTTTCAAATTGGAAAGGCAGATATACAGAGAGGAGGAGAGGCAGAGAGGAAGATCTTTCGTCCAATGATTCACTCCCCAAGTGACCACAATGGCTGGAGCTGAGCAAATCTGAAGCCAGGAGCCAGGAACCTCCTCCAGGTATCCCTTGCGAGTGCAGGATCCCAAAGCTTTGGGCCATCCTCGACTGCCTTCCCAGGCCACAAGCAGGGAGCTGGATGGGAAGCGGGGCCGCCAGGATTAGCGCCCATATGGGATCCAGGAGCATTCAAGGCGAGGACTTTGACCACGACGCTATAGCGCAGGGCCCTTAAAAGCTTTTTGATACTATGATTTTTAAATGAGCCCCAAGACAAAGTTGCTCAGTGAAGAAGAATGAAGAACAAAGATTGCCACCATGGAATAGACAGGGACAAGGTAGTTATCTGCTGAAGGCCTGGGAAAGCAGCAGGGATGGCCCAAAGCCTTGGGCTCCAGCACCCACGTGGCAGACCTCAGAGAAGCTCCCAGTTTCCAACCAGTTCAGCTCCAGTCACTGCAGCCATCTGGAGAGTGAACCAGGAGATGGAAGACAGCTCTCTCTCTCTCTCTCTCTCTCGCTCTCTCTCTCTCTCTCTCTCTCTCTCTCTCTCCCCCCCCCCTTCCTCCCTCCCGTCGTCCTCTCTCTCGACTTTCTAGAAAAATTCATAAATCTTAAAGACAAAACACAACTGCAACAACCACAACAAAATGTTGCAACACATCCAACAAGCAAAAATCTTATCTAGAATCTTAAGGACAAGTTCCTCACAGATTTCTTATTAGAGAACTCATCATGCACAAAAAGCAATTCAAATTTTAAAAAAATTTAAAACACTTTAAGAAGGCTATTGTTTTAGTGAGTTAATATTTTATCACATCTGGATCATTTGAAGATACATTAAAATAGGGTCCGGCGGCGTGGCCTAGTGGCTAAAGTCCTTGCCTTGAATGCCCCGGGATTCCATATGGGCACCGGTTCTAATCCCGGCAGCTCCACTTCCCATCCAGCTCCCTGCTTGTGGCCTGGGAAAGCAGTCGAGGACGGCCCAAAGCTTTGGGACCCTGCACCCGTGTGGGAGACCCGGAAGAGGTTCCAGGTTCCAGGTTCCCGGCTTCGGATCGGCACAGCACCGGCCACTGCGGCTCACTTGGGGAGTGAATCATCAGACGGAAGATCTTCCTCTCTGTCTCTCCTCCTCTCTGTATATCTGACTTTGTAATAAAAATAAATAGATCTTTTAAAAAAAGATACATTAAAATAAAAGTTATTTTTTAAAGGCACAGAGAAATAGATCAGAGCGGTAGGAAGGCGGGAGCACAAGCAAGCAGCGCTCACTAAGTGCTCTGCAAGCACTCTACACGTGTGCTCTTGTTCTCCACACCAACTGACAAGCTGGTCACAGCCACGGGGCCTGCAGGAAAGCTCTTTCCTGAGGCTTGGACTCCAGCCTGTCTTCAGACTCACTCCAAAGCCTAGGCCTACACGACTTGCTGGCTGCTTATTAGTGAAGCACATCATATTTCTGAATCAACACCCAGATATCACAGAACTGTGCAACAAATCACAGTTACCGAATACCTAATCAGTAAATCAAACCAAGAACTGCCATTGAGAATTTTAACAATTAAACTCAGAGTTTCAAATGCCAGAGTTGACAATGATCACAAATACATACTCTAACTCCTGAAAAACTGCATTTTTTTTGTGCTGTCTGAAGCTTGTGCCACGACTACTTTGTAAATAAGCACTGGTTCAGATCTCAGATGACCTGCACAAGCCAAGCAACTAGAACAGAGTCCAGATTTAGTACAAATCTTTCTGCAGCAAGCAATAAAGCTCATTCAGGGGATGCTAACGGTTTAACAAGAAAGAAAACAAAACCCCACACCATCTCTGCCACAAATCAATGATTTTGACAAATACGACAGGGAGTGGAATGCACAAAACTCCCCCTCTGTTCTGGCACTGGTGCTGTGAGAAAGCAAATCTCAAGGCTCTTCCCAGCAGAGCCACGGGAGGCTGGTGAGCGCCCAGGGACTGTGACTGGGAAGGTCCTGCACCAACACCTCACAGCACACACTTCACTCTGTGCCTTCCCCAGCACATAAGACTTTCTGCCAGGCCGCACATACGTTTCAGGCAATGTTCAAAGCCAGTAGCAGATGCAGACCTAAGCAAACAGAATGTGCATTTGAAAAAAGGAATTAAATGGGAGTCAGCTTTGGGTGGAGAGTTAAATAGTACACACACTGCTTAAAATTTCCACATTCTCTTTTTATCCAGTCTATATCACATATTCTTTATTCCCTCAATTAATACATCGGTCTTTAGTGTCACCCCTGTGATATTGAACAATTTCAGTAATTCAATATAAATTTAGTGGTTCAGTACAAATTCCACTTCATCTGGAAAATTACCCATTTAGAAAGAAATAACAGTAGTACTATCTTAATTCTATAGAATTTTTAAAAAATAAAAGCAGCCCATTTAATCTAGATGATTTAATTTATTCTTTAAAATCTTCAAGGATTCTAACAAAATAATTTCTTTTGAGTGATAAGCATTTATAAAGGACTGGTACTTGAGAGGAATCAGTGTATTTTATCACTCTTGTAATTTATATTATCTTTAAAACTCACAGAGAGAGGCAGGCACACGGACCACCACAGCTAGGACCTGGGTCTCACCTCATGCGGGGTGCAGGGTCAGAGACCTGCACCCGCCTCTCGGCTCCATTCCAGCAGCTGCGGAGTCAGTCGGACTGGGGATGGCTCTGCCCGCTTCTCTCCCTGCCCCGCCTCCATACTTCCTCTCTCTTAATTTTTTCAGAAAATATATAAAATCCAATAAAGCCTTGACAACAATTAAAAATGCCTTTTTGGAGGTTTTATTGTGTTTCCAGACGTCTTCTATGAAATAAACAGGATTTATAAAATAACATGTACATCCTGGAAACACATTATCTTCTTAAACAAATCAAGAAACACAGCCAAGAGATCTTATTTCTCTGAGGTTATGAGACTCTGGAACACATACACATTTGTGCCTTCGGTCATGAAAACACCTGCATACAGTGGCTGGCAGACAGCCATCTGTAAGGTAATTATGTGTCACTGGAGATGTGCTGATGCAAAGTGAGTTCACCTGATGGGCCAGGGACCCAGTGTTCTTCACTCCTTATCATGAAGAACTCTTACATTAAGAATAAGTTACTGGGGGTTCGGGCCTTGGGTTTGGGGGCAAGTGCTGCTCCTCACAGTGTGGCGGCTGTGGGGGGTGCCCCTGCCGGGTCGGACCCAATGCTGGGGGCTCACGCCAAAGACACTGCTGCAAAGCAATGAACAAGTCCTCGGCCTCACCCAGGGCGGCCAGTGCACCATGTGGTGCCAGGCTTTGCCGGCTGGCCACCCGGTGGCCTGCTCTGGGGTTTTTTAAGATATGTTTGCTGCCTGGAGACAACCATGACTAAGTGCAATTTTAGTGTAGGTGAGTAGTGAATCTTGGGTAATTCCCAGTGACAGTGTCATGGAAGTTTTATGCACGCGTGGGGACTGAGACCTGGTGGTTTGGAGGGAAGTACCCAGGAGACAATTACGGTTAGTCAGATACACCAACCCAATTCGGAATACAGAAATGGCCTAGAACATCACTGATCGTCACATACCAGCGCACATCAATACTATGGATGGGGGCCTCTTTGTAGTGATGGGTACCATTACCCAACTGTTTGGTGGAGTGGTGGAGTGATCACATTTGGCAGGGTCAAGACTCTAAGCAACACGTGAGAGAACTTGGTCTGGGGTAGACTCTATGGGGTTGTGTGGGCCCAACCCTGTGGAAATACAAGTTCCCCTAGTTGGACATCCTAAATGGGTTGAGGTTCCCACCAAGAGGCACGTGCGCTAGAATGGGGGCTGCGTTCTATCTAGGAAACAGTTGCAGTCACCCGAGACACTAGTGTGGGCTGGGATTGGATGCACCAGGCCAGTTCAGACCACAACACCATCTGGTGTCATGGAGGACCAGGGTAGATGTGGGACTGACTAGGCTGGGTCTCAACCCCCTACTGAGCCATGTGTGAGCTATGTGTGGGTATGGACGAGCCATGGCTGGGCTGAAACATCCAACAACAAGAACCAGAATGGGGTGAAAGCCAGCAGGGAAAAGCCACTGTTCCTGCTAGGACAGGAGGTGAACTGAGTAGGGCTGGCTCAAGGACCCCCTGGTATGTGGAAAATCTGGCATTGGGAGGGGTTCTGATGGAGGAGCCTGGGCACAGTCCCTGCAGGTAAGCGCAAGAAGCATGATAGGAAACAATCCAGAATAGGCCATGGAAAGTTTCCCACTGGCACACATTCAGCATGGGTCAGGGGCAGACCAGGCTGAATCAATTCATGTCATCCACTGGCATATCCGAACACCAGAACAGAGTGTGGGTTGAGCCGGGTTTGGTTGCGACAAAACCAGTACACATTATGGAATGCCAGGGCGTGGTTGCCTGTACTAGATTTGACTGCAGCGCCCAACCAGCACACGTGAGATCCAGGGAGGGAGGGACAGAGCTGGCAGGGGGATTAAGGGGCTGGTCCCCTCGCCGGACAGCTACTCCCACTGGAGAGCGTGGGCTGGGATGGGGACAGACCAGACTAAGCAAGGCTGCAACACCTGTGCGCTGCATGTGGACTACATCAGGGAAAAGCCAGGCTGGGCTGATTATTCCTGTGGGTGCAAGCATAAATTAGAGCAGGTGAGGGATGCTTGGGCTTGGCCGCAGCATCAGCTGGCAGAAGCTGGCACTGGGGACTAATTCTGTCAAGTCAAACCACAGAACCATCTAAAGAGTGCATAAACCGGGACTGAGAGAGACCTGGGAAGGAAATAGTGGGTTCCCCCTTCCTGGGTCACTAGTCTGCGGGAGGGCATGAAAACTAGGACGGGGACTGGGGTGGCTAGACAGAGAGGCACTCAACAACATCCGTGAGGGCTGGATGGTTGAGTTGGTTAGATGGAACTAAGCTTTAATACCCAGTGACAAGTACAAGAGCCAAATGGGATGTGGGACAGACTGGTCTACTGCTACACATACTGGCAAACCAGGGTAGGGGGTGGGCCTGATGGGGGGTTATTGCGGGTCGCCCCGACTAGGCTGCAGCTCTCACTGGTTGATGTAAGGGCCGAGTATGTGCTGGGCCGAACCAGACTGGACTGCAACACCCATTGGTTCCAGTGCAACTCAGGACTGAAAACAGAACCAACCCAGCAATTGCAACCACCAGCTGATCGGGGTGATGGACTGTGCCGGGCCCTGTGCTTGCTAGAACACACAAGAATCTGGTCTGGGAATACCTCAAAGTTTCTTTGTAGCTCTCCCCAATCGAACTGCTGGACTCAGAACTCTAACCAAGAAAAGACAGAAGACAGAACAGGTCAATCATTCATCTCAGCTATATGTTGGCAGCGAAATATGGGGCAAACGGAGACTTTATGATGGACCATATCAATCAGTGGACGACCTCATCGAGCGAAACTGGCAGCGATTCATAACTGGAGAACTATTAAAACCACTTGAGCAAACATCTCAGAGCATGCCCCACATCCAGGACTTGGGGTGGGCGGGAAACCGGGTGGGGCTTCTCCCTCAATATCCCCTTTTACCTCAGATACATGATGGAAACAATATGGGCATAATAGTATTACCCATTTCCCTATACCCCCTGAACCTTTTTTTTTTTACCGCAATTAACTATGTAAAGATTGTCAACAACAATACAATAAAAAAATTAAAAAAAAAATAATAAGTTACTGATCGTTGCTTGTGCTGGCTCACTACAATTAATTAATAGATCTAGCACTCGTGCAATATTAGCACCAAGTCAGGCAAGAGAAACCACTCTGAGAGAAGAAACTGTTTTAAAAAGCTCGCTCACTATCAATGTTCTAGAAAAGTTCATAGTTATTATGAAATCTGCTCTATTAGCAAAAGGCTTGAAATAGCCGAAATTAAACTAAATAAACAGCAATATCAACATTAGAGAAAGTCTAAATTAGAAATAACATGGTAGCTGCTTCAAGTCCTGGGTGCTCCAATTCCAAACCAGCTCCCTGCTCCTGGCCCGCGCAAAGCAGCAGAAGGCCCGAGGGCCGGGGCACACACCGCCCTCACAGGGGACACAGTGGAAGCTCCCGGCTGGGACCAAGATTCAGACTAGCACAACCTTGGCCGCCGCAATCATTTCAGGGGTCTCTCTCTCTGTAACTCTGTCAAATAAATAAATCTTTATACATACACACAGAGAGACAGGGAGAGGGAGAGATGGAGGAAACTGAAGGTGAGGCAAGTGTAAACAAAGTACAGATAGTCCCATTAAAACGTACAGAACTGTATCAGCATTCCAGAATTCAAACTGAAAAGGGAAAAAAAGCAATTAAATTATCCAAGAGGAGAAAAAAAAGGTCATCAAAGCTAGTACTTAGTCCTACCATGAAATATTATCGCAGCACCCAGAGAAAGACAATGTTTTTAATTGAAGATAATTCTGTTTGCCTTTTTTATAAGTCTGAATTTTAAAATGTATAAGAAATAAAGAAAAATCTGATACTTTTCCAAACATGGAAAACAGCGTATACCAATTATAAAAAAAAAAAATCAAGGACTATAAAATGAATTATCATTCTAAAGTGGGTGAGTTATGCTACAGTAGGCAAAACTCTCACTTGGCAAGGCAGCTGAGTACCCGTTCTGAGTCCTGGCTACTCTGTGGCTGCTGGGGCTTCCTGCTGGGAAGGCAGCTGAGGATGGCTCACGTACTGGGTGTCTGCAAGCCAACAGGAGCCAGCACTGAGCTCCTGGCTCCTGGCTCCTGGCTCCTGTCCAGCCCAGACCTGGCGATCATGGATTCTGGAGAGCTACCAGAAGATGAAAGATATCTGTTTCTGTGCTTTTCCTTCTCTCTGTCATTCTTTCAAATCAACGTCTTTAAAAAAATGTTTTCAGGGCCCGGCGGCGTGGCCTAGCGGCTAAAGTCCTCGCCTTGGAAGCCCCGGGATCCCATATGGGCGCCGGTTCTAATCCCAGCAGCTCCACTTCCCATCCAGCTCCCTGATTCTGGCCTGGGAAAGCAGTTGAGGACAGCCCAATGCATTGGGACACTGCACCCGCGTGGGAGACCTGGAAGAGGTTCCAGGTTCCCAGCATCGGATTGGCGCGCATCGGCCCGTTGCGGCTCACTTGGGGAGTGAATCATCGGACGGAAGATCTTCCTCTCTGTCTCTCCTCCTCTCTGTATATCTGTCTGTAATAAAATGAATAAATCTTTAAAAAAAAAAAAAATGTTTTCATACTGTAGGAAATTATAAATTTAGACTAAAAATGTATAAAATCAGAATGATATGCATCGATACTGGGCACTAAATATTCAAAACAGAATGAATAATCGTTGTATTAGAGGTAATATTTGTAGGGTACGCATATAAGTCAGTTGATAAATACTCCACAGAATCACTTCACTTTATTCATTCTGAAATAATTTACTGAGTACCACATTCACTAGGATCCCAAAACTGCCATCTTCAACACAGCTAGCCAGCAGCTGGCACACCTGTGTCTGTAGGCCTTAACTTCTTTCCTAAGAAACATGCTTTGAGTTTCGAATTTGTCTTAACAGTGGTTAAGACACAGTGTGGGACACCTCCATCCCTGCCTGGACTACCTGGGTTCACGTCCCAGCTCCACCTGCAATTACAGCCTCCTGCTAATGCATGCCTCATGCACCTGGTCCCTTACATGGATTGAGATCCAGGCTTCTGACTTCAGCTTGGCCCAACCACCACTACTACAGGATCTGGAAAGTGATTCAGTAAATGGAGTATCTCTTTCAAATAAAAAATGAAAATATTAACAACTCTTTATTTTTAAAAATATTTTATAAAACAAAATAATGACTTCAACTTCCAACCACAGGATACAGCAATTCAAAAACCCTTGCTCTAGCCCAGCTGGTTCTTTGCATTCCTATCCTCCAAATCTACTGCGTGTGCATTTTCTGTCTCAGTGACAAAGACACTTGTTATCAGTCCTTTTACTTGCTCCTTATACAGATCACATGGTTACTACTTTTAAAGTGCAATCTGCCTTCCGCAAAACAAAAGTAATTTACAATGTTTTATTAAAAAACAAAAATCAAAGCACCCAGTGCAATGGCTCAGTGCTAAAATCCTTGCCTTGCAACCACCAGGATCCCATATGGGCAATAGTTCGTGTCCTGGATGCTCCACCTCCCATCCAGGTCTCTGCCTATGACCTGGGAAAGCAGTAGAGGAAGAACCAAAGCCTTGGGTACCTGCATGAGTGTTGGAAATGTGAAAGAAGCTCCTAGCTCCTGGCTTCAGCTCAATATAACTCCAGCCACTGCAGCCACTGGGGGAATGAACCGGTGGACATAAGATGTTTCTCTGTCTGTCCTCTCTGTAAATATGCCTTTCCAATAAAAAATAAACAAATCTTGGGAGGGAAGAAGGGAGGGAGGGAGGGAAGGAGAAAATACCAGGCGAGAGTTGTACAATGGCAAGAGGAAACAAATGAAGGATATAAAACACTAACCTTACAAACACCATATTTTAACAACCGCAGCTGCACTGCACTTTCTGGAAAGACTGAGAAGAAGTGACCTAGTGGTTTTGTTTGTTTGTTTGTTTACTTTTTCACACTATTATTTCTCCATGACCTTTGGTAAAGGAAAGAATTCACACAAACATACTGAACAGAATTTTAACACTGCCTAGCTAGCCTACATTTCTCCTGTGACCACTTAATTACCAGGATACCAACACTCCTTCCTAAACTGTGAAAACAGGGCATAGCGTGTGGTAGTACCGGACTACTCAGCTCTGCAGCAGCCAACCTAATGTGAACCCATGTATTTCACACATATTAGCTGTATAAACTGACAAATGATCTCAGTCTAGGTCTCCTCTAATGGAGGGGGGGAAAAAGTCAGAATGGGAGAAGCAGTACACACTTCATAAGGCAATTAAAAGACCTAGATGAATTACGAATTATCTCTAAACCAAGATGAATGCCTGAATAATCTTAGGAAGAAGCTAACTGGCTATCACCATGACCTAGTCTTCAAAAATGCTATTTAAAATCCAGAGAATATACTACTTATGTGGGTCAAGGAATTATTTAGAGAGAACTGGTTTTAACTTGGTGGCCCAGTAATATTATACGATTATATCTATTAATACCAAAGGAGAAAGCCTGTTAACATTCATTTCATGAAATAGAATTCATATGTATAATATAAATATGATCAAAATAACAATCTACCACGAGAAAGGATTACAAAAGGAAAAATATGTCTTAGGTACTAAAACTATAAGCTAATTATGTTCAGTACAATAAAGAACAGACTCAATATAAAAAGAGACAAGCTACAGAAATTAGATTTCAAGAAAAGGTAATCTTGGGTGTTCTATTATTACTGTGTATATAACAATCTAATTGCATTGTACTCTATAAGCTTCCATCTCCGGATTCCATTTATAACTCTTCCAAAGAGAGGAAATAAGCTTTCTCTACCCTCCCCAAGAGGTGACTTTTTAAAAGATAGAATGGGAGTGGGGAGAGAAAGCAGGAACAAGTTGCAGTGCCAGCTCCATCAGGAGACTACGTGAAAATTACCAGAAACAGGGTTCACCCAAGTTAGGCAGCTAACCTCAGTAATGCAGCGGGCAACAACCTCGCGGAATGAGCCACTCCAGCTACCTCAACTGCCCAAACTTCATTTCCTTCACCTTCAGATACTAGGACAATTCTAAATTAAAAAAAAAAAAAAAAACTACTAAAAATGCTACATATGAAGAAAGTCTGAGGGATACAATTTTTTAAGAATGCAACCCAAGGGCCCGGCAGCATGGCCTAGCGGCTAAAGTCCTCGCCTTGAAAGCCCCGGGATCCCATATGGGCGCCGGTTCTAATCCCGGCAGCTCCACTTCCCATCCAGCTCCCTGCTTCTGGCCTGGGAAAGCAGTCGAGGACGGCCCAAAGCCTTGGGACACTGCACCCGCGTGGGAGACCCGGAAGAGGTTCCTGGTTCCCGGCTTCAGATCGGCGCGCATCAGCCCGTTGCAGCTCACTTGGGGAGTGAATCATTGGACGGAAGATCTTCCTCTCTGTCTCTCCTTCTCTGTGTATATCTGGCTGTAATAAAATAAATAAATCTTTAAAAAAAAAAAAAAAAAGAATGCAACCCAAAAAGGGGGAAAAGTGACAAGAGATACAGATAGGGTCAGGAAAGGGAAGTAATTTTCTGTATCAGAAGCACAAAAATATTTATAACCACCCAGGCATACACCTTTTCATCTCCCCACCTCTTTCACTGCACGTTCTGTACCTTCCAAACATTATTTTTAGAGTACAAGAAATACAGAATTCCATGTGGAGAAAAATGATCAAGCAGAAATCTCAATGGTGGCTGACAACAACCAGAGGTTACGAGCCTAAGGCTTATTTTTCAATGATGCCTCATTTCCTGTTGAGTTCTCCTTTTAGGGAACGGTGCTGAAACTAGGAGTCCTTAGCCTGGAAATTCAAAGGATATGTAAATTCCCCCAAATCATGGGTAGTTGCATTTTCCCAGGAGCCAAGCCCAAAGCTCTCACCAAAGGGCTCCAAAGGGCCGAAGATTCGAGCCAGGGCTGCCCTGCCGACTGGGGCCGCAGCGGAGAGCACAAGGCTGCCTCTCCCAGCATTTGCGGGTCTCCTTGATTTGTACTTATGAGGAAAAGGCAGGACACAGGCCAGAGATGAGACAGTAATTGACTCAGTTCAGAAGCAGTCACAAAACAGAACAGAGTAACCCTGAAACGGTTAAACTTGGAAAAAAAAAAAAACCACTTCAGAAAGAGTACAATAGACCAAGGGTACAGAGAAAAGGCCAGCTTTCAGTAGGAGACTTACTTAGTATCTGTTTTAACCGTGTCCTACCAGGGACAGGAAATCAACTCTAAGGAAACCTGGATGTAGGGCTCTAACTACTCTGCAATTTAGAGGAATATTTCCCACGGTGGATAAGAAAAAACACACACTTTTAACTTACCAAGTGAAATAACTAAAGCTAGGAAACGAGGACAAGAAAAAGTGATCCTGACTGGGAGATAATCCTTCCACATTTGATAGGAATCAGGATTTGTAACTGGAGGGAGATGCAGTTAGCTCCTAGCAAACATACTACCGATGGCAAATCTTATTCTGCTATGCTAAAACTGTGACTTAGACGTATGTGGGCCTACACTCACACAGTAAAACTTCTCAAGCAACTGAAATCCTGTTGTTTTTGGAGCTTTCACAGGGTCTAACAGCCACTACTAGACTTGCCTAACCAGTTGCCTAGCCAGTTGTCGTCTGAAACTTATCATGACACTTGCCTATGGAGGGCTGCTTGGATGAAATGAAGTACATTGGGGCATGGCAGGCAGAAAATAAAATTTATTGAAAGGCCAAGAAAATCACTACAGAAAGATGTTGGAAGGCTACAACCTGACCAACTAATTCTCATCTGCAACTGGCAGGCAGCCTCCTGCCAGATGTTGGAAATAGAATTAATTTCCATGAGCCACACTGATAGAAATAAACCACACATCTGTAAATAAATAAACATCTAAGGAAGGGGTTTCTTTGTTTTACTTTCCATAAACTTGCTCTGGATGGTTTGTACCTAGCCCCACCCTAAAATAAACAGGTCTCTGTCCACCCTGCCAACGCCCTGAGCATGTCATGTATCCTGAGGTTTCTGGGGGGGAAGAAAAAGAACCAAAGGCAGAGCAAACAATACTTGCACACAAGGAGCTAAGTTTAACCAGTCTACTTCCTTGAAGAAAAGATTTTGATGCTCAACTAAAGATATTACATCGCTTACATGCCTTCCTTCCTTATACTTCAGGGGAGAAAAACTTCAACAAATCACACTAGCTTTCCTTCATATTTCATTAGCCAAGTCTTTGCTCTGAGTCCTACCTTCACGGTTTAGACCAGCACGGGATGGTGACTACAGAGTAGGTACCTGAGGCTCTGCAGTCTAGAATCAGGAGCAGGTGGCAAACAGAGTGACTGCCAGCGTGCCCGAGTCCATTTAATCCTTAATGTTCCCTAAAGAAAATATCTAGGTCAGCCCTCAGAGTTCTCTGGGCCTTTAAATTCACCAAACTCTGTAAAAAAATAACCAGGAATTCAATCTTAGGAGGCAAAAGCCTGCCTTCATATCTTGAAAATTAATAGAGTGTAAAAGAACTGTTACAGGACACAGAAACGGGAGACCTGGACTGCAAATTTGGCTCTGCCAGTAAATACAATGAAACAATGAAGAGGAAAACCCCCAAATTCTCTTTAAAATGAATCATCTAATTTTCAATTTATACCAAATTAAAAACTGCTTTGCTTTAGCACTTATTACATACATCTAATGATAACAGCAAAACAGCAATAACTACCTTTGCTAAGGAATACTGACATTTTATCAAGTCAGACAGTGACCGGATAAAAACATTCTATGAATAAAATTCTACACATATCTTGGCTAAGTTCTGAGATTGGAATCAAGTATCTGTGGTGAGCCTTCAGTTGCTACTCTTCCACTGAGATAGCAACAGCAATCCTGTTTAAAAAGTGACACGCGGGCCCGGCGGTGTAGCCTAGAGGCTAAAGTCCTAGCCTTGAAAGCCCCAGGATCCCATATGGGCACCACTTCTAATCCCAGCAGCTCCACTTCCCATCCAGCTCCCTGCTTCTGGCCTGGGAAAGCAGTCGAGGACGGCCCAAAGCCTTGGGACCCTGCACCCGCGTGGGAGACCCGGAAGAGGTTCCTGGTTCCCGGTATCGGATTGGCGCGTACCGGCCCATTGCGGCTCACTTGGGGAGTAAATCATCGGACGGAAGATCTTCCTCTCTGTCTCTCCTCCTCTCTGTATATCCGGCTTTCCAATAATAAAATCTTAAAAAAAAAAAAGTGACACGCGTTCCAACGATGAGACCAAACAGCAGACAACAGGCCTTGGGCTAACCCGAAGAGAATGAGAAGGTTTAAAAGGTATTAAGAAATTTTTCCTCCTGCTATTTCATTTCAAACAAAGGAAATCTAAAACATTTCTAATCTGCAGAACCTTAAATGCACATTACGGCATTCATGGAAGTCAATGATTCCAAGTTTTTAAAAAGTTAGGTTACTGGGTTCAAACACTAGTCCTGGGTTCCTGCTCATGTATACCCTGAAAGGCAGTGGTGATGGCTCATGGGGGCGGGGAGGGGGACGACATGAACTTAGCTCCAGCCTGCTGCCTTCAGCCCCTAGTCCACCACAGAAATTCTCGGAATGAGACTATGGGAAAGCATTCTCTGTCTCAAATCAATAAATATCTCTTGAAAGTTAAACTATCACAATTTCAGTTTTATAGCTAACAGTTTTAATGAAACTATATATATATATTTAAAAAAAAGCTGTGACAGAAATAACTGGCATCAATCCCAAGTGTTTCAGTATACACGCAGAGGCAGACGGCTTGAATGACCCAACTCCAGATCTAGAAGCTGTTTTCTATTTCTCCTACATCAAAAGCTTTTACTCAGACTTACAGGGTCATTAGCAAAAGCAGTAAGCATAAGATCACTGTCAGATGAACTTAAACATATGATTGAAACATAGATTCCAAAATTACGAAGATGTGACACTAAATGTCTATTTTAATACATCAATTAAGGAAGTGACAGGGGTGAGTCTCATCTTTGACTTAAAGATCAGGGCCATTTATATCCTATTTCAATAATCAACAAAATCTAATATATATATTATAGTAGGATATATATATAATATATATTATATATACAATATTTTATTATCCTACTTCAGTATTTAAAAACATGCCAGTGATCACATCAACTTCCTCCTCTAATACATTAAATCATCAATGTTTGGTAAAATGGGAACACTTTACTAATAAAGGATGATAGTCTCAAAAACTGTGAGATATTTTCACTCAGCAGTATCGACAAGCCATGCAGAGCAGTATGTTCAGGTAAGCCATCCCATTTCAGTATACTATCTGAAGGAAAGTAAACAGCTTTACTGGCCTTCAATGTATCATATAAAAGGTTTAAGAAGGTGATCTCTTAGATCAAAGATTCCTATGTCCATCTTTCTCTCTACAGACCCTCTGGAAAAGAAGGGTCAGACTCGCATCTCTTGCCACACATTTTTTCATTTAATATCTTTTAAAGATGAATACTCACACAAACACCTGAAATCTTAAATCTTATTATTTTCATTATTTCACAACAAACTGACATTCAAAAGCATAATACTTATTTAATCAGGTCTAAAACTGCACTGGATATAGTATGGGTGGATGACTGGCAATTTTAAAACACCATAGATTGAAAGACGTATCCCAGTTTCATAGATGTTCAAGTTCAAAAGATGGTAAGGGAAATTCTAAACCAATGCAGCAAAAGCATTTGGACTGAGCAGGCACTGTGGTAGCAATATCCTAAAAAACAGAAAAGGATATTTATCTATCTAGCTATTTACTGAGGTTCAGAGTTACAGAAAGGGAAAGGCAGAGACCAAGATTTCCATGTGCTGGTTCATTATCCAAATGGCTGAAATGGCCAGAGCTGGGCCAACTGAAGCCAGAATGCAGGAGCTGTTTCCAGTTTGCCTGCATGGATACAGGGTCCCAAATTTTCAGGTCATCTTCTGCTATTTTCCTAAATGCATTAGCAGAGACCTGGATCAAGGTAAAGGAATCAGAACTTGAACTGGTGCCAACATGAGCTGCTAGTGCCCAAGGCCATGGTTTTACCAGGTGAACCGCAACACTGATCCCATCAATGCCCTTCTCTAAATGCATAGCCATGCTCTATCAATATGACTCTACCATTAACTCTTCAATAATCCACCTTCTTTTAAATCTTTTTTCCACAATGAACAGATACTTTCACATGCAAGATCAATACTTAACAGTATACTCAAAACAAAAGACAAAACTGCTCAGTTCACAAGCTTGAATATACAGTAACCCCCTATTTACCAGTGTGCTTTTGCATGCTGTAAGAGATATATATTAGTATCCAACAATCATTTTTGTAGAGGAAATTATACAGCCACTTTGCTTTCTCTCTAAACATAATCCAGTATTAACTTTGAGGGTATTTTTCACAAAGTTCCCCGAGTAGTGTGACATGTGCTTGCTTCAACTATAAAAAAGTGCTACTCTGAATGATGCTCTCTGGTAGTTGACTCTTGTCTGTATTTAGAGGCAAAATTCATTATTTTTTTGGAAATAAATCCACAAGACATTTTACATTTGTCCAAGAAAGAAAAGGCACTTTACTAAATTATCTGCTAACAAATCTTTGGAGGGCGCTATGCTATCACTTGATAACGTTTCATCAACAGCCAAAAATTTTGAAGACAAGAGGGCGGATGACTCAGGAAGCCAGTAAGACCTATATTTTCTTTTCCAGCTGCTTGGGTAAATTATCACACCTTTCATTCTCATTCCCGATTCCACTTTGGGTCAAGCAGTTGTGGGGAGACGCCTGTGCGCTGTGGCACGTTCCCCACATTTCCTGGCCTCTATCCTCAACGCCCGTCAAGACACACACCTCAACCCCAAATCATAACATGCAAAAAATGTCTCCAAGCCCCATTTGAAGTCCCCTGGTGAGCAAACTCCAGTGCCCTAACACCACCAATTTAGGCATTGGAGTGTGTTTAACTGTCACATTCATATTATTCTGAGACAACAGTGTTTATATTTCACTGTTTTTATGACTAAGTTACCTACATTTGATCCATATTTGGTAGGAGACTATAGATGTCACAATAAGAATGAGAGCTTTAAATGTAAAATAACTGATGTTTAAATGTCAGCCAAACTACTCTTCACTATTACCAGTCACACACAGAACAACCGACCATCCTCTACAGTACATCGACTGCCTGTAAGCACCTGACAGTTATTAAGATTGCAAAATGTACATGAACACTGCTCCAACAGCTGTGCCTTGAAAACACCAAATTTAAGGAGCAATGAAGCTAAATGTTAAGAAAAGTTAGCTTCTAACAGGAACGTACTACTGAATATACTACTATCAAACCATGATAATGACCAGGAACACTCAGGGCTTTTAAGAGGTTAGATAAGCTAACAACAGATATATGTTCAATTAAGAGCTTCAAGTGGGTTGCCAGCTACAGCAAACATGCTCTCCCTTAATTTGTCCCTTAGTTAATACTACTAATACTGATTTAAAAACACACAGGAGGTGGGTAGGCCAAAAACTACAACAGGACAGTTTTAACACCAGTGGCAGGTATGGAAAAGCTGGATCTTTGAAGTCTTGCATGAGGTTCCCTCTTTCTGCAAGTGCAGGTTAAGCACCTTTACTTCACGTACCACATTTCTTTCATGAAGGTTATCCCACTAGGCTATAGTTGTCTTATTGTGTTTGCATTTTTCCAAATTGGTAACTATACCCGCAGCACTAGGTTGTTGACTGCCCAGCAACAGCGGGTACTTCAGTGGACCCTTGATACAAAGATGCAAAGGAATCCTGTAACAGCACTCAGTGGTGCAAAGAAATGACAATATGCACATCCACAAATCCATCCCCTGTGACTAAAAATATCAAGAAGAGGGGTGAAAATAATCCCTGAAAGAAACCAAAAAACGTTGCAAAGACTCAAAGGTTTTAAAAACTTCAAACTTCACTGTAAATATACTTGGAATAAACAGAATTGACATTGTATTACATAGCTAACTTTTCATATGACTTTTTCAGGAAAATATATTGTGAGAAATAATATTTTATATTTTAATTCAAAATTATAGTCCAGTAGGCTTATTCATAAGCAGCTCATGATTTAACACTTGCAATAAGAATGAAAAATGCATGCTATTTAGAAAGCACAGCAGTGAGTAAAACATGGTACAACTGTGCAGCGACACATGTTCCAGTGTGGCTGGGTCCCAGCTGACACTTGTCCTAAAGTCCATGGTTCAGCAATTGTCTGGGATTAAAGTACTGCAGTTTGTACCATAAATTATATGGTCACAGTAAAACGCCATTCTCAAATACTGAGAAAAACAAACTCTAAGGAAAAATATTGGCACAAACAATATCTCCCATTTCATGTGTATATTATTAAATCAAAAACTTTGTAGATTTCAAATGCAAGGTAGGTGTCCACCAACTGTTTCAACAGCAGCCTGTGCATATCATAATAGATTAGTGATAATCATGTTTCAGGGCCAGATGTTTTTGTAGCTACCAAGTTCACGTTGTTTCAATATATTCTAAAAATGTTCAAGTCTGCTGAATTTAATTCCTTTGATGGTCACAACATAATTAATTCCTTAAACACTTATGACCTAGAGTAAGATCATAATTAACAATAAGAGGAAAGTTCAACGTTCAGCAAGTGTAATAACAAAAAATTACAAATTCATGTCTAACAATAGTAAGATGTTAAGTAAACTGATACATTCACACCTTCAAGAGTTTACACTATATCCTTAATGGTGGTGATGTAATGTAATGTTAAACACAAAAGGTAAAAAAAACACTAAAGATTTAAACTATATTTTAAAACCTTAGGAGAATATATACTTAATAGCTATCAAATAATAACACAGATATTTTTCTTCTATTTCTTCCTAAAATACTGCCTTAATAATTTTATTATAAAAAAAATTTTAAATGGGATGGGCCAGAAGATCAATTAGAGTACATTCTGTTCTCTAAATTCATAACAAAATTCACATGCTCACAAAAAGTGACAGTTAAGTTTAGATAGGGAAAGAAAAAGAGAGGTGTAAGAATTTGAGTTTAGTAACAATAGCGTTTCAAGAAGTAAGCCAGATGTTCCTATGGAAGTGTAGCAGAAAGTCTGATTTAGAAATTCATAATGTCAAAAGCCATCCTCAGGTCAACAAGCATAAAAGGAAGAGCAATCTACTATGCACTTGCTCGTTAACTGAATAAATCAAGCCATCCTGTATTTTCAGCAAAACTCAAAATTAAAAGCAGTTAAAAGTCTAAACTAAATCTATGGCAAGACAAGACTAAAGCACTACATTGTGCAAAAGAAGTTGGGGGGTACAGAAAGTCAGCAATCAGGTCAGTGCACAATTTAAGGGAACAGTGTCTCCTGTTTCACAATTAAGATACCAACGTGATTAGTATATTTCTCTGTCATACATCACAAAATGCTTCTCTCTCCAGGCATCCCTCCAGTGCTTCACTTTTACAAGTCTTAGGGAATGTTACAGTTGCTTCTTCCAAGCAGTTCTCAAAAGCAGGTTCAAAAAGCTTAGGATATTCCTATTTGCAGAGGCAGCATACTTCAAATTTCCTCACAAAATACATTTCATGTGTATAGTCTAACTAAACTTCTCTGAATGGACAGTGAAAACTAGTAATGGGACCGTGCTGTGACACAGTAAATTAAAGCCTCTGCCTGTGGGACTTGTATCCTATATGGATATCCTGTGGTACTTGTATCCATATCCACTTCAAGTTCCAGTTGCTCCACTTCCCCTACAGCTCCCCATTTACGGCCCAGGAAAGTAGCAGAGGATGGCTCAAGTCTCTGGACCCCTCAACCCACCTGAAAGATCCAAATGAAACTCCAAGCTCCTGGCTTTGGACTGGCGCAGCTCCAGCCACGCGGCCATGTGGGGAGTGAACCAGAAGATGGAGGAGTGCTCCGGTGCTCGCTCTCCCCCTCTCCCTCTCCCTCTTCCTTCTCCCCTCACCTCGCCACCATGCCTCCAATGCTGTAAATCTGCCTTTCAATTAAAAATAATTAAATCTTTCAATTAAAAAACTAAAAAGTGAAAATATCCCAAGTGTTTGGTTTGTACCCAATATACTTAACTTCAGCCAGGAGGATACTGCACTGAGCCCCCTAACAACTTGTATTTAACCTTTTCAGTTTTTTGCTGGTATCAGTATTTAGGTTATGATGACATAAACTGAGACTTTTTAATAAACCATTAAAAAAAAAAAAACCTGGGAAATAGCAAATGCCAGACAAGGTACTTGACTCCCAGATGGAGTTCCTGGCTCCTGAGATTAGCCTGGCCCAGGTTCAGCTGGTATAACTATTTGAAGAGTGAAACAGTAGATGAAGATCTCTTTCTCTACCTCTGCTTTTCACATCTTTTTCTTTAGAGATTTATTTATTTCCATTTGAAAGGCAGATATTACAGAGAAGGAAAAGACACAGAGAGAGAGGCCTTCCATCCACTGGTTCACCCACCAACAACTGGAGCTGAACCATCCTAGAGCCAGGAGTCAGGAGGTTCCTCGGAGCCGCCTATGTGGGTGCAAAGACTCAGGGATTTGAGCCATCCTCCTCTGCCTTCCCGGGCCATCAGCACAGGCTGGACTGAAAGCGGAGGCAGCGAAGCCTTGAACTGGTGCCCATGTGGGATGTTGGTGCCACAGGTAAAGGATTAACGTGCCACACCATGATACCAGTCTAAAAATAAATCTTTTAAACAAAAACAATACTAAGTCAAAGAAACACTATAATATCTGGTTATCATGAAGATACTGTTTTGTAAATGCAGAGGGTCATTCAAACTTAGTGATTTATTTATATAAGCCAGGTAGACGACTTATGTTTCATTCTTTTTCCTTTATATTTTAGCCACAAGAATGACTAATTATGGCCTACACTTTTTCTTCACTACACAGCAAGCACTTTACCAGTACTTTGGTTAATCCTCCCAAAAGTTCTGCGGCAGAAATACTGCTACTATGTCCACTTCACAGATGAGGGAAAATAGAACTACTCACTATAATCATAACATTTTAAATGCATAGAAGAAAAATCAGCAATCGGTAGGCCTTTCATTTAACTATTGATAAATAAAGAGTCCCTCTTTGCTCTGTTTCGATCTAAAAAAGAAGTTATTATCCAGAACTCCACGTAAGGCCAATATAAAACTGGATGGAAAGGATCAGGTGTTCACCGGAGCTAAGTCCTGTAGATGCCAGAAATTTTCACCAAATATGTGATGAACAGGAAGATCAGAGAACAAATCTTCTGAATGATAACCATCAGAAAACCGTCCCTTTGGGATTACCCCTATCAACAGAAACCATTATACTCAGTGAAATCGGTCAATCCCAAAAGGACAAAAAACATATGTTCTCTCTAACATAGTGAAGCCATCATGCAAACTGTAAGATCGATAACCCTTTCCATACTGTCTTTGCTGCATCCCACATGTTTTGATGTGTTTGATTCCATTTTCATTTCTGCCAAATACTTTCTCTTCTTTTGTTGAATTCACCGCTGGCTCATGGATCACACAGTGGCATCATTTTACCCAAGAGGCTTTGCATTTTCTTTTTGTCACCCAGGCAATGGTTATTCAGTGACACATTTTTTGACTCCATAGTACTGTAATTTTTTTGTTGTTAACTTCACACCTATTTTTCACTTTGTTTCATAGCCTCTCATTTAAAGAAATGTATAGTGATGGTGTAATAGAGACTATAAAATCCAGATGTGAAGATACAGTGCAATCCCTACTTCCAAATCAAAGATGAACTCCCAATGAAACTTTTGGACGTATCTAGACAATGGGATGCAGGACTGTCTGACACTGTCTGTACCAGCAAGGTTAGAGCACACTTAAACAACAGACTGATGGAAGTATAACTCCTTATGAAGGATTATTTTATTGTAATAATATAGGGAAATCAGTCAGTGGTGGAAATTTAGAGGGAGAGATCCCAGACCCTATGAAATTGTACCACAAAATTAAAAATTAAAAAATAATAAGATAAATCTGCCTTGTGGCCATACTAGTTCTCCCTCCCCTTTTTTAAGATTTATTTACTTTTATTGCAAAGTCCAATATAGAGAGGAGGAGAAACAGAGAGCAAATTCTTCCGTCCAATGATTCACTCCCCAAGTGGCCAAAACGGCTGAAGCTGGGCCGATCTGAAGCCAGGCGCTCCTCCAGGTCTCCCACACGGGTGGCAGGGTCCCAAATCTTTGGACTGTGCTCGACTGCTTTCCCAGGCCACAAGCAGGGAGCTGAATAGGTAGTGGGGCTGCCAGGATTAGAACCAGTCCCCATATGTGGTCCCGGCACGTCTAAGACGAGGACTTAAGCAGCTAGGCCACCACACTGGGCCCCATACTTGTTCCTTTTATTTTAAAAAAATTATATATTTTTATGTATACATATACAATATTATAATATATATTATTCATATATACATAAAATCATGCATTCTTCCTTGGATACTGTTATTAAATTTACTAAATAGTATTCTAATAACATCAGTAAAAACTGCTAGAACATTACTAATGAAAACAATAGAAACTTGAAATATCATAACATCTATTCTAGACTCAAAATTATGACCAATGTGAAAATTCAAAGACTGAATAAACAGATAACAAAAAATTCTTTTTTACTGTGATATACAGTACAGGAAATATGCACAACATGAAAACACAGAAAAAAACCCAACAGCATTTTACAGTGTTTATAAATCAAAATGTTACAGATGATATGATTCAGAATACATACAATTCGTTCAGTTTTAAAATTGTTTATACTGTCAAACTCACAAAGAATTTGTATCTGCTTTAAACATTCTGGAATGATTACTGAAACCCTAAGTATCTGTTGCCATGTTAATAAAAATTATTACGTTACTGCTACAGTTCACAAGGACTACTTCCTGAAATACAATTTTCCAAAATTTTCAGAGAATACAGATAAGTACAATATCCGCCAGACCAAAAAAAAAAAAAAAATTGTAAAATATATCTGCAGGACAACTTACTTGGTATGGTGCCAACCACATTATTTTAATAATACTAACAAAAAACCTCAAATTCTGATTTTTTTTTTAACAGTTTAGTCTCACAAACTAACCAGGAACCTGCCCCAAAGAAAGCATGACATCCAGTGAAATGTGTCCCATGCCTCAGGACTACTTCTGCTGCCACAAGTTGGAGTCCAAGTGAGAGCAGCAGTGTTCAGACTAGGAGCATAGCACAGACTAGAGAAGCACCAGGGAAATGTGGTAACTGCTGGGCTTCACAGTCTACACTGAGAATGGTTTCTGTAAGCACATATCACAGTCCAAACCATGTTGGCTGTTCACAGACTGCTTCAACCATGAGAACACTGGTTGCACATCCCTCCCCCAAACACAGTAACACAGGCATTCATCAAGGCAGCAAGTGTACAAACTATTTCTTGGCTTTGGTTTATTTTTCAACTCAGTAACCAAACAATCTGGTACGGAAGAAACAGGAAAGGAATGCTGTAAAGAGGACACTATTAACTCCAAAAGCACACCATGCTCAGCAAACTCTGTCCTGCATTTACTTTTAACTTCTCATTTTGTGCCATTATCCAGCAACACAAAAGTCTTTGCTTACTGCAGTATAAATTGCCTTAACATTTGTAACACTTTCAAAAGTTCCTACTGTGCCATGAAAGATTGCCAAACAAGGAAAGATCTGCACAGGAAAGGAACCCACTTAGATTCCCGTCAGCTGTGAAGAATCAGTCTCTAGAGTAACAGAACTGAACCGCAAGTGTTTAGAAATACAATGTCTCCATCACCTCACACTATCAGCTCCTTCCATTAGTACCTGTGCGAGATTGCCTTCTACCCACCATTGCAATTCAATAAACTCTACTGACAGTGTGAAGGAGAATGCAGCCACAGATTCATCTTATTACTACTAAACATAGGAAGTCATCAGTGAAAAGAATGGATACTTCTGCCCCTTCATTATCTAACTAAACAATTGATCACAAAAGCTACAGAGAATAATTTACATACATAAATCTTATTTGGGGTTCCATTTCTGGAATCAAAACATTAATTAACATAAAAAAGACATTGAGACACATTAGAAGTTGATTTGGAAGTCAATTCTAATAGAGTGGATTTTGCATATTTGCATATGTTGTGGATAATTTAACACCTATAATCAGAAAGGATAATATGGTCTATATAGCCAAGAAAGTAAAAGATGAGTATCCAACTAGGTTCAAATGATCCTTACAATAAAAATAGGAAGGTGTACAGGTATTTAAAGTCACTGCAAGTTCGATTCAACTGAAGCAACAAGACAATTTCTACCTGTATTTCCTCAGTATCCATCTCTATTTCTCATCAAAGGTGAAACCTGGCCACCAACCCTAAAGTAAGACACTACCCCTGCCTTCAAGAAGTGCACATAAACAATATCAGGTGAAAAATCCCAAACTATGTAGGTTACAGCACTGATGAAAAGGACACCATGAGGGAACTGGGTAAGACTGCAGAGAGGAAACCCACGTTGGAGTTCGCAGGATGGATAAGAGAGCTGCACAGAAACAATGACAGTGGTATTCCAGTCAGAGGAAAGCACTGTGGGAAGGCATGAAAATGGGAAGGGATTTTTAGAGTACCATTTAAACTTCTGTTTTAATGTAATACATACAGGACGAAAAATTTAAAAGGTTGGAAACGTAGGTCTTAGCCATGAAGGATTGACATCAAGTATCGCAGATGGAACAGGGTTAACACACACATGGAAATATGCTCAAGAATTTCATGTTGCCTTGAAAAAGAACTCATCCAAAAGCAAATCTGTCATCAAGAAAACACAATTCCAGTGTGTAAGGGTCAACAAAGCTTACACATTAAAGAAAATCAACACAAAACTATATCTGCCCTGTCTCAACTCTGCAGTTCGGCAAGAAAAAAACCCAACCACAAAGTTAACAAATCAACAGTGCTGCCTGCAAATTTCCAAATAAACAGCTAACACAATTTAAAATTATATTGCTATGTTGTTAAATTGCACAAATATAAACAAGAATAACAGGTTTAGCTATAAGCTTTATGAAGTCTTCTGTGTGACTTTTTCCTGTTAGAAGGATCGGGAGATTTAATCTGGGACATTTTTATAGCATTTTTTTTAAGATTTATTTATTTTATTACAAAGTCAGATATACAGAGAGAAGAGACAGAGAGGAAGATCTTCCGTCCGATGATGCACTCCCCAAGTGAGCCGCATTGGCCGGTGCGCGCCAATCCGAAGCTGGGAATCAGGAACCTCTTCCAGGTCTCCCACGCGGGTGCAGTGTCCCCATGCATTGGGCCGTCCTCGACTGCTTTCCCAGGCCACAAGCA
Organism: Ochotona princeps; assembly: GCF_030435755.1. Lineage (NCBI taxonomy): Eukaryota > Metazoa > Chordata > Mammalia > Lagomorpha > Ochotonidae > Ochotona > Ochotona princeps. Next base: position 19,975,356 of record NC_080840.1, on the reverse strand, counting down.
GGGAGCTGGATGGGAAGTGAAGCTGCCGGGATTAGAACCGGCACCCATAAGGGATCCCAGGGTGTTCAAGGCGAGGACTTCAGCCACTAGGCTACGCCCTTTTATAGCATTTTTAAGCTGCATCATTTCCAAAGCATTCTTCTTTTCATGACTGCATTCATTTCTGGAATAATTGTCAAATCTACTGAAAAACCACACAAAGCCCTTCTAACAAGGTAGTTTTCTGTTTTATTTTTTTCACTCCATGATTTTTTAAAGCATATTTCTAACAGAAACTCATTCACAGAATCAATCGCTCATTAAAATAAGAACCTAAAACATCCAACACATCAATCTAGAGGAAGTCAGGTCTAAGAGCTGCCCACACATAATACAAACTAAAGCTAGCTAAGTACTTTAGGACAGAACATTCTGCCCTTACCTGAATGCAAAGCAATGCTTCTGTCAAAAAAAAAAAAGATATATAATATGGGAAAAACCACCACATTAGCTCCATTTTACTCATAATTTCAATCACTCCTCTCATATTGTTACAGAATATTAGAAAAATGCATTTCAATTTCAAAAGAAAATTTTAAAGAATATATAACAAGCAACTAAAATCAATCTAGCATAAGCCAGGCATTAGTGAAATGAAACCCTTCTATAATGCTCAGTACTCAGGTAACGACTCTCCAGACAGAATGACACCGAATGGCCCTAGAACTGTAACCTCAGATACAAGGTGTAAAATGGCCAAATCCATATAGTAATTTCAGCATGCAGAAGTTCTGACATAGTATTTTTTAAAAAAAATCTAGAAGCCCTCTGTAAAAAGGGACCATTTTTTTAAGGGGCAACATAAAAATGTCATGTATAAATGACAAATCCTTTGTACAGTGTATCCGTGCACACAGATACCACACCACACTTTGAATGAAATGGGCCAAACAGCACTAATAGCTAACTCCAAATGCGAAGACCAAATGCCAGCTTTTGCTTTTGATTCACAACCAAGTCACTACAAATATAGTAGTTGTTGCATTGCAGGGGTGGGCATTTCCACTCAGAAGGCCAATGGACACCAAAACAGGAACTTTTAGTGTCCCTCTGCTTGGTCCTTTACCATGTACTAAAATAATCTCCTTGTGTTTCCTGCCTGACACACCACAGTATGTCTTCAGTAATTAAAATCTTGCCTCACAATACACCATCCGGAAGCTCTATTATTAAAAACAGGGAGGGGGCAGCTTCACCCTGAAAAAACCATGTGCTTTTAGTTGAAGAGAGTGATGAAACAACAGCTTAATTTCCTGTTTTTATTTTTTTTTTCTATTCCTCTTGGAGCAGATCTTTTCCTATAGCTAGTGCAAACACTAGCACAAGGTACTGATTCCAGCCCTTCAGGTATCACCTTGTTGGCAGGTAAGGCCCTGGCTTCCTCGATTAACAATCTCCTCGTCCCTAGAAGTCCATGGTGCCATCACTGTCTCGCCACCTGCCGGTGAATCAAACCCAAGAGGCAAGTACAGAAAGATATACAGTAGCTCCCTATCACGCTGGTCCCCAGGCCCAGCTGTTTTCAGTCCCCATAATAAACACCGTCTGAAATTACTGAAAGGAAAATTCCAGAGAAAAAATAACTCCTAAGTTCTAAATTGTGCTTCGTGAATAATGTGATGAGAACTCACGCTGTCCTGCTCAACTTACCCAACAGAGGCTGTGCATCATTCCTTATGTCCTGTGTAGCCTGGCAATAAGCACTGCCTAGCCATTGCTATGTGGTAGTCATCTTAATTATCAGATCAACTATCATGGTATCAATGTTACAAATCATTTATCTTATTACTGGTGTTGTTACTCTCCCACTGTGATGTATAAACTAAACCACATGAACAGCACACATACACAGGAAAAAAACCAGTAGATAAGAGAGTTCTGGAGATCTCAAAGCTTATTTCACCCAATACATAATCTTGTAGGCACTCTGAAAAACTTCCTAAAAAATAAACAAAATGGAGCTAGCAGAAATAATCATTCTGTAATAAAGACTTCCCTAAGATTTCCCTGAAAGCCAAAGTCTCCACATATTTTAAAAACCTATCAAGTTACAAAGATACAAATTCTGTAAGATACAAATTATGTAAAATAAAAATACAGCCTTGAAAATAACAAGCAAAGCGGAAGTATGGTAAGAACAAATCTTGTGATACACAGAAAAGACCAACCAGACAAAAATTATCTTAGGGACCCATGCAGTGGCTTAACAAGCTAATCCTCAGGCTGCAGTGTCAGCATTCCATACAGGCATCAATCCTAATCTGTTCCACTTCCAGTAGAGCTTCCTGCATATGGACTTGGAAAGCAGTAGAGGATGGCTAAAGTCCTTGGACCCTACAACCATATGGGATACTCAGAAGAAGCTCTTGGCTCCCAACTTCAAATTGGCTCAGCTCCAGCCACTGCAGACAGAAGCTCCAAGCTCCTGGCTCCTGGCTTCAGATCAGCTGAGCTCCAGCCATTGCAGCCATTTGGGGAAGAAACCAGCAGATGGAAGAGTTCTCTGTTTCTCTCTTTGTATCTTCTTTTCTCCATTAATCTCTCTTTCAAATAAAAATAAATCTAAAAAAAAAAAAAAATTTAGGGTCCGGTGCTGTGGCCTAGCGGCTAAGGTCCTCGCGCTGAATGTGTCAGGATCCCATAGAGGTGCCAGTTCTAATCCCAGCAGCTCCACTTCCCATCCAGCTCCCTGCTTGTGGCCTGGGAAAGCAGTCGAGGACGGTCCAAAGCCTTGGGACCCTGTACCCGCGAGGGAGACCTGGAAGAAGATCCTGGATCCTGGCTTCGGATCGGCACAGCACTGGCCGTTTTGGTCACTTGGGGAGTGAATCATCAGAGGACCTTCCTCTCTGTCTCTTCTCTCTGTATATCTGACTTTATAATAAAAATAAATAAAAATTTTTCAAAAAAATTTTAATGGTACTGGTACCTAGCCTGGAACTTAAGAAACACATATAGAGTGTTTTGATGCTATAAACCACTAAGACTTAGTCAGTATTCCAATGAACAGTTAGACAACACTTAAGGAAAACAGAATATGCCATCAAACAGAAATTCCTTTCCTATCACTCAAATTACATTTTCCATCTTGCAATGTGGCACTAATGTTTACTTTAAAACACTGTAGTCATAATAATTATGCTTAATGAGTTGATTCTCCAAGCTAAAATATTGAAGACAAACTGAAGACTCAGAGGCAGCAGGTCTTCTCTGTCGGGAAGTTCTCTTGTTAATCAAACCCAAGTTACAAAATCTGCCATAAACCTTAAAGTTATTTTTTATTTTTCTGCCAATATCACTTTGTTTACCTTTTTCTACTTGGGAATAAAATGGAACTAATTTACATGCCAAAGTAAACAGCCTTGAATATAGTATTTTTGAAGTTTATTTGTTTGAGAGGGAAAGAAAAAGGGGAGTCCTGACAGAGTCATCGTCCCCAGTAGCTGGTGCTTCACCCAAACGCCTGCGGGGCCTGGGCCAGCCCCACCCAGGTCTCCCGCGTGCTGGCAAGCCCCTGACTCAACTACCTCAGCTATCACCTGCTGGCTCCCCAGACAAGGAAGCAGGACTGACAAGAGGAATCGGAGAAGGCAGGCACACATTCCAAACACCAACAATGCCGTCCTATGAGGAAGGAGTTCTCGTGGTTCAAATCTTTACATACCCACCATTCATGTTCAGAAAACCATAAACTTTTTGCTTTCAATGAAAATGATATGGGACTATATTAGGAAGTCAAAATATTAAATCTGGCTATAAAGGTTGGCATTGTGGGAACAGCAAGTTAAGCTGCAGAACGCAATGTCACCATCCCAAATCAACCCTTGTTTAAATCCCACCTGTTCCCCTCTAATGCAGCTGCTTGCTAATGGGCCTGGGAAAACACCAGAAGACAGGCCCAAGCACTCAGGCCCTGGTCACACATAAGGAACACCGGGATTGAGTTTTCAGGCTCCTGTCTTCAGCCTAGTCTAATCCTGGCCGTTGAGGCCATTTGGGGAGCAAATCAGTGCATGGCAACTCTTTCAAATTAATAAAATAGGAGGCCTAGCACTGCGGTATAGCAAGTAAAGCTCATGCCAGCAGTATATCAGCATCCCAGGTGGGCATCGGTTCACGTCCCAGCTGGTAAACGTAATCCAGCTGGGACTCCTGGTGGCCTGGAAAAACAGCAAAGACAGCCCAAGAATTTGGACTACTGCACCATGTGTGCGACCTGAAAGAAGTTCCTGGCGCCAGGACAAGCCCATCACCAACCATTTGGGGGCTGGACCAGGAGACAGAGGTCTCTCTCTGTGTGTCCCTCTCTTTCTCCATAAAAACTGATAAGACAAATATTAATAAACTTGATTCTGTTGCAGCAAATATTCAATTTATGAAAACTATATTTTTAATCTTATAACTAAGATAGTGTCATTTACCTTAAAATTTTGTAAACCCTGTGTTCATGTCTATATATAATAGCTAAACATAACAGCCTATGTCAGAGAAGTGCTATTTTTCTTTCCTCTCTGTATATTTAACTTTCCATTACAGATAAATCTTTTTAAGATTTATTTTGTTTTCAGGCCCGGCGCGATAGCATAGTAGCTAAAGTCCTCACCTTGCACGTGCCAGGATCCCATATAGGCGCCGGTTCTAATCCCGGCAGCTCCACTTCGCATCCAGCTCCCTGCTCGTGGCCTGGAAAAGCAGTTGAGGACGGCTCAAAGCCTTCGGACCCTGCACCCACGTGGGAGACCCGGAAGAGCTCCTGGCTCCTGGCTTCAGACTGACTCAGCGCCAGCCGTTGCAGCCCGCTTGGGGAGTGAACCATCAGATGGAAGATCTTCCTCTGTCTCTCCTCTCTGTATATTCGCCTTTCCAATAAAAATAAAATAAATCTTTAAAAGATTTATTTTGTTTTTATCGAAAAGGCAGACTTATAGAGAGAGAGACAGAGATAAAGAGCTTTAGTCCAATGATTCACTCATCAAGTGGCCACAATGGCCAGAGCTGAGTCAATCTGAAGTCAGAGCCGAGAGCCTCTTCCGAGTCTCCCATGCAAGTGGAGGGTCCCAAAGCTCTGAGCCGTCCTCAAGTGCTTCCCCAGGCCACTAGCAGGAAACTGGATGGGAAGTGGAGCTGCCAGAATATGAACAAGCACCCATATGAGATGTCTACACTTGGAGGTAGACAATTAGCTTGTTAACCCAATGTGCTGGCCTCAAAGTCTTCATATTCTTAATAATCCTCTTCATTGTTTTAGCTACTACTAAGAATCAAAGTTCAATTGAAAGTATGATCAACTGTTTCTGTTCCTACTAGGTTAATGTCAACATTATTTTAAAAGGAAAGGAGAGATCAGAAAAGATGTGTAGAGTTTGCAAGGAAGCCAAGCGGCATCCATAAGCCAAAGTGGCACCCGCTAAGTAAGCTAAGTCAGTGTGGTCGGGGTTCAGAGAGTCCATTTATCATGCAACAACTAGGTTAAACCTAACAGCAGTGCATTTAAGCACCGTTCTGAAGAAATGGGAAGGAATGTTTCTATCACTGCTAATTTACTTACAAATTATATGCTTTCCCAAGAAAGTCTACCCTTCTAAACATAGGTTATGCCGAAAACATTTAACCAGCTATCTTTAATCATGAAATAAGACTTTTGGTCTAAACTCATACTGCTCAACTCCTTTATTCTAATCAGTTTTCCTTCAAGACTAAGAAAAAAATATTTTCTAAATATTGTACTAAAATCAGGGACTAAAATATCCCTCAATTTCAAGCCAAATTAAAACAGGAAACTGAAAACCTTTTTATTTACTTACTTACTTATTTATCTGAAAGACAGAGTTAAACAGAGGAACAGAGACAGATCTCTCCTTTGACAGTTCATTCGCCAAATTCCCACAAGAGCCAAGTGTGGACCCAAAGCTGCAAGTCTCACACACAGATGCGAGGGCTCAAGGACTTGAGTCACCTGCTGCCTTCCCAGGCACATCGGCAGGGAGCCAGAGGAATTCGATAAATTCATATCAAGTACTTAAAAAAACAAGTGGCACAGGACAATCAATGAAGATTAAGCTGATACAATAAGGACAATGACAACCAAGACAACTGTCTCCACATTGCTAACATTTAACTGCCAGCTCCATCTAATGACCAAGAAACAAGTGACAAACCCAAAATGAGGGCCGTTTCACAAAATCTTGCAACTAAGAACTTCTCAAAACAACAAAGATAAGAAAAAGAAGAAATGATCCACAGACAGAAGGGATGAAGGCAACATAACAAATGTGATGTTACTGTATGTTAGATTCTGGAGAACTCTGATGTTATTAAGGAAAACTGGTAACATCTGGATAAAGTCTCAAACTTCATTAACATAAGGTCACTATGTAGGTTTCATAGTTAAATCAATATATGACATTAAGATAACAGTCTATTGGATCCAGTAAACTAAAATCATCCTACAATAAAAGGCTTTATTTTAGAAGAAATACTCTAGGGTCTGGCAAGGTAGCCTAGTGGTCCCTACGTTGCATGCGGCAGATCCCATATGGGCACCAGGTCATGTCCCACCTGCTCCACTTCCCTTCCAGCTCCCTGCTTGTGGCCTGGGAAAGCAGAGGAGGACAGCCCATAGTCTTGGGACCCTGCAACCATGTGGGAGACCCAGAGGAAGCTCCTGGCTCCTGGATTCATATCAGATCAGCTCGGCTCCAGCCACTGCGGCCACTTGGGAAATGAACCACTGCATGGAAGATCCTTCTCTCTGTCTCTCCTTCTCTCTGTAAATCTTTTTAATAAAAACAAATCTTTAAAAAGAAAAGAAATATTCTAGCCCACTTGTCTATGAAGGTTATCTGGTCAAAATAAGCTTCCTTGGAATAAGCATTGCTGACAACAAATCCAATGACCAAGCTTGCTGTCCAAAAGTATTTCAAATATCAAAAGCAACAACAGTGATCAAAACCAAGTCTTAGATTAAGTCATGAAATTATAAAGAATAAGACAGTCACTGTTCCAACTAAACTATTAAATAGAGCTTTATGTCCCACCCACCTTCCTCCATACCCGACCATCCCCACCCTTACCAGAGGTCCACATGGGCATGTATCCTCTCAACTCTATCAACAATATTAAAATAAAACTAAACAACAGGTCTTTAGTTGCATCCGTGATTTGCTGAACCTCTAAGGATTTATTAAACAGTGTTAAGTTCATCCCCATCTCAAGGCCACTCATCTGCTTTTCCTATTCTAACGGCACTTTCCATGCCTAGCTCCTTCTTGATCTTCAGGCATCAGCTGTACGCACTTCTACCAAGAACTCTCCAAACACCATGCATAAGGTGGGTACCACTCATTAAAAAGCATTTATCTCTTCCACAATTTTTAGCATAACTTACAATTATTTCATTTGGTTAACTGTCTTCTCTCTCTCCCATTTGTCCATCACATCAGCCCTCAACAACTCAGAGTTCCTGAGATTCAACGGATTGCAAAAACTATCCTTGAGATGGGATATTAACTAAAGAAATTCCATGCCACGCACAAGTTATTCTGTTGGAAATGTGAAGTTAAATCCAATTCACTTGTCTACTTTTAGTAATCTCAATTCTATCCTCTAATGCTCAATAATAAAGACACTATCCCTCTAGAAGTCATTTCAAACAATGAGTTGACACGTGTATTTCAAACTACTTCACACACTGTATATGTTTTAAAAGGCTTAATTCCCCTCAATTTCTAAATTGAAAAATTATTTCAAATTTTACTGCAGCAGGTGTTGTTCTAAGTGCAGGAATCTCCCTGTCGATACTTTCCTGCACCGATCCACTCTGTAACAGATACCAGTAGCACAAACAGTTGCTTTGCACACAGTATTCAAGAGGTAAGAAACAGAAAAATTTTATTCTTCCAAGATGTATCAGATAAAGTTATTTGATAATAGCTAGTCAAGCCCTCAACATGAAAGCATTGCCTTTAACACAATTTTTCATCATTTCTTCCAAATCTTTCACTCTATCTTCTACCGATATTGCCCATATTTGCATCCAAGTACTCATTCTTCTGTTTTTCCTGCCTCCAGCCTGAAAATACTGGATCTAGACTACCACACTTTGGCTGGGGAATCTAGATTAACTCAACAGACTTTAAATCTAACCTTGATTCTAAGTGATCAAAGTCTTTCATATTTCATTGAAATATCGTACTGTGCTTCATCCACAGTGCAAGAATTACAAGCTAACCCAACAACAACGTTTAATGGTAGTCCGTAACCATTCCTCAGCATCCTTGCAGCCCGCCGCCACACTCTGTTCTGAGAGAGCTTCAAGTGTCCTACTTGCCTGACCCGTAATACATGTTCCACCGCCCTTCAATCACTCCGCCAAATATCTCTAAACGTTTGAGTGCAAACTCTGCTTTCAGGAACAGGAACATTACAAGCTCTGGGTAGCCAAGCTGTAAAATCTCTTCCTATTTTTAATAACTTTTGTCCTTACCTTATCAGAGAAACCAACAACTGCTGATAGTTATTTCTTTAAATTCCTTGTCACTATCAAGAGCAAATCGAAAAATTTGATTTTCTAAAATACCTTTAGCCAGGCTTAAGTTACACAACAATACAGAAAATTCAAGGCAAAATCATAACACTTAAAACAGTGTTCATTTTAAATATCAAAACAGCAAAATAGGCACATGAGTATGAAGCATTTTACATGTAAGTTTTCAAAAATGGAACTTAACGATTATTATTATGCTTACAACAATAGTATCTTGAAGTACTAAATGTTCTTCCCTCCTTTAAAACTAGTGTTTTTCTAAGCCAAAAGCTTGCTTAAACACATAGCAAAGATACAATTAAATACTTGCTAAAGATTATTTCTATGTAAAAGAAAATTAGTAAAAGGAAATTATTTTAATTTAGGCTAACTGAAGTTTAAAGATTTCAAGTTCAAAAGCAAAGCAAAACAATTTATTAAGGAAATTAAATTCTGTGATTAGTGTAACTCATCCATTATGAGTGGAGTAGTTGAAAATATGTCTAGAAATTCTTAAAACATGGTCATTAAAATCACTTAATATCAACTGAAGGAAATCTTATAGCAATATTATCTTTTCAAAATCTGAAATTTTCTAGCTGCATACATTTATATCAAACAGTAATTGACTGACATCAGACAATCACCATAGTCCAGCATTACATGATGCAAAAAAAGTGGGATTACGACCCAAGCAAAAAATAAAGAGTAAGGTCAAACACACTTGGTATTAAAATGCTATACTTTCAGGCCTGGTATGGTAGCTTAGCTGCTAAAGTCCTCAGCTTGCATGTGTCTGCATCCCATATGGGCGCCGGTTCTAATCCCAGCAGACCACTTCCATCCAGCTCCCTGTCTGTGGCCTGGGAAAGCAGTCGAGGACGGCCCAATGCATGGGGACACTGCACCCGCATTGGGGGACCCGAAAGAAGCTCCTGGCTCCTGCCTTCGGATTGGCTCAGACCCAGTCGTAGCCACTTGGGAAGTGAATCACTGGACGGAAGATCTCCCCCTGTTTCTCCTCCTCTGTATATCTTACTTTCCAAGAAAATAAAATAAATCTTAAAAATGCCATACTTTCAAGCTTTTAATTTTATGTTTAGTGGTTTCTCTTGTTCTCAGATTCACCTAACTGCTGGTCCTTCACCTCCTTAGAATCTTGATTTGGCCAAGCCATGTGTTTTGCAAAGTCTTTTCAGTCAAAGAAATCATGGGGCCCGGCGGCATGGCCTAGCGGCTAAAGTCCTCGCCTTGGAAGCCCCGGGATCCCATATGGGCGCCGGTTCTAATCCCGGCAGCTCCACTTCCCATCCAGCTCTCTGCTTGTGGCCTGGGTAGCAGTGGAGGATGGCCCAATGCATTGGGACCCTGCACCTGCGTGGGAGACCTGGAAGAAGTTCCTGGTTCCCCGTATCGGATTGGCGCGTACCGGCCCGTTGCGGCTCACTTGGGGAGTGAAACATCGGATGGAAGATCTTCCTCTCTGTCTCTCCTCCTCTCTGTATATCCGGCTTTCCAATAATAATAAAATCTTAAAAAAAAAAAAAAAAAAAAAAAAAGAAATCATGGACTGAATCACAAAGATGACAAGAAATCTTAGCAATTTAAATAGACAAGCCTTGAAATATTGTGATCAAAGTATCAAGTGGCCTAATAAAACCCACGTGGCTCCAGCTTATCATATATGGTGCTCATTACCACAACTGCACTATTAAATCAATTTCGTGGTGTCAACAAAAACTTTGTTATTAATTCCTCAGCTATGGAACTGCTTAAGTTACTACGTTTTCTGATAAGACAACTCTTTGTTAAAAAAAATTTTTTTTAAGGAGTGGGTCTGTTTTTAAAATTTTTTCAGAACTATAAATGTGGCTCAGAAAACCATAGAAACCACTGTGGCTTTGTACTACTAACAATTTACCTAAGGTTGTGCAAACTCCTAAGGAAGTACCAGATGACTCGTAATTAACATAGTTTAATAAAGGCTCACATATTCTATCCAAAAAAAAGTAAACACACACACACACAAAACTGTTTTACAAATTTCTTAGATCCAAGTAAGAGATTTACACACTGACAGAGGAAGTCAATTTAGATTCTTTCTGATAATTCCTTGTATTTATAAGTCATCTATCAATCCCTTTTCTCTGTTGGCTACAGCTTGCAGATCAATTTTTCCACCTCTTAGTCATACTACCTTTAAAAGAGGTTCCTCAGGAAACTTGTTTTCTATCACAACACATATCCAAGAGATTCCAATTTGGCAAAATAAAAATGCCAGGACTGTTAAATCAAACTCAGCATTTGCAACCAACACAGAACCAGCAAAACAGACAGTATGAAAAAAATAAAAATAAGAATAGTACGATCCTAACTTTTATCGCTGGACCATGACAGCCGTAAGAGAAACTGTGTGAGCCGCTCAGGTGGTGTACCTCCATGTCCGGCTGGAGGAAAGTCGGCGCTGCTCAGCGTGCCATGAGTGGCGCCCAGTGTTCACGCACACTCCTTACAGATCGCTGCTCCAGCTCTTCTCCTTTTCTTTCACCCTGCTTGCCCAGCCTGCAGTCGCGGCAGACTGGAAGCATTGCACAACACAGCACTTAACCATACTGTGCACTCACTAAAGAAGGAAATTCACATGACAGGCTGTTTAAGCCATCAGCAGAGCAATATATTTTATCTAGTCTTCCATCGTCAACAACCAGGCACTGATTTCCTAAGTCAAATTAAGCCAGTTATTTAAGATTATTTGTAACTGCATTCCGTAGCATTCAGTTAGGATATTTTTCCTTCCCCGTCCCACCCAGCTCGATCTATACTTTAGTTCGTCTCTCCACTCTCCACAACAAAACAGTAGGCACAGTCTGTGCTTTCAGTCAGAGGATTAGAGTGTCCAGGCTGTTCACATATATTTAAACACTATTCAATTTCTGCTAAGCTGAAAGTGAGAAGCGCTCATATTTTTGCTTAATATCTATACTCAAACTTAGGAAATTTTCTGAAAACCAAGTGTTAAATTCAACAACTGTCTGATTCCAGCTGTGTTGGAATAACAAAGCAGCTATTCAGCGAATGCGTGGAGCCTTCCAGTCACCACTGCAGGCAGCTCCACCACTCACAGAGAGTCTAACAACACGGCGGGAATACCACAATCTTCCCAAAGTGTGGCGGGGCACAGAGTGGGTAAGCATGTTGACCTCTGTGATTTAAGATGCATCACTAATTTATCCTTGGGCTTCTCTGGGCCTCAGTTTCCCAAAGCTACAATTAGAAAGTGCCTATTGCGACTCACATTGCAAATACAAAAACTGAGGCTGGGGAAATCAAAGTTTAAAGTAGTGGTAAATCCACAACTTGAGCCAGAAATCAGTCTAAACTTTCTATCTTTGAAGAAAGTTTGCAAGATGTATATATAAATGATTTGAGCAATTTTCTCAATTAAGAGTTATAATGTTATATGTGTACAAACATTATTTCCATAACAGGCTCCTAGTGTTCTTTTGAATCAAACGGCCTAAAAGAACAGAAGAAAATTTTGAAAGAAACAGAAATATATTCAGACTGGTATCAATTTCACTGTTAGTCACATCTGGTATCTCTCAAAGGAACAAATAATTAACCCAGATACAGTTTACAACAATTTTAATACTTTATGGAATGCCTCATTTCATTCTTTATCATTACCGAAAATGGATAATGCCCAAAATGTGATATATCACTATTCACACATAATCTCTTTTAGTACTTGCCATCGGATATTTTTAAAGGTTTTTAAAGGTTTAAGGTGGTAGAAGAAAGAGCTTTTCTTGATTCAGAAGAAATAATTCATATTAAGTATTTTTTAAAAGATTTACACATATTTTTTTCAAAAGCGTATTAAGACAGAGAGGCAGACAGAGACCATGAACGAGTGTCCACGCACTGGTTCACCCCTCAAACAGCCACAACATCCCGCACTGGGCTGGTCTGAAGTCAAAAGCCTTGCCCCCTCCTGGTCTCCCACAAGGACACAGGGTCCAGACTCAAGCCATGCTTTACCATTCTTCCAGGCACATCGTCAGGGAGCTGCCCACGTCAAAGGTAGCTGTAACTTACTTTCTCACACTTGCCCCCATATTGTCTTTTTTTAATATTAAGTCTTAGTAATACTTTAAAACTATATGAATACATTTTCAATAGTAGGAATTGACTGCCACAGATGCACCAAAAATAAAAGCACTTCTTTCTAATATGAAAATTAAACAGATTAGTTTACAAACTTTTTTTTTAACGACAAAGCTAATTTACAGGGCAAATATACCCAGAATCACTATCAATTAAAACTGGAGCTATACAGATCTACAGACACATTTGTAATCCCAACTTTCACTGACACAGTAATTAATCTTCATTCCACAATAATAATCTGGGCCACCAAAATGATGCACTAATGAGGCTCTGCACGCATCAAGTCAAATGCACCACTTAGGGCTGCTACTTTAAATAAAAGATTTAACAAAAAAAAAAATCTGTAATAAAAATACAGGCAAGCAATGGCCAGAAGAGCCAGCACACTGTTTCCTATCAAATATCACCTTGATGTGTGAACAATAAAAACAAAAAAAAAGAAATACAAAATAGCAATTAAACTGAAGCAGATGAGCCTGGAAGCTACAGCGGCTTGAAGCAACTGACACAAGTGGACAGCTGCTACTGCGACTGCCTTGGCGGCCAGCTCCAAGGAGCAGCAGGCCTAACGCAGCTCTGCCGCCAAACTCCTGCCGCTGGAGGGAGATTTAGCAGTGTGCCACCAAACCATGTCTCTGCAAGGTCATCAACTGTCCAGTTCTATAAAACAGGGACCAGATGAATACAACTCTGCAAAGACCATGGAAATAATCTCATGATTCTCTCAATCAAGTTGGAAACAAAGCTTTCTACATATTAAAAGACGATGTCTACAGGTCAGGCACTTGAAGATTAAAAAGAGGTGAATGTGTCTGAGGGTAAGGCACAGAATATGCGCAGAGCTGCATTATAAATTCACACCATTTTACTGAAGCCAAAATAGTCTTGGCTTTCAACTACATCATAGAGTCTAAAATATACTGACTAAAAATTTTAAAAAAGAAGTAAACAATACTCATGGAGAAAAAATGGTAATAGAATGAAAATACAACTCAGAAACTGACAACAGGTAAATTAATTTCAGACAGATAAGTTTTTAATACTGTAAAAATTTCTCCAAACAAAATACTTCACTGGCATGACTAAGATATCACTCTTTTAATATAATGTATAGTTTGAGAAAACACAAACATTACTACCCAAAACATCAAATCTAACTCTAATCAATCTAACAATCTGTAAAACTTACAGATTGGGTAATACAATTAATTGGGGAATGAAACAGCAATACTTCTAAGCAAAATAGGAAGCAAGCTTGAACCTGTTCCTTAGAACAATTTTTGGAAAAACAGAAATAGCAAGGAACTTTGATTACATAAGGTAATTGTGGCTTTTTGACATTTTAATTAGTGCTAAAACAGTTCATTTTTAATGGCTATTACCTTGAAGTTAAGTAATAAATCCAAATTTCTCTACCAAAAGCTGCTGTGGGTGAAAAGACAGTTTTTATTTAATTAAAATTTAAACCATTGGGAACAGTAATTTACGGATTACATTTTTAGACTTGGGAAACTTAGGAATTTTAAATATTATTTAAGTACTGTATCCACCTGTAATTTTCAAATCTTACAGTATTACTTTAAGTCTGCACAAAATTTGAACAGGTTTTCCTTGGCTTCTTTCCAAACCAGAGCACTTACGCTTTGGGGACCGAGGGAGCATACAGCGGAAAGCGCTTGAACTTCTTCCAGGAGGAAACTCTTCCACCTTGACCACATTTACAAAAGCATGTCCTTCCATGCACGAGAGGCTCTCAATTCATTTAAAAATATGTTTCAACCAAACTTTAAAGCATGAAGTAAATGCAAAAAAAAGAAAAAATTTAAATCCTTTCTGCTCTTAAATTTAAAATCTTGAATCAACCAAACAGAAGAGGATTTTAAAATACTTCATGTCTGGGTTACATTTCTCATATCCAGACACTCCTCACAAACCAAAACTTAAAACCTCTAGAGTAGCTTTAAAGTTTTAAGCTAAAATTTTAATTCACCAATGATTGGCTTTGGGCATTACCAAAATAATCTAAATAAGCAATAATTTGAATCATTAAATGGAAATGATTTAATATTTTTAACATACTAGCACAAACAGTAACAAAAAACATCAACCAGGGGACTTGTAACAACAATAATTTATTGTTCAAAACCTCTATAGTCACCTGTCTACACTTACGACACATTTTAAAGAAAGCTAACTGCAGTGCAGGTACCAAGTTTCCACAACCATAGCACTGCTGCCGGGTCTTTCAAGTCTCGATAGCGCACACTGCTCACTGCTCAAAACCAACATCCCTGTCTGGATAACTAACTGTATCTGAACAATACGATGCCAAATCAATTTCATCAGATGTAACAACTAATTAAAACTGCAACTGACATGATCCACAAACTTTAATTTCTCCTGTGATGTCATCCCCCAAAAGGAACTGGTAGCTGGTATCTGGGAGTCTTTCTTCATGTTTTCCTTCATCACCCTAATATCCAACAATACTACTCCCCAATTCTTTATTAATACATTCTCTCCTACTTTAAGGATTTCAAAGCAGTAACCAGGTTATGGTATCCTGGTGTCTTTTTCACCACCTGCTGAATATAACTTGCAGAACAAATGCTAAAATGAATTACTGTGAACTCGTTTTCTTTTTTTTACTGAGGTTATGTGAAGCATTTTTATCATATCTGCACTTAATGATCATTAAGTCAGCACGCCATTTCCTTTCAGTAAGTTTCAAAACAAATTCAAAATGAAGCACATTTTCAATATTGCTATTAAGAATAACTTCCCCCTTTCCTTGCTGTGAACAAGATGGGAGTTCTCTCTGTCAAATGGGTAATTTTTTTAAATGAAATAAAAAGTATTAATAAAAACTCAAACTTTTTTATAAAATCTGTGCAACTGATCACAGTGATCACTGACTATTCCTACAGTTACAGAATAAGACAAATAACTAGTAAATACCACAAAATGTCCCCATCTGTCTTTAAAAAAAATACGGAAAGCCTCCTCTTTCCTGAACTCAAAAACAATACAAAAAGGCAAAACAGTGATCATCAGATCAAGTTTAAAATATGTATATACGTGTCACTTCGGGATGTGTGACCACGTTAGCGCGCATACACACTGCACACACTGACATCAAGCGAGGCACCATTTAGTCGTCCTGACCACAACGCAGCAGCACAACAGCCTTCAAGCTTTCTTTTGAAAGAAACCTATTTTGAGACCAAGGACCATCCAAAGACTAAGTAAGCAAAACAAAACAAAAAATAATATATACATATACATACACATATACTCCCAAAATAAAACTGCAGACATGTCTTTGATACGGAATACAGTAAGCATCCTATTTCACCTGCAATGTTCAACTGCTCTAGTCTGCTGAAAAACAAGACAGTGAGTTATTGAATCTGTGTTTAACTCAGTGCCGTTTAACACATTAAAACAATTCAGCTGTATAAAACAGTATCTGAATTTTATCTATGAAAATATTTTCCCTTTCAGCAAGCCTCTAGTTTCAAGTCTGAGAAAAACCAATTAGTTTCCCTTCTCCTATGCTTGATAATAGTGCCCCCTAATGGGAATTTTAATGTGAATTTGTTCTGACTCATTTTTTTTAGTGTGTATGTTCTAACATGAGCAACTTATTACACTTTCAACTAGGAAATACAATAAAAGCTTATCAAAGGTCAAATCATTCAAAGGAGTGGTATCACATACAAAAAATAAATCATGAATTAATAATGAGAAGCAAACTTCACAGCATGGCAGCTTCCTAGATTTTGAAGCATCCCGTAACTGCGGAATCTCAGATGGCACCACACACAAAGTCAATATCAAAAAATTCACCCTTTTTGCTATGTTATCACTACTGAGCAAGTGAACTGTCAGTATGCACTAGCTGTAAGATCTCAGAGTCAGGGAAAGAGAGAACTGGCCTTGAAGCTCTAGAGCACAAAGCCCCGGAGCACAAAGTGGTCTCCACCAGTTTTCTGGTCTTGGACTGCTCCCTCTCCACAGATCTTCAGCCACAACTTTGCAACTATTAATTCAAGCCTTTCTACCCCATCATCTACAGGTAGTTGCTCTAAACATAAATAACTCAATATGTAGTTTTATATAAACAGAAAAAAATCAAAATGTCAATATTCAATATCAGTCCTCATGATACATCCCAGACTCAGTTAATATTAAGTGAAAAATCTAAAAGAAATTAAACAATAACCAAAAATCATCTATTTATTAGGGAAAGAGAACTACTGCCTTACTCCTTAACAGTAAGTAGTAAGAACAATTTCTCTGTGTAAATAAGGGGTGATCAAGATTGTTTCCACAGCCACAGGGCTTGGGATTGACAGCCACGACCACAGCTACTCAACGTCTCACTCCAACTACTTACCCTACTCAAATAAAAAAACATTAAGCAACTCGATATATAATTACCAAAATTTTGAAATAGTTATCTCATGCAAACAAACAAAAAGATCTCTTCATCGGTCAATGTTAGCCTACAAGGGCATAAAACAACGGAAAGTTAGTAAGTATAGCAATGAGCCTTTACCAAGCTTTCAAACCAGTACCAGAGAGAAGCCAGTGCTGATCCTATGAGCACAGGTTCAAGTCCAAGCCTCTCCACTTTGGATCCAGGTCCCTGATATTGCTCCTGGAAAGCCACACAGGACAAGCCAATTGGCTTGGTCATTGCACCCATGTGGGGGACCAGGAAACTGCTCCTGGAAACCCTGCTCTCTGTGAATCTGCCGGTCAAATAAAAATAAAAATCAATCTTTGGGGGAAAAAAAGTCTTTGTAAGATCTTTCTTCTTCTCTCTGTAATTCTGCCTTTTACATAAAAATCATATTATGGGCCACAAAACAATTCTCAGCAAATTTAAAAGAATCAAAAGTAACACCATGCATCTTCTCAGACCATAATGGAGTGAAACTAGACTAACCAGTCCAAACATCCCAGAAGAGATGCAAATACTTAGAAACTGAACAACATGCTGCTAAATAAGCAATGGCTAATGGAAATCAAAGAGCAAATTCAAAAAATGAAGGCCATCAACATAACATTAAAATGTCTGGGACACAGTTAAGGCAGCGCTAAGAGGAAAAGTTTACTGCAATCATTGCCTACATCAAGAAACTACAGAGGTACCAACCAGGTAACCGGGTTCACAATACATCTGAAAGAGCTAGAAAAACAACAGCAATAGAATTCCAGAATTAACAGTTGAGAGAGAGAGAGAGAGAAAGAAAATATCAAAATAAAGGAGGAAATAACCCAGAGACCACAAGAATATAAAATAAAAGAATCAAAGTCGTGATTCTTTGAGAAAATCAGTAACATAGATTGTCCACTAGCCCAACTAACCAAAAATAAACAGGAGAAAGATGATATGAATCAACAGAATCAGAGATAAAAAAGAAAATGTAGGGCCAGGAGCAACAGCCAAATGGCTAAATCCTCGTCTTGCAAGTGCCTGGATCCCTTCTAGGCAACAGTTCATATCCCAGCTGTTCCACTTCCCTTCCAGCACCCTGCTTGCGGCCTGGGAAAGCAGTAGAGGATGGCCCAAAGCCTTGAGACAGTACATCTGTGTGGGAGACCTGGAGGAAGAACATCCTGGCTTCGGACAGGCTCAACTCTGGCTGTTGTTCTTCATGTCTCTCCTTTTCTCTGTAAATCCTACTTCCCAATAAAAATAAAAAAAAAATTTGTAACAGTAACAAAGGAGGGAAGGAGGACAAGAGGAAGGTAGAGTAAAAGAAAAGAAAAAAGACAAGGAAGAGAAAACAGAAAAGAAAAATTTTAACAGTAAATACCTCAGGCATACATAGAATAATCAGAAACTATTACAAGCAACTGTACGCCAAAAATCAGAAGATCTACAAGAAATGGATACATTTCTGGATACATACTATTTACCAAAACTGAATCAAGAAGTCATAAAGCTTAATGTATTTGTAGCCAGATGGAGATTAAATCAGTAATTAAGTCCCTGTCAACAAAGAAAAGCCAAAGATGGGATGGCTTCACTACTGAATTCAAACAAACATTTCAAGAAAATAACCCATTCCTCCACAAGTTATTCAAAACAACAGAAAGGGAGGCAATCCCTTTTAATTCCTTCTATGAAGCCAACATCAACTTCTACCAAAGCCAGACAGAAACAAAAGAGAGAAGGAAAACTACAGAACAACATCCCTGGATAAGCACAGATGCAAAACTCATCAACAGAATACTAGCCAGCAGAATTGAACACATCAGAGATTCACCCAGACCAGGACAGGATTTACCCCTGGCATGAATGGTTACTTTAACATATGCAAACAAATAAATATGATATAGCACATCAACAAAATGAAAATCATATGATCATCTCTATAGATGCAGAGCAGGCATTTGATAAAATCCAACATCATTTCATGCTGAAAAGATTATGCAAGATTAAGCAAAAACAAGTTAAACAAGATTATGCATAGAAGAAATTATTCTAGACAATCAAAGCAATATACAAAAAAAATGCCAGCTTCATAAGCAACATGGAAATACTGGAAACTTCCACCAATATCTGGAACTAGACATGGATGTCTACTTTCACAATTGCTACTCAATATTTTTTCTACTTTCTTTTTTTTTAATTTATTCATTAATTACATTGTATTATGTGACGCAGTTTCATAGGTACTGGGATTCTCCCTACCCCTGCTATTCAATATTGTATTGGAAGTCCTTGCTAGAGACATATTAGACAAGAAAAATTTTCAAGCAATTCAAACTGGAAACAAGGAATTAAAATTATCCCTGCTCACAGATTGATTCTCTACATAAAACAACCAAAAGACTCAATTAAAGAGACTATGGGAACTCATAAGAGAATTTCACAGGGTAGCAGAGTAATCAATGACCATAAATTAATGGCCGTGGTATACACAAACAACTCAATGGCTGAGAAAGAACTTACAAGTACAGTCTGCATTAAAGTAGTGGAGAAAAACGTAAATACTTTGGAATAAACCTAACCAAAGACATTGAAGACTTTA
Source organism: Ochotona princeps (assembly GCF_030435755.1). Taxonomy (NCBI): domain Eukaryota; kingdom Metazoa; phylum Chordata; class Mammalia; order Lagomorpha; family Ochotonidae; genus Ochotona; species Ochotona princeps. The sequence goes on along the minus strand of NC_080840.1, from coordinate 19,955,574 downwards.
ATGATGAAAATTACGAAACATTAAAAGTAGAAATAGAAGACATCAAAAGATGGAGAAATTTACCACATTCCGTGATCAGCAGACTCAATATAATAAAAATGTCCATATACTGAGTTAATGCAATCCCAATCAAAATCCTAACAGTCTTCTCAGAAAAGATGACAGGAAAAATCACCTGAAATCACAAGATGATGAATAGCCAAAGCTTTCCTGAAGAATTAAAATCAAGCTGAAGGAATCATAATTCCAGACCTCAAGACATACTACAAGGCAGTGGTCATCACAATAGTCTGGTACTGGTACAAACACAGAAGATCAGTGGAACAGGACAGAAAGCCCAGAAGGAAGCCCACACGTGTACAGCCAACTCATCTTCAACAAGAGAACTGAAACTAATCCAGGGAAAAAGCCTAGACTACTCAACAAATGCTATTCGGACAACTGGATAGCAGCCCTGTCACCTCATACAATAAACAGCTTTAAATGGGTCAAGAACTAAATCTTTACCCAGAAACCATCAAACTATTTTAAAGGAAAAAATAGGAAGCACTTTGTAGACACTAGCAAAGAATTCTTACCAAAAGCACACCAAAGCCAAAAACAAAAAGGCACTACATCAAACTGAAGCTTCTGTACAACAAAGGAAACAATCAACAAAGTGAAGAAGCAATCAAAAGAATGGGAAAAAACCCTGGCACACTATACAACCAAACGGGAATAATATCCAGTATTTACAAAGAACTTCAGAAACTCAACAACAAAACAAAATACTATTAAGAAATGGACAAAGATAATTAACAGGCATTTTTCACAAGAACAAAATCAGATGGCTAATAGAAATATGAAAAAATACTGATGCTCCCCAGCTATCAGGAAAATACAAATAAAAGCCTCATTGAGGTTCCACCTAACTTTAGTTGAGACTGGCCAACATTAAGAACTCAACTAACACCTGCTGGCATGGGTGTGGGGAAAAAGGTACCCTACTTCACTTTTGATGGCTGTCAGTATGGGAAGTACTAAGACAACTAAAAACTGATCTATTGAATGACACAGCTATCCTACTCCTGGAAGTTTATCCAAAAGAAGCAAAATCTGCTGATGAAAAAGTGACCTGCAGTCCTATATATACAACAGCAGTATTCATTACAGTGAAGACATGGAAACAACACAGATGCCCATCAGAGAGGAATGGATAAAGAAACTGGTACATCTACTCCATGGAATACTATACAGCCAATAAAAAGAATGGAATTCTACCATTTACAACAAAATAGTCCCAAATAAAGACCATTATGTTCAGTCAAATAAGCAAGTCTCAAAAGGACAAATACCAACACATCCTCTCTGCTATAAGGTAGCATTTATGTAAACACAAGATAAATAGACGTATCTGTAAATATGTACATATATATATATTCTCACAATTAATTGTAGAATGGAGACTAGCATACTGGGAAGTGAAAATACACTGCAGTATGCATCTCTACTCCCCAGGAAACTGTTAAACATACCTTGATAATACTATACTAGTTTTTTTCCGCTATTGCGAATGACTACAATGCCAGGATATACCTAAATACCAGAGTTCTGGACTTGCGACTGTTGCTGAAGGACTATACTATTATAACAGCATGGGGGAAGATGGCAGGGGGAGAGAGAGAGCAGGGGTGGAGGGGAGGAATCCCTATAATTACAAAATCATGTTACGGAAAATAGCAATAAAAAATTTTAACACTTCTGAAGAGCAGAAGTTTATTAACAGAATGAAGAAGCAAACTATGAAATAGGAGAAAATACATATTGCAAACTGTTCTATGGGAAGGGAATAATATCCAAATTCATTAACAAACTGCAAGTCAGTGACAAAAATCCTAACCATTCAATTTTAAAACAACTAACTTCTTGAGTAGACATTTATCCACGAAATGTCAATCACCAAACAGCAATGTTTACTTCTGCCTCCACAGGCTCCACTTCCATGGATTCAATCAATTACAGATGAATTCAAAACAAAACAGAAAACTTTTATCTGTGGACAACCTGTACAGATTCTTCCCTTACCACAACTCCTCAAACAAAACAGAAGACAACTATATTAAATAGCACTTACATTGCACTAGGCACAAGTAATCCAGAGACATTAAGTATTCGTATGTATCTGCAGGAGGATCTCAGCATCCCTCAGACAGTAGGGACGATAATGCAGGAAGATACTGAACACCAACAATCATCAGAAACGGACCAATCTAAACCTCAGCGAGATACTAGGCCGTACCAGAAGATGCTCACTAACGAAAAATCACAAGTTCTTGTGAATATGCTGAGAATATGGAATCCTTATTCATGGTTCCTAGGCATATGGTAAAATGAAATTGCTGCTACCAAAAATAGTATAGAAGTTCCTCGGAAAGTTAAAAAGTGAATTTCTACATAATCCAACAATACTTCTGGAGATATTAAGAGGTGTATATGTGTGTGTGTATATACACACACACACACACACACACACACACACACCATGCACACAAAAGCCTTAAAATCAAAATCTCAGAATTTCAAAGACCATGCTCACTGAATCATTGCAGTAAAGAGGAGATGTGATCAATCTAAATGTCCAATAACAAATTTAAAAAATGTAATATATACAAGGAAATATTAACCACCTTTAAAGGAGAGGAAATTCTATCATGTAGCATAACATGGATGAACTCTAGGAATACTCCATTAAGTAAATATGCCAGTCCCAAGAAGGAGCATACACTGTACAATTCCACTTCCATGAACTAAGCAAAGTAGTCAAACAGAAAAAAACCTGAATGATGAAACTTTTTAACTTAATTTTTTTAAAGTTAGATGAAGAATGAGTCTTGATGATTTAAACAGCTAGACATTCCAGTGATCTCATAAGCTGCGGCCATGGGTACAAGTTTTTAACCACTAGAAGCCTATGCTGATGGCGCAAGGCCACACGCAACAGAGCAACATGCTTCCCAGACGCTTCCGGCTCCTCTCTCCGGAGACAGCTGGATGGATGTCTTCTGAAGAAAACACGGGCAACCGGCACCGTGGCACAGCACGTTCAGCTGCCATCTGTGGTACCGGAAGCCTAGAGGTGACATTTCAAGTCCTGGCTGCACGACGTCTGATCCAGCTCTCTGGCAATGGACCAGGTAAAAGTAGAAGAAGGTCCCCACGTGCCTCAGTCCCTGAATCTGCATGGGAACCCTGAAGGAAATGCCAATATCCTGGCTTTGGCCTGGCACAATTCTGGCCACAGCAGCCAGTTACAGCAGTGAAGCAGCAGATACAAGATACCTCTCAACAAGTGCATCCACCTAGGTGTCTGTGTGTGTGTCTCTCTGTCCCTCTGTGTGTGTGTGTGTGTGTGTATGTATGTATGTAATTCTGCCTTTCAAGTAAATACTAAAAAAAAAACGGTAACTAAAAAAAGAATAAAGGGGATAGATGTTGGATACACAGGATGGGTTTACGTCTCTAACACTTTTGCAAGCTGACTTCAAAAGTTACTATCAGTACAATTCCTATCCGAGGCCCCACCTCGTCCATGATTTTGCTTTCTGAAATTTCAGTTGCCTAAAGTGAACTGTGGCCCAAAAATATTACATGGGAAACATTCAAGAAAAAATTTTAAAATGTTAAATACTTTCACTGTAGTTCTTTTGCTATAAAGTATCCTATTTTATTATTAATTAATGTTGTTAACCTCTTTATTTTGTCTAATTTATATACTAAATTTTCTAATAGCTATATGTTTAAAGCAAATAAAATACAAGTATGTATGGGTTGATTATCCACAATTGCAGATACCCATGTGGGTCTTAGGACTATATTCCCTTCAGGTGAGGCAGACAGCTACCGTACTACAAATTAGAATCACAGAGCCAAATAAGGAAGACCAAACTAACAAAGTACGCTATACAATCCTCATTTCCTAAAATTTATGTAATTCCTCCAACCAACATAGAAATCAAATGATAACAAACTATCAAAAATTACGGTGAGGGGCCCAGAGCAGTAGCCTAGTGGCCAAATTCCTGACCTTGCTGCTCCACTTCCCATCCAGCTCCCTCGCGTGGCCTGGGAAGGCAGTAGAGGATGGCCCAAAAGCCTCGAAACCCTGCACTCACATGGGAGATCTAGAAGATCCAAACCCCTGGCTTCAGATCGGCTCAGCTCCAGCCACTGCAGACACTTGGGGAGTGAACCAGCAGATGAACATTTTTCAGATCTTTCTATCCTCTCTGTAAATCTGACTTTCCAATTAAAAAATAATAATAGAGGCCCGGCGCCGTGGCCTAGCAGCTAAAGTCCTCGCCTTGAACGCATCGGGATCCCATATGGCCGCCAGTTCTAATCCCAGCAGCTCCACTTCCCATCCAGCTCCCTGCTTGTGGCCTGGGAAAGCAGTTGAGGATGGCCCAACGCATTGGGACCCTGCACCCGCGTGGGAGACCCGGAAGAGGTTCCAGGTTCCTGACTTCAGATCGGTGCGCACCGGCTGTTGTGGCTCACTTGGGGAGTGAATCATTGAACAGAAGATCTTCCTCTCTGTCTCTCCTCTCTGTATATCTGACTTTGTAATAAAAATAAATAAATCTTTAAAAAATAATAATAATAATAATAATTTTTTAAATATATGGTAAGAATGGTACTGCTATGCACGTGTGTAGAGACACATGGGGTGAACAACCTTACCTTCATCAAACTCGTTATCGTCCTCCGTATGTTGGGGAAACGGAAAGCAGTTGGTGATTTCAAGCCGATCTTCTACAACCAGGCCCAAAAGCACTCCTTGAACCACCTCGGTTCCTTGACCTTCTTCCTGATAATGTTTGATAATCTTTAATACCACCTACAAGAAAATGCAGAAAGGGGTTTAAAAATCACCCTGCTTTCTAAGAAAAACAAATAAACCATAATAGCAGGTTGGAAAAGCACAAAAGTTAGTCGAATTAAACCAATGTCAATCTAGCACACCATTGCCTTTAGCACTGTCTAAATTACACAGTTCCCAGGATGTAAATGCAGGTCATGAAACTCCATGAATTTGAAGCAGTGTCTGAGTTTCGAGGTCAAGGTTCTCAAGACAGTCCGGCAAATCAAATAACACCCCCTTCAGCCTGAGGAAGCACTGAGGAAGTGATCCACTTACAAGAAAGATGACGCTGTGACATGAAGAAAAGGCCATCAGTACGACACAGAGTGAAAGCCCTCAATTCTCTGGGTACAGCACTGCAGGACCTTTCCTTCATACTCAGACCCCTTCACGACAATGGGAGGGAGAGCCGCCGAGAAACCTGGTCAGTAACAGGGAACACACAGAAAACCTGGTATCCTGTACTTTCCACTCGTCCTCAGCAAGAGGGATTCAATAAATAATTACTACTAGAATAAAGAGTTCTTGAATTACTGTCTGCTTGAAGTGTCACACAAAGGTACCACAATGTACAACTGCATAGTTAATATTGCAGTTCATGATAATAATCGCCCCTAATAATTCCTACAACACAGAGCTGTTGATATATGGAAAGTGCATTGACCACTAGTTCAGCACCTACTTGTTATTATTAACAGTGATATTTAACAAAAGCCGATGACTTCCAAGAACTAAAAGGCAACACAGCCTAAAATCTAAAGTTCTCACAGGAAGGGCCAAGTATGTGCTGGGCAGAAGCAGGCTGGACTGCAACACCCATTGGTTCCAGTGGAAGTCAGGGCTGAAAACAGAACCAGCCCAGCAATTGCAACCACCAGCTGATTGTGGTGATGGGCTGTGCTGGGCCCTGTGCTTGCTAGAACACACAAGAATCTGGTCTGGGAATACCTCAAAGTTTCTTTGTAGATCTCCCCAATCTAAATGCTGGACTCAGAACCCTAACCAAGAAAAGACAGAAGACAGAACAACTCAATCAACCACCTCAGCTATACGTTAGCAGTGAAATACTGGGCAAACGGAGACTATATGATGGACTATGTCAATCAGTGGATTCTTCAACAGCCTCATTGTGCTTGGAGTGGCGAGATTGGCAACATTCATAACTGGTGAACTATCAAAACCACTTGAGCAAGAATCTCGGAGCATGCCCCACATCTGGGACCTGGGGTGGGTGGGAGGCCAGGTGGGGCTTCTCCCTCAATATCCCCCTTTACCTCAGATACATGAAGGCAACAATATGGAAATACTAGTCTTACCCACTTTCCTATAGCCCTTGACCCTTTTTACCCTAATTAACTACGTAAAGATTGTCAAAAATAAAAAATGAAAAAACAACAAAAAATATAAATAGATAAAGTTCTCACAGGGAAATTAAGCCTAACAAGAAAATAAAAACGTATTAGCATTTTACTAATTAATACTCATTTCAAATAACTTCACAAAAACACTAATTAAAAAGGACAGTTAACTCCGAGGTACGCCTTTACAGTCTATCTTGAAATGATAGGATTGGAATCCTGAGCTTTTGCACTGTAAATCTTTATTGAATTGGATCAGAATTCTAAACATTATAAATTTTTATCTGCTTTTTGCTCTGTGACAAAATAAACCATTATGTATTTACTCAATATCATGTAGCTGTTGATTTTCTCACAGATATTGCTATAAAACCCCCCAGTTACTTTGCTCAATGTGCTTCCTGTTTATGGCAAAAGGTGGCAGCCCAACTGGACATTAAAATCATTTAACTCACCAAAAAAAAAAAAAAAAAAAAAAAAAACCACCACTAATTAATAACCACTTAGCAACAAGGTACTCTTATTGACATTATATGCTAAACAACATTCTACCTATTTTTACATGTTATTACTCACGGGCCCGGCAGCCGTGGCCTAGCGGCTAAAGTCCTCGCCTTGAACGCATCGGGAGCCCATATGAGCGCCGGTTCTAATCCCGGCAGCTTCACTTCCCATCCAGCTCCCTGCTTGTGGCCTGGGAAAGCAGTTGAGGACGGCCCAATGCATTGGGACCCTGCACCCGCGTGGGAGACCCGGAAGAGGTTCCAGGTTCCTGACTTCAGATCGGTGCGCACCAGCCGTTGTGGCTCACTTGGGGAGTGAATCATCGAACAGAAGATCTTCCTCTCTGTCTCTCCTCTCTGTATAACTGACTTTGTAATAAAATAAATTTAAAAAAATAAAAATACATGTTATTACTCACACAACCACCTTTGGAGAAAAGCATTGCAATAGTCACATTTACAGGAAGAAGAAAGAATGGCTAAAGGCCATACATTTAGAAAGTGACGGCATTTAAACTCACGCAAACTCCAAAGTCCACCTGTATACTTCAGTAACAAGATATTGACTTTCAGGCCTGGTGCGTTGTCCTAGCAGCTAAAGTCCTCGCCTTGAATGCACCGGGATCCCATATGGGCACCAGTTCTAATCCCTGCGGCCCTGCTTCCCATCCAGCTCCCTGCTTGTGGCCTGGGAAAGCAGTTGAGGACGGCCCAATGCATTGGGATCCTGCATGTGCATGGGAGACCCGGAAGAGCTCCTGGCTCCTGGCTTCAGATCGGCACAGCACCAGCCGTTGCGGTCACTTGGGGAGTGAATCATCGGATCTTTCTCTCCATCTCTCCTCCCTCTGTATATCTGACTTTGCAATAAAAATCAATAAATCTTTAAAAAAAAAACTGACTTTCCTATGAGCAACTGAACTGATAATTAAAGCACTGAGTTAGCAGGAAGGACAGGCATCTGGCCTTGCTGTTAAGACTCCATGTGAGAAGCCCGCTTCCTCTGCACACTGCGAGTCAAAGTCTCCGCTCTGTCCCTAATGCTGATCCCAGGTGACAGCAGACAATGCCTCAGTGTGTGGGTCCCTGACACCCAGACTGAGCCCCCAGCTGCCAGTTTCTGCCTGGCTCTGTCCAATGCTGCTGGTATTTAAGGAGAGTAACAGTTAACGGGAGCTCACCCATTCAGTCTCTGCCACTCAAATAATAAAGCAAAACACCTTAGATAAAAATAAAAAATACAAGTGTGTTAGCAAAGACCTTATTACAAGTACACAAAAAAAGCTTTTAAGAGAATACATATCTCTGGAGCAGACAACGCAGTCAGCAATATTAAGGAAGAACACCAACTGATGGCACCAGCAGACCTTCAACACTCTGAAATGAAGGATGGGCTCCCACTGGGCAACAGTGGGCTAAGCAACACTGGCATCCCCTATGGGAGTGCTGGTTCCACTTCCAACCTATCTTCCTGCTGATGCACCTGGGCAGCAGTGGACGATGGCCGACCAAGCACTTGGATTCCGGCCACCCACTGGGAAATCCAGAAGGCAGTCCTGGCTCCTGATTTAGACTGGCCCTCTCCCGGCCTCTGCAGGCATGTGGAAGCTGAGCAGAAGGACACAGCAAGCGCATGCTCGTGTACAATCTCTCGCTCTCTAACTCTCACACTGTCTCTGTCACTCTGCCGGCTTTTTTATTTTTTAAGATTTTATTTATTTATTTATTTATTATTTGAAAGTCAGTATGACAGAGGCAGAGGAAAAAAGCAGAGAAAGACAGGCAACTTCCACTATTGGCTCACCCTGAGATGGGCACAATGACCAGACCTGAACCAAGTTAAAGCCAGGAGCCAGAGATTCATCTGGGTCTCCCACACGCGCACCAGAATCTCTCAAACTCTTGGGGCACCCTCTGCTGCTTTTCCCAGATACCAGGGAACTGGACTGGAAACGCAGCAACCACGACATGAGGCTGATGCCCATATGAAATGCCAGGAATGCACACAGCAGCTTTACTTGCACCACAACACAAACCCTAACATTCCTGGAGGAAACATCTCTCCACTGTAAGAAAGGGTATGAGCCGAGCTCCAGCATCTACTAGCAACACTCCTCAGAAAGCTATGCAATCTTCCAAAGTTTTAATCTTCTAATTTGTAAAACAGCCCAACACCTAATAGCATGATTGATATTATTAAAAATGAGATATGCAAAATACTTCAGTAATGATACACCAAACTGATGAGTTATTCCAAACACTTCTGCCAGCTTGCATAGATAACCTAGATTCCTGAGTAGTTAACCTTATATTGGAGTCATTATTTTGGCACAGTTTCACAAAAAAGCCAGGTCAAAATATCCTTATACAATTTCAATCAGAACAAAGAGAAAACATTATTATACTTATTTCAATATAAGTTACTGCCATCTGAAACAGACATTTATCTCACCCTTTTAAGTATCACTGGACTATTAACATTCCTCTTTTTAAATAAAAAGATTTATTTATTTGTTATTGGAAAGTCAGATTTACAGAGAGAAGGAGAAAGAGAGAGAAATCTCTTCTGTACACTGGTTCACTACCCAGGTGGCCGCAACAGCCAGAAGGGAGCCAAGCTTGAGCCAGGAGCCTGGAGCCTCTTCCAGGTCTACCATACAGGAACAGGGTCCCAAGTCTGTGGGCTGTCATCAACTGCTTTCCCAGACATCAAGCAGGGAGCTGAATGGACAGTAGAGCAGCTGGGACACAAACCGACACCCACACAGAATTCCAGCAGTTGCAAAGCAAGGAGTTAGCCACCAGGCTACTGCACAGGGCCCTATATTCATTTCATAACAACGACCTAAGAACAAATTACTGACAGGACCCAACCACTGAGGGTAAAGCCCAGTGGTTTGATTACCTGTCACAAACAATAAACACAAATATTAATAGATAGGAAAACTGTAAAGTCTTCAGAGGCATCATCAGACTCACTGTGAAAGGCAAGCCTGAGGCCACGAGTGGCAGTTTCAGGAAAGACGTCAACTGTAAAGACACTCTGACATTCAAGGCTGCCCCCCCACCAAAAAAAAAAGCCAAAAGAGAGGCTAGATTACTTAAGTCATTTCCAACTCTAAAATGTATAACCTTGCCATTTTAATATCTGGTGAAATAAAGCACTGAGAAAAACATTATCACTGAAAGTAAGTTGACTCATTCTTCATTTTGACATTTTATGGTCTTCTATTTCTTGGAGACACATTAAAGTCTCAATTCTTTATTCCAAATTATAATGTAGATGGGTACAACGCTTGCTGCAAAAGTTAGTTTGCCACTTGGAAAGCCCACATCCCATATCCACCGGCCTGGGTCCTTACTCTGGCTCCACCCTCCAAACCAGCCTACTGCTAACGCACACCTTGGGAGTCAGCCCACATGGCTCGGGTGGTTGAAATCTCCAGCATCCATGCTGGATGCCCAATCTAGGTCCGGGGCTCTGAGATGCTTACCCACACCTGGATGCTGTAGGCACTCAGGAGACGGAACACAGAACAGAACTTAGTATGTCCCAAATTCCATGGTCTCTGTGTCATTCCAAAGTAAGATTTTTCCCCCTAGTTTTAAACAAAAAAAACGGATATACATACTTTCTCTATCCTATCTAGATAACCAAGAATCTGCCAAGAATCTCTGTGTGTCTGTGTATAAACACATGTGTTTTACGGATTAGCAGTCTCTGTGGGACAATCTAGGTTCTGCGAGGTGTCACATCTTTTAAAAAAATCTCATGAAAAAGAAAAGATGTTTCACTGACCAAGTCCTCAACACCCAGCTCAAGTACTGGCTCATAAAAGATCTGGAAAAATACCTGATAAAGGGCCTGGCATGGTAGCCTAGTGGCTGAAGTCCTGCCTTGTATGCACCTGGATCCCATATGGGTACCCATTCATGTCCTGGCCACTCCACTTCCCTTCCAGCTCCCTGCTTGTGGCCTGGGAAAGCAGTCAAGGATGACCCGAGGCCTTGTGACCCTGTACCCGCGTGGGAGACCTGGAAGAGGTTCCTGGTTCCTGGCTTCTGGATCGGCACAGCACCTACCGTTGCGGTCACTTGGGGAGTGAATCAGCTGATGGATGACATTCCCCTCCGTCTCTCCTCTTCTCTGTATATCTGATTTTCCAATAAAATAAGTAAACCTTTTAAAAATTATTTTAAAAACTCTACTAAGAACAGAACGGCACTTAAGCATGATTTCCTAAACACTCCAGTAAGTATGCCTTAAAAGCAAGCAGTCATTTAATCCTTACAACCAGCCTGTGAATGCAGTTATATTATTTTCCCATGGTACACAAAGATACCAAGGTAATCTTGCAAGTATTATCATATGGAAGACAGTATGCAGATTCCTCAGAAATCTGAAATGAGGTTTACCATGACCTACTCCTGGGAATTTACTCGAAAGGAATTAAACTTACAAATTTTTTGTACTTCCACTTTTATACAGCAACTCAATACACAATAGCTAAGATATGGAATCAACCCAGAAGCCCATCAACAGATGACTCACAAAGAAAATTTAGGGACATTGCCATGGCATAGTAGGTTAAGCTTCTGCCTTTAGCACTGGAATCTCATGTGTGCACAGGTGTGAGTTCCAGCTGCTCCACCTCCAATTCAGTTCCCTGCTTATCATCTTGGAAAGCAGCAGAGAACGACTCAAGCCGTCTCCTGCATCTGTATTTGAGAGCCAGAAGCAGCTCCTGGCTCCTGGCTTCAGGTCGGCGGAGCTTTGGCTGTTCTAGCCAGCCACTTGGGGAGTGAACCAGCAGACACAAAGATGGATGTCTCTCTCCTTCTTTGCAATTTCGTTCAAATAAAACGTCAGCAAATTTTTAACTGTTTGTTTTTAAAGATTTATTTATTTTTATTACAAAGCCAGATATACAGAGAGGAGGAGAGACAGAGAGGAAAATTTCGTCCGATGATTAATTCACTCCCCAAATGAGTGCAACAGTCGGTAGGTGTTGCGCCAATCCGAAGCCAGGAACCTGGAACCTCTTCCGGGTCTCCCACACGGCTGCAGGGTGCTAATGCTTTGGGCTGTCCTCGATTGCTTTCCCAGGCCACAAGCAGGGAGCTGGATGGGAAGTGGAGCTGCTGGGATTAGAACCGGCGCCATTATGGGATCCTGGGGCGTTCAAGGCGAGGACTTTAGCCGCTAGGCCATGCCGCCGGGCCCAAATTTTTTAATTGTTAAAGCCCATCTGACCCAAAAAATTTTTTAAAAAGGAAAATGTGGTATAGACACACTATAGACCACTACTCGCCAAAAAAAAGAAAAAAAACCCTGTCTTTTGCAACAAAGTGGATGCAACTAGAAATTATGCACAGACTTCAAAATTTTCACACCACCCTACTTCTCTTTCAGCTCTGTACCTCTCTGAACTTCGTGAAGTGTGCTGCGATATCACCATCTGAACAAACTCCCTGGAAGTCAGTTAAAAAATCTGGGTGGGGTTTCCACTGGATTTAGGAGTTCTCGTTTCTTTCTGATCTGCTTCTAGGTTCTCCAATGATTCTAACATCCTACTAATGCCAGTGTTTAATAAAGCAAGAAGGCCCAATCTTCCTTTGGTTTTGTTTTATTGTATGTCCTCAAGCAATTGAACGCATGTTGCCAATTAAATCACAAGTTTTCTTTCCTGTGTTAAAACTAGAGTTGCTGAAAAATGAGGACCATAAGAAATACATATTCAAAATTAACATTTTATTAATAAAAATCATAAATATTGCTCAATAAGAGGACCTCAAGTGCTCCTCAGAACCACATGTATTGCACAAAAATCAAACTAGCGGGCCCGGCACAGTAGCCTAGTGGCTAAAGTTCTCACCTTGCATGTGCCCGGATCCCATAAGAGTTCCAGTTCTAATCCTGGCGGTCCTGCTTCCCATCTAGCCCTCTGCTTATGGCCTGGGAAAGCAGCTGAGGATGGCCCAAGGCCTTGCGACCCTACACCTAAATGGGAGCGAGCCCCGGAAGAGGCTTCAGATCAGCGCAGCTCCAGCCATTGCGGCCACTTGGGGAGTGAATCAGCTGGAAGAACTTCCTTTCTGTCTTTCCTCCTTTCTGTATATCTGACTTTTCAATAAAAATAAATAAATCTTTAAAAAATAAAAAGAAAACCCTTTCCTTAAAAAATAATAGTAGTGACTAGGTTTCTTAAACCTATAAATTTGAGAGGAAATGAGGATTCTTCCACCAATTATTCCTCAGGGGATAGAAACCAACAGGCCAGTAGAAATCTATTATTACCCAATTCTACACCTGCAAACATTCTGTCCCATTAGGGGTCTCGGAGCCCACTCTACCTTCTTCGCTCTAAGGTCTGCTCTCAGCAGGCAAGTCTCCCAAATTTCGGAGGACTGCCACCACCCTGAAAGATGTTCTCTCTGTAGAAACTACCTTAACTGAATACTTTTTACTACTAATGTTTACCATTCGGTATACACTGTTTGAGCACAATACTATTGGAAAAGTGTCTGGCCTTAAAAAGAATAAAACCTAACTTTGCCCAAGTCCAAAGCCAATAAAGGACTTAACTTCTAAGACAGAATTATTGTAAATATTACAGGATAAAATATAAACATCAATCTAAATCATCCAATGAATTACTTACAAGTCAATAAGCCTATAATTGTAAAGCACTGAGGATGGATAAAATCCTTTATTCCTCAGAAATCTCTAAGAATCTCTAAGACTTCTCTAATAAAAATCTCAAACATTATCAGTTCTATACTGCAATTAGATTTTGTGGCCCCTTTAATGGAGTCTTCTCCTGACACTCACAAAGCTCCAAAGTCCTGTTTGCTCCTCAAGTCCTGAAAACCTCTGCTCAGTTCTTTACCAGGCACTGTCAGTTCCTAAACCCAGGCAACCAAATCATTAGTTCCGAAGTTGATCATTAGGTCAAGTATCCGCCACTGTTCGGCCTACATCAGATTGAAACTGAGTAGCTGCCCACCTTTGCACAAGAAGGACTAGGACTCAGCCTGATAGCTGTACCCTTGCATGGACAAAACCCTCGCAAGCAAAAACTAGTGCAGCAGAAACACAATAGCAGAGGCTTCAGAAAGCAAGGACACCACCTACTGACTTAAGCCTGGTCCTGCTGTGGGCTCCAACACTCAGAAGTTGCCAGGACAACGTATCTGTAACCGGACTTCTACTTCCTGACTCCATGAAACTCTCCTCAGACACCTGACCAGAGACAGAGCTGGTTTTCATCCATCCTCATGTTCACCAGCTACTACTTTATAAACTTTTCTTAAAAGAGCAAAGCCACAGACAGATCCAGATTTTGTGTGCTTATAGAAGGCAACAAACCCACTTCATTTACTAACAATACCAGCGAACATTTTACAACCGCCAAAATAACATGCTTTTTGATTAGTTAGACCAGTAACCATGGCAATCATGGAACATTTTGCACAGATCAGGCTGCTTCTCCTTAATTTCTTTCATTTATTTGCTAATTCATTCAATTATATATTTACTCACTGGCTTCTCCAGGCCAGCCCATAGCACAACCCTGGGAATACAGAACTAAATCTTAATTGACTGGGATGATATTCTACCAGCTCTAACTTCGGACCAGAAATGGTCTCCCCAAGAAACTGTTCAACCCATCTGGACAATAAGTAGCTGGACTCTATGCTTGGTATACGTTTGCAAGGAAAGAATCTTGATTGAATTTGAACTGTAATACTGCATCAAGGTGGAGGAATCCACCAGGGGGGAGGGGCGTGGGGAGGGGTGGGGGGGTTCCCAGAGCCTATGAAACTGTCACATAATGCAAAATAATTAATAATAAAAAAAAACTAAATCTAAAACTAGAGTAAATGCATTTACTTTCAAGAAGCTCCTATCTCAGAGTTAAGCATCACACTCTATCCACACTTCTCAGAATATTTATGGCACCAGATGCTATGTACTTAGTGATTTCATTTATATGAAATTCTGGAAAGCCTGCCTGGAGCTAGGACAAGCGCAAGAATACAGACTAGACGGAACCTGGACTCCAAGGTCTGAACTGTATGTATCAATTACACAATCGTCTAGTCCCTGAAACTCAAACTTTTTATTGAAAATGGACTTTACTGGGCCTGGCTCGATAGCATAGTGGCTAAAGTCCTTGCCTTGAACACACAGGGACCTGGATGGGAGTGGAGCCACTGGGAATAGAACTGGCGCCCATACGGGATCCCTGTGCTACCATGCTGGCCCAAGAAAAGATTTTTAAAGTCTGATAAGGAATTAATTAATCCATCTATGAATTCAGTTTCAGAATTCCAATATACCGTGAAATCCTACGAAGTCCCAGGAACTAGGTTAAGAATCACCACTATATCCTTACATTGTCTATAATGTAAAATACACATAATATTAACTTGTACATAAGCCTAGGTCATCAAAAACAAACTGTACTTTGTTCTAAATGAAAAAGTGTTGCAGCTAATTTTTTTTCTGCTACATTGAAGTGTCTGGAAATTGAGGTTACCCAGGGAGAAATCCCAGACCCTATGGAGTTGAACCATAAAATTCAAAATAAAAAATAATATTTAAAAAGCAAGGCACAGAAACGCAAAAGTTAATTTTAGTTTCTAAAAGAACTTGTTTTTATAAAACATTTACTTCCTCCCAACCCCAGAAAGACACCTATGCTACCCAACACTCAAAGTATATTTCGTAAGTTACACAAACTAAGCAAGCACTCAAACATGAAAACCACACATGTACTTGAAGAGATCTACGAAACCCATAAATTCCTCTCCCCTGTTTTTTCTCTACATCGTTAAGCATTTTCCTGCAAATTTCATTCACTGAGTTCCCAGAGGCCCATGGCTACCAAAAGCTTCAAAGTTTAAAACTTAATAAAAATTCACTACATATGTGCAGGTACATAATCTCACAATTAACAGCAGCATAGAAAAGCAATTCTTTCCTAAATCTATTAAGTTTCATTTGTTTTTAACTCTAAAGATCTCAAATAATGATAAAAACGTAAGAGAAAGATTTTTCTCATTTATTTTATTTTTAGTATTGTTTACACAGTTGAGAGGGAGCAACACAGTCATGTTGCAACACCCTAGAGACCCCCATGTGGGGATGAATGTTCTGCGGATATTATTGGAGTGGTTTGGATAGTTCTGACAGTCATCGACTTCATTGCACCAGGGTTACAATGAAATGTTTCCAAGTTCTACTGGCTAACCAAGTCCACCTTAGTGCACCCACAGACCCTCTACTTGCTAAAGAACTTGGCCAGGAGAGCGGTCCAATCTGTTGTGCCTTCCATCCTGATGGGAGACACTAGAAATTCTCTGCTAGCCTAGATGAGCTGACTCAGGACCCTATGTGCATCCCCACATGCTGTCCACTGCACAAGCATCAGCAACTGCAGAGGCTCCATTCTGATACATGCACTCCAAGGTTGCACCACATGCAACCTTGTGCTCAGGGTTCCAGTCCAGCAATCTAGCTGGAGAGTAGTCCAGGAAACCATGCTTGGGGTGACTTCAGACTTGACTCTTACGTGCACCAGCCAGTGCAGGGTCAGTTCAGTCCATCTCCTGCACCGTCTCCTGCAGCTACCTGCTCAGTTCTCCTTCCAGTCCTATCTTTCACGTGAACCAATGAGAGCTGCAGCCTAGCCCAGCCTAGCCCAGCCTAGCCCAGACCAGCCCACCACAGCTCCAGCCTTAACACATACCAACAGGGGCTGTGGCCTAGCTGGGTTAACCCCTCAATACCTCCATCAGGCCTGCCCCCAGACCTGGTTACCATTATCACAGTGAACACTTCTCTCAGGAAACGCCTCCCTTTGGGACACTCACATACCACATCGGAGCACCAGTGCCAGTCCTGCTACTCTTTCAATCCAGGTTCTGCCAATGCATGCTGGCTCAAATGCTTGGAGACCTGCTACCCCCTGGGAAACCGAGACAGCATTATGGGCTCCTGGCTTCAGCCTGGCCCAGCTCCAACTGTTGCACACATTTTGGGAGTTAACTAAAAGGTGGATGATTCTCTTCCTTTCTCCTCCTGTCACTCAGCCTTTCAAGTAGATGAAAACGACTGAACATTATACCTTACCAATTCTTATTCTGCTAGGTATCCAGTGTCTAGTCAATGAGTGATTAAAATTTGACAAATTCCCTCATGGCATTGACATCTGTCACCTCAAAATGCTTACAATCTCCAGACTTGTGCTCAGCCTACTAAGATGCAAGTCAGAACATTAAAAATCATCTGAGACACGCATTTAGCCTAGAGGTTAACATACCAGCTGAGAGCCCACATTTCTCAGCTCAGGCCCCAGGTTCCAGATTCCTGCTAATGCAGACGCTAGGCGGTGCTGACATGGCACAAGGACTCAGGAGACTACCTAGCAGACTCAGATGATTCCAGCGCCAGGCCTCTGCCCCAACTGTTAGTTATCTGGGAAATGAATCAGCAAACGGGGACCATTTTCTTTCTCTCTGCCTGTTACACTTGATCTTAGCTAAAAGGCCAAGAAGCGATTGTCTTTGCCTCTCAAAAAACAATTTTAAAAAAGGGGGGAGGTCTTAATGAACTGTCTGACATCAAACTTCCATTTTTGCTAAGTGTTACCAGTCATCTGGACCTGGAGCTATCTCTTTTAACAAAAACACCCAAGGTTTCAGGACTTTAAATATGCATTAAAATCAAGACAGTAATTACACTGAGTTACCCAAAATATTCTGTATATATGTAGATGAAATTTTCCTTTAAGACATCATCCTAACTATAAATAAAAACAAGGTCCATGTCTAAAAATATAAAGGCAAAGTTTGAATTGCACCAAGAGTCGGGCAGTTGAAAAATAAGTAGGGCAGGAAACAAAATTTCTGGCTGGCTTTATTCCAGGGAGGTAGGGCTAACAGCCTGAATTTCTCACATCAATCATCGTCACAAAGAGTTATTACTGTAAAAGAATGTTATTCTCAAAGAAACGGTAATGCCACAAAATCTCCCCTTAGCATATTCTGTAAAGTCAATACCTAACCTTTCACTTATTTCTAGCTTCTATCTGTGAACTTGGCAGTTTTCTTATTTGGTTAAGCCTAGATCATTTTTTATAACATGGAAGAAAGAAGGTAGTTACTGCCAAAGTATAAATTCAAAAAACAGAAAGTTGCATTAGTCTTAAATTTAACACATTTTATGACTCAATTGGGATAGGAGTTCCATTTCATAACTGGCTGAGTCAAACAATAAATGGGATTTAAATCATTGCTGTTAAGTTTTGATGTGAAAGAAATTTAAGTAACGTCAATGGAGGAAAAAAATTATTTTGCTCCTGACACACATGGGATTAGTTACAATGCTCCAATATACTTAATCAATATTACTTCTGTAATGTTTCAGTTTTAAAAGGTCTATTTCACTATTATTCTCTTAGATTTAACACTCATTGATGGTCTTTATTTTTAAAGTTGAATCAACTAGTACTTATTGGAACAATGGAGAACAGCAATGAAGTCTCGAAAAAAATCAAGGAATGACACTGTTCTCATAAAAATTAGTCCTGTGTGTGGGCATGAAGCTAGTCATGCAGTGACGCACTAAGCTAATCCTCCACCCTGTGGCACCAGCACCCTGTATGAGCATCAGTGTGTGTCCCAGCTGCCCCACTTCCGATCCAGCTTTGTGTTTGTGGCCTTGGAAGGCAGCAAAGGATGGTCCAAGGCCTTCAGCCCCTACGACCACATGCAAGGCTGAGCTCCAGCCTCCGGAGAGCTCAGCTATGGATATTGTGGCCATGGGGGAATGAACCAACCGAAGGAGGACCTTCTCTCCCTCTCTTTCCTAGCCCTGTAAAAGCAGGGTCAAATAAAAATAAATCTCCTAAAAATAAGAAAGAAAAATGATCTAACCAAATGCATAAAAAAGGTCACTGTAATTTAAGGTTGACTGACAAGGATGTTTAATTTATAAATTTCTATTTTACCTACTAAATATACATAACCAATCACAAACGTTTCCATGTGTAGCTGGAACATAATTTTCCTAAAATGAAACAAGTACAGATTTAACATGACCCTAACCAAAATCCTAACAACAATCCTCTAAGAAATAGAAAAGATGATACTCAAGTTCATCTGGAAACACAACAGTCCAAGATTAGCCAAAGCTATCCTCAAGAATAAAAATCAAGCTGGAGGAATCACATTACAGGGCAGCGGTCATCACAACAGTCTGGTACTGGTACAGAAACAGAGAAGATCACTGGAACAGAACAGAAAGCCCAGAAGGAAGCCCACACGTGTACAGCCAACTCATCTTCAAAAAGGGAACAGAAAAGTGAACCAGGGCAAAAGTCTGGTCTCTTCAATAAATGCAGTCAGCACAACTGCACAGCAGCCTGCAAAAGCAAGAAGCAAGAGCCCGACCTGTCACTGTCGAAAAAAATCAGCTCTAAATGGATTGAGGACCTCAATCTGCACCCAGAAATCAAAAAACTATTGAAGAAAACATAGCAAGCACTCTCCAAGATATAGGAATTGGGAAACAGTTAAACCAAAAGCACAGGCAGTCAAAGCCAAAACAAACAAATAGGACTACATCAAGCCGAGAGCTTCCGTACAGCAAGAGACGATCAACAAAGCGAAGAAGCAATCAACAGAATGGGAGAAAATCTTTGCTCACTATATATAACAGATATATGTTATAACCAGGATTTATAAAGAACTTCAAAAACTCAGTGACAGTAAAACAAACAACCCTATGAAGAGATGGGTGAAGAAAGTGAACAGGCATTTTTCAAAAGAACAAATTCAAATAGCTAACAGACATGAAAAAATGCTCAGGCTCCTAAGCCATCAGGGAAACACAATGAAAACCACACTGAGGTTCCACCTAACTCCAGTGAGATCGGCCTACATTCAGAACTCTGCGAATACCATCAGGCATGGAGGTGTAGAGGAAAGTATCCTCTTCCACTGCTGGTTAGAGTGGAGGCTAGTAAAACCACTGTGAAAGTCAGTATGGACTGTGCTAAGAGAGATCAGAACTGATCTGCTGTATGACCCACCTTTCCCACTTCTGGAAATGTATCCAAAGGAAAGGAGAAAGGGATCTGTAACCCTATATTCACAGCAGCACAATCTACAATAGTGAAGACATGGAAACAGCCCAGATGCCCATCCAAGGAGGGAGAGGGTAAACAATCTGTGGTACATCTACTCCATGGAATACTACTCAACCACTAAAACGAATGAAATTCTACCATCTACAACCAAATGGTCCCAACTAGAGATCATTATGGCTCAGGGAAAGAAGTTACTCAAAAGGATAAATATCATGTTTTCTCCGATTAAGGCAAACCTCATGCAAAATACAGGATCGACAGCCCTTTCAATAGCATTCGTGCTACATCTCAGGGGTTTTGAACTTTTCATTCATTCAGAAGTTCTCTTTTTCTTATTTCCTGACTAACTCATTGGTCACATAATAGCATCATTTTCTTCAAGAAGGTTTAATTTTCTTCTTCAGGGCCCAACACCGTGGCCTAGTGGCTAAAGTCCTCGTCTTGAATGCCTCGGGATCCCATATGGGCGCTGGTTCTAATCCCAACAGCTCCACTTCCCATCCAGCAGGGAGCTTGTGGCCCGGGAAGGCAGTCGAGGACGGCCCAATGCTTTGGGCTCCTGCACCCGTGTGGGGACCTGGAAGAGGTTCCTGGTTCCCAGCATCGGATCAGTGCAGCACCAGCCGTTGCAGCTCACCTGGGGAGTGAATCATCGGACGGAAGATCTTCCTCTCTGTCTCTCCTCCTCTCTGTATATCTGACTTCGCAACAAAAAATAAATAAATCTTAAAAAAAAAAAAAGAAAAAAAATTTTCTTCTTCATTTCTTCAGCAACACACTGGTCATTCGGTAGCATGTTATTTAACTTCATTTGCTGTAAACTTTCTATTTTTCTTTCTGTTCTTGATTTTGTTTTATGGTCTTTCATTTATTTAAGGGGATGTATACTAACTGTGTAATAGAAATTATCATTTCCAGATGTGAAGATACAATGCAGCATGCATCTCTACCTCCAAATCAGAGACGGACTCCCAATGAAACTGTTTTGACAATAGACACTGGGCTACTACCCATACTACAATGTCAGGACACACTTAAATAGCAGAATGATGGACTTATGACTGTTTATGAAGGACTATACCTCTGTAATGATTTAGGGGAAATCAGTGGGGGGCGGGGGATCTGCGAAGAGGGTAAGGGAAATCCTACAGCCTACAGAACTGCATTATAAAATACTAAAATAATTTTTAAATGTAAAAACAAATAAATACATAAATAAGTAAAAATGACTGATAAAAAGGCTGAGGAGGAGGTGCATTTGGTAAGGTAGTTAAAATGAGCCTGGAGTACTCAATCTAATATCAAAGTACCTGGGTTCAAGTCCCAACTCCACTATTGATTCTAGCTTTCTGCTAATGCAAACCCTGGGAAAAAGCAAAGCAGTAACTCAAATACAGGCGGGTCCCTGCCACGTAGGTGGGACATGAAGAACTCCTTGTCGGGTACCGACTTTGGCACGGCCAGCACTGACTAGCACTTTATTCTTTGTTCTTAAAAAAGAAGCTTACCTGAGTAAAATGAATTTCCTATCACACAAAACAAAAACACTGAAAACTGCTATGAACTCTCCAGTTCCTAACACGTTTACTCAGGAGCATGACCACGCCTAAGTAAGCACTTAACAAGTCTTCAGGTAAGGAACACATTCGATGCAGTCCCACAACCAAGTGGGAGTCCTCATTCCAACTCTGATTCCAGCTTCCTGCTAGTTTATCCTGAAAGCCAGCAGGTGAGTGGTCATCTGACACCATAGAAGACCTGGCCTAAGGAACAAGCTCCCGGCCTAGCCCAGCCCCAGCTGTTGCAGGCACTGGGCAACGAACCAGCAGATACAAGATCTCTGTTTGCCATTCAAACAAAATTAAAATAACTTGCACTTATAAAATTTGTAATATGTACTAAGAGACTATATTATTGTGATAATATGGAGGAAAAATAGCAGGAGGGGAAATGAGAGGAGGAAGGGAGGGGAAGGGTAGGTATATGTATTGCTGAAAACCATAAAGAGATAAATGTATCGCTAAATGGGCAAAAAAGTTTAAGTGGAACATTTTTTTAAAGGGTCTTTTGGTAAGGTTGTGGGCATTTTAATTGTAAATTTTTTCTGCCCAACAGGGAGCAGGACTTGCTAGAATAGGTCCAGAAAAGGAGGGAAAAAAATTTAAAGCGTAGTGAATGTCACTGGCTCTTTGGAAAGACAGTTACAAGACAATGGAAGACAATGAGACTTTCCGTTCATCACCTACTTTTTCCTCTCAATTTGTGCTCATGCACACGAATTACCCAGAATAATGGCTGTGTTTAATTAAACAGCGTGAACAAATCAAAAGGCTTTTATAACCATGAGGTAATAAGCAATCTTTTTCTGCTGGAAGACCTTCAGAATGCAATGGAAGGTTATGATTTCTTTATAAAATGTAAAATACGAAGTTTTCTTCTTTCCAAAAGGAAACTATTTCAGCTTTATTTATTTTTAAGAGCTACCAATAAGCCCAATTTGAACATAATGATCAGGCAATGAGTATTCATTTTTCAAAGAGATATTGAGTTCTACAGTTACAATCAAGAAAAACTGATAAGCAGGCAATCCAGGGAAATCCTTAAGGACTATGAAGATAACTCAGCTGTCGGCAACTACCTAGGCTGCCTTATACCCAGGCAAGTTTTACACTTCTGCAGAAAAGCAGCCATTGCTGGTGGGCATCCTGGACCTGGCTACCGCCAAATCTGTGTTAACTATACCAGTGTGCCAGCAGAGCTGCCTAGTTTTTTTTTTTTTTTAAGGTATGCAGGCAAACTGGGGGACACTGGGCCAGGACACATCAGCCCAGCCCCAGGCCCACCATGCTGCTGCCAGAGGAAGGAGGTCATGTTGGAGTGGCAGTGGCTGCGGGAATGTTTGACAGGTGACGAGTGATTTCTAGGAGCTTCTACAGACCAGGCAACTGCAGTCTCAGGTAGGAAAGGGAGCTGAGACCAGCTGGTTTAGAGGGATCAGATGTCAGCCCAAGGCATCCACACGCTCAGGAGACCTGGGATGTGCATAAAGGGCATGCCTGGCTCCTGCAACTGCTGGGACAGAGGGTAGACCATATCAGGCTGGGCTACAGCACCCATCAGAACGCGACAGAACCAGATCTGGAGGCAGATTTTGGAGGGGACTCGCAGGCTCATCTCTGTAAGCTTGCAGCATCCTCTGGTCTGCAGTAAGAACTAGAGGAGGTGACGGGTCTGAACCAGGCTGGACCACAGAACTCACAGATACTCATAGAAGGTTGGGCTGGGAAGCCAGGCTGTCAGGCTATAGCACCCAGAGCGCATGCAAAGGCCAGGACTGATGGCAGATTAAGCCACAGCACCCACCAGCAGACACAAGATCCACAGCGAGGAGCTGGCCCAGTAGGGGAACTCCCTGCTAGGCCACAGCTCCCACTGGTGAGTGCAAGAGTTGGGGCTGGGGACAGTCCAGGCCAGGCAGGCCTGCAACACCCATGGACGTACATGTGGACCACGTCTGGGGGGCGGGCCAGGCTAGACCAGTCTGCAGCACAAGCTGTCAAACACAAGCGCCAGGACAGCACGCTGGCCACAGTGGGTCAGGACGAAACGCCCCCCGGTTCATATGAGGACCAGGGCTCTGCTGGCTAAGCATTGCAGCAAGTGGCAGGGTCTGTGGGTGCACTGAGGTGGATGCAGGCAGCCAACAGACCTTGGCAACATTTCATTACAACTCTGGTACAGTGAAGCAGATGACTCAGAAATATCCAAACGACTCAAGTAGCAGACCACGCTTCCCACACTGGGCTCTGAGGTATTATCACATGACTGTTTCCCATCCCTGGCTGCTGCTGTAGTTTGACAGTAAGGAGAAACCCGCTCCCCTGAGCCCTAGACACAGGAGCAAAAAAGGACTGCAGCATTTTCCCATCCACCTTCCTCCATACCTCAACCCTATCCTCCATAAGCGCAGGTGCACATGGGGGTGCAGCCCCCTCAGCCACATAAGCAACATCGAAAATAAAATTTAAAAGTTAAAAAAAAAGTGCTAAAGACATAAAGGAGATAACAGAAAAACTTAAAGATGAGATGGTCAGACACTGGTATCACAGAAAAAATTCACTCAGTTAAACCACCGCAATAAGAATACTAGGAAGTACACTGAAAATCATTCTTAAAATGCTAACTTTAAGATTTTTAAAAATCCTAACATTCAGTTAGTGATGGTGCCAAAAAGCAGCACTCCAATACCCCACAAGTGGAAAGTAAACTATATTTATTTTTTAAAAGATTTATTTATTTTTATTGCAAAGTGAGATATACAGAGAGGAGGAGAGACAGAGAGGAAGGTCTTCCGTCCGATGATTCACTCCCCAAGTGAGTGCAACCAGGAACTTCTTCCAGGTCTCCCACAAGGGTGCAGAATCCCAAGGCTTTGGGCTGTCCTCGACTGCCTTCCCAGGCCACAAGCAGGGAGCTGGATGGGAAGTGGAGCTTCTGGGACTAGAACCAGCGCCCATATGAGATCCTGGTGCGTTCAAGGCGAGGACTTTAGCCACTGAGCCATGGCGCCATATTACACTGTACAACATGACTCTTCAGAAACACAATCTGCCCACAAGCTTAAAAACATGCCCACCCTTTAATTCATTAACTTTAATTCTAGGTATTTATTAAAGCATAGAAAACACTACAAGTCTCTCCAAGATCTTAGGGACAGCATAAGTTCATGTTAATGAGGCTTTAAAAATGACAAGCTATCAAGCCCGGCACAAAGGCTCAATGCTCACCATATTAAGTGCTGGGTTTCCACATAGCACCAGTTCATGTCCCGGCTGCTCCACTTCCAATCCAGTTCCCTACTGGTGGCCTGGGAAGGCAGCAGAGGATGGCCCAAAGCTTTGGAACCCTGTACCCACATGGGAGATTTGGAGGCTCCTGGCTCCTGGCTTCAGATCAGATCAGCTCCAGCCGTAGCAGCCACTTTAGGGAGTGAACCAACAGAACAGATCTTTCTCTATCTCCCCTTTCCATTAATCTGATTTGCCTTTCCAACAAAAAATAAATAAACCTGAAAAAAAAAAAAAAGACTAGCTTTCTTCTTTGTGGCCTGTTTTTTCTCCAGGTTTTAACACTGTTTTATTTTAGCACATCTTGCTGTGCCACAGTATCTGTGACTTAGAAACTGGCTGTGAGATTGTGAACAGGGATATGGAAAGGTATAATGTAAGGAGGAACGAAGCATCAGCAACCATCACCATGAGTAACTGCGGGAAATAAGTGTAGCAAAAAGTGCAGCAAAAAGCGCAGGCATCATTTTAGAGGAAAATAAAGTCTTAAAACTTTACACCAGAAGACAACTGGTATTTAGACTAAAGGAACAAGAAGAAAAGTATAACTGGTTTAAAACTAAGTTACTACTGTTTTTCCTGAATCCAATTTTTCTTAATATCGTTAAGCGTGGTACCAAAATTAACAAAACTGTAGCATTCTATTCTGCAATATTTAAAGATGTGCCGTTATTCAATTTTTTTTAAAGGTTTATTTTATTTTTATTGGAAAGTCAGATACACAGAGAGGAGCAGAGACACAGAGGAAGAGAGACAGAGAGGAAGATCCGTCCAATGGTTCACTCCCCAAGTGACCACAATGGCTGCAGCTGAGCTGATACAAAGCCAGGAGCCAGGAACTTCTTTTGGGTCTCCCACATGGGTGCAGGGTTCCAAGGCTTTGGGCCGTCCTCCACTGCTTTCCCAGGCCACAAGCAGGGAGCTGAATGGGAAGTGGGGCTGCAGGGATTAGAATTGGTGCCCATATGGGATCCTGGCACATTGAAAGCAAGGACTTCAGCCACTAGGCCAGCACAGGGCCCTCAGCCCTTCAATTTGAGAAAAGAGCAGTCTGTCATCATACAATAAATAGGTAAACTACACAATATCACTATTAAATCTAATTTTTATAACCATTTTATAAAATTATCTTCTACAGCAGACAGTACCACGTCTTAGCAAGCCAATTCTCCAGCTGTGGTGCCCGATACCCATAAGGGTACCAGTTTGAATCCCAGCTACTCCACTTTCAATGTAGCTCTAATACTGCACTGGGAAAGCAGTGAATGATGGCCCAACCATTTGGGCCCTTGCACCCACACAGAAGACCTGGAACAAGCCTGGCTCTAACAGCAGTGGACATTACGGGACTGAACCAGCAAATGGAAGATCTTCCCCTCTCTCTTTCTACCTCACTTTCTCTGTAATTTGCTTTCAAATGAACATTAAATAAACCTTTAAAAAATCTTCTATAATTATCAATTTACTTAAAACAAAAAACTTATCTTTTCTTTAAGCACATTATGTCATGCCTTCCCAAATAAAATAGCCAACTATCATATAGTAAATATTGCAAAGACAAAATCATAAGTTAATCTTTAAAAAAAGGAAAAAAAGGAACTAAGTTTCCAAGTAGGTGCTACAAAAGCAGCTTTTACTTAAGGAACCATCTAAGGGTGAAAAAATCCGGCCACAAAAGTTAAGAACTTGCAGACTCTTTCCAAAGGTTACTGCTCTACAGAGGCTTTCTCCTCTAAGTCTGAGCTAGAACCGAGTGAAGACCCAAAACAAGACCACCAAGACTTAAAATATCTGGAGATGCTCACCCAACTCCTAAAGTCTTGAATACTAAGCAAAAAATTAGAATTTAGTTACACTACTTCAGACACAGCTCCCTAACACACCTGGGAAAGCAGCAGATGGCCCAGCCACTTGGGTCCCGGCCCCACATGAGAAACTGGAAAAAGCTTCTGGTTCCCAACACTGGGAGCCATAATCATATGGGAGCTAAAATAACAGAAAACAGATATGAACCAATGGTGGCAAGATTTACTTTGAGCACAAGTTCTAGGAAAAACTTTTTTTTCTTTGACGTCACTCAGCTTCCAAGAAGGTGAATCATTACGCATTTAACATTAGTACTACAAAGGCAGCAGAAGATGCTAAGACATAACACATGTCAAATGCTGCTTTTTCTAACAAATCGCTTAGGACCAGGCATTTGGCCTAGCAGGAAGATGCCTGCAGCTCACCTTGATCCCTGGATTCAACACCAAGCTCCAGTTCCTGACTCCACTTCCCCGCTAACGCAGACCCTGGGAAGCAACAGGTGGCTCTGTGATTGGGTTCCTGCCGTTTCTGCAGAACACCTGAACTGACTTCCCAGCTCCCAGCTTCAGCACAGGCCAGTTCCACCTGTGGCAGGCGCATCAGCATGAACACGCAGACACAAGTTCTCTTTTTCTGCCGGGAAAACAACTTTTTAAGGCTTATTCAGAAGGAATTACTTCGTACTTGCTGAGCAAAAAGTATAACTAAGCAGTCAACTGCCAGATTGCATACTTAATCTAATCCCCATTCAAGAGTATACTTAACTCTCAAGTTAAACATAATCCTAACAAGATCGCTTAACTGGGTTTTCCTCCACAGTAAATAAAAAGCTAGAAGTGAAAGGAGTTAAGGGATAAATAAATTTAACAACAAAAAAGGCAATGACCTAAAACGATTACTCGAGGTACCTAAAATTCAGTGACAGAGTACATTTATCACTGAACAAAACAGACTAAATACTCCAAGGGCCTCTAAAGAACCACTGTCCAGCATGAGCCAACAACTTACATTCTTAATACTAACTCATCAAGATGCACTTCAACCGTCCAGCATCCTTTAACTAAACAGAAAACTAAAACACCTCAGAAAGACGTAACTAAAATGTCTAAAAAATAAAATTTCTGGTGACTGAGGGCTTCCAATTATCCAAATGAAAAACGCCCACATGTAAAAGTTATTACCCAAGTTGGAAAAAAGAAAGAGCGAGCCAAGGGCCATATAAATTCCTGTTGCCAACACATTAAAATAAATTACAGACCAAACTATATTGTACAAGAGACTACAATTTCAAACAAAAGCTTCCATTTCAGGGCATTTAACGACTCACATCTACTCGGTAAGCCCCACAACGCCAGAGTTTACAAGGACTCAGCAGATCCTCCACCTCCCTCCCCACCAGGCCCTTACAAGTTGGAATTCTTCATTTCAGCCCAGAGTGCTTCCAGCCACACTCTCACCACAGCTGAGGAAGCATCTGAGGTAAAGCAGACGACATTCATCTCGAAGCATCAGATGAAAATCTCACCCTGAAATCTAACCGCATGTTCACCTGCTGCACGCCACAAATACTAACTGCCCAATTAACCTGAGTGATTTTTCTTACAGAAAAGAAACTGGTAAGTGAAAAGATTAAGTGTGAACAAGCTCACAGTTAGCCTGTCTCCTATCCTCACGCTGCACTCTCTTCTAACACCTGAAACTATCCACAAGGCACTAACCTAGTCTCCTCGCGATTCACGTGCAAGGAAATTTCTACGCAACATTATATTCATTCATTCATTCATTCATTCATTCACATTACCCAAAATGGTCAAAATGGTCCAAAACATCACATCTGAGCTACCATCTCAAGGACAAAAATGTATCTGTAACTCTGATTTTTCCATTTATCAGTAACACACTCTGCCTTAGTTACAAAACTCAGAAAAATGAGATGGCTGACAAGTTAATGATAAGTCAGTTCATGACACGTCCACTAACAAGATGCTAAATAAGTTAACTATGCAAAAAGCAAAAATAAACTTTAAAAGGTAACAAAAGTTAGTAACCACGCCTATTTTTTAGGATTTATTCCTTTTTATTTGGAAGTCAGAGAGAGAGGAGAGAGATACAGTTCTTTCATGTACTGGTTCACTCCCCAAATGGCCACAACAGGCAGAACTGGTCTGTCTAAGGCTGGGAACAAGGAGCTGCTTCTGGCTTTCACACGCCTTGGGCCGCTCTCCACTGCCTTCCCAGGCCATGAGCAGAGACTCAGATCAGAAATGGAACTCAAACTGGCATGGCCTTCCACACTGCACATTTCATTCAAAACAAAGATATAGATATTTTAAGACAACAGATAATATATGCCTAACTTCAAGCACATTTATTTACATGAAAGGTGAAACTGTGATGTCAGCATCTCATATGGTCACCAGTTCAAGTCCCAGTTACTACACAGGGATCCCAAGACCCGCTAATGACAACCAAGGTCCCTGGGCCCTCATATCCACAGCAGAGACCTAGAAGCAGCTTCTGGCTCCTGGTTTCAGATCAGACCAGCTCCAGCCAACAAAAAGGGAAAAGAGGGGCCCAGCACCGTGGCCTAGTGGCTAAAGTCCTTGCCTGGAACACGCCGGGATCCCATACGGGCGCTGGTTCTAATCCCAACAGCTCCACTTTCCCATCCAGCAGGGAGCTTGCGGCCTGGGAAAGCAGTCGAGGACAGCCCAAAGCCTTGGGACCCTGCACCTGTTTGGGAGACCTGGAAGAGGCTCCTGGTTCCCAGCTTCGGATCGGCACAGCACCGGCCGTTGCAGCTCACTTGAGGAGTGAATCATCGGGCGGAAGATCTTCCTCTCTGTCTCTCCTCCTCTCTGTATATCTGACTTTGTAATAAAAATAAATAAATCTTTAAAAAAAGGGGGGGGCGGAAGAGTCACAAAGATATTAGTGAAATCCTATTTCTCAAGTTCAATGATTATTTAAACTATGGTTTATTTTACATGGTATTTTTCACAGTTCTTCACTAATGTTATAATCATTTTACAAACTTACAGGTGAATAGTAGTGACAGATTCTAACAGTGCAGTTTATAGTCAGTCTTTACTTTTAACTTCAAGAGAGGGAAAAAGTGAGAGCTAAAAACAACACAGGAAACGTTTCACATTGGGAAGTAAGAATGGTAAGAGAAAACAGGTTAAGAGAAGGAAAGGTTACAAATGGAAAAGAATTAATGAGGGCCTGGTGCGGTAGCCTAACAGCCAAAATCCTCACCTTGCATGCTCCAGGATCCCACAACGGCACCAGTTCCGATCCCAGTGGCCCCTCTTCCCATCCAGCTCCCTGCTAGAGGCCTGGGAAAGCAGTAGAGAATGACCTAAAACCTTGGGACCCTGTACCAATGTGGGAGACCCGGAAAACACTTCTGGCTTCAGACTGACTCAGCTCAACTCTGGCCTTTGCAGCCACCTAAAGAGTTAATCAGAAGAAGGAAGATGTTTCTCTCTCTGTAACTCCTCTCTGTAAAATAAATCTTAAAAATGACGCTAACCTCTGGGTTCCTGTGAGACACAGCTGAGAGTTATCATGAAGGTAGTTCCTGTGTCCATTCCGCTCACCTGTGAGTGGTACATCTGGTAAGAGAGGTGCGTTCACCCAACCAATGAATTCACAAAACAATCCCAAGTGGCTTCTGCAGGTCACCACATAAACACCTTCATCAAATCCAAACAGCTCCATGTGGCAAACCTACTTCACACCACCACCTGAAAGATGAAGCAAGCAGAGCTTGGAAA
The DNA here is from genome assembly GCF_030435755.1 of Ochotona princeps. Lineage (NCBI taxonomy): Eukaryota > Metazoa > Chordata > Mammalia > Lagomorpha > Ochotonidae > Ochotona > Ochotona princeps. The sequence continues at coordinate 19,925,221 of NC_080840.1, read as the reverse complement.
GGCCGGCTTGCCCCAAGTCAGACAACTGCTCAGTGGCAAGAACCACCCGCCAGCTCTCACCATAAATCTACAACTTTTCAATCAGCTGGCTAATGTAGACAGATCAGACCACCTTTTGGATTAAAATTATCAGACTCCACAACTTTAAAATGTGCGTGTTAATTAAAAAATACTTCCTTATTACAAACGTCTAAGCTTTGCACTAATCTAAGAAGAGAAACATCAAAACAGATAATGCTTTTTAAACAGTAAGGGAGGCAGGCTGGTTTACACTGGAACCTCATACTTCTTAAAAGCAGAAACGTAATTTCTCACGATTCTATATTTGCCTCTGCCCTGCTCAGACCTTGGCTCACGAACCTCCATTACATTTCAGGCCAGCCTCTTTGACCCTGTTTTCTAATGTTCTGAGTAAACTAGACGAGGGTTGATTCCGAATCAGTGGTTTCAGGTGAAGCGCCTAACTACCCGTGGATTCCAGAGTGCCGACAGCGAGCGTGCGGCTGTCAGACCCCAGCACGAAGCAACACTTTCCGAACCCCGGAGTGCGAAAGCCCCCTCGGCATCCGCATCGCCTGTTGCAGCCCCAGCAGGGCTTTCTCCAGAACTCTTCTCCCAGACTTGTCACGACGCCCGACAACCTGTTACACACACCCCTAGTGTACTCAGCCCCTAACTCTGGCGCCACAAGACGGACAAGCCCACAAAGTCTCCTGAACAAGTGAAGGAGGAAGATGAGGCTACTACAGGGAAACCACAGCCCAGCCTCACTGAACCCAGCGGCAAGGCGGCCGGGAAACACGTTTCGCCGGACCGGGCTGGGACCTGCGCGCCCCACGCGGGCCTGCGGAACTCGGACTCACCAAGCCATCGATCTGCACTTGCTTCACGGCCGAATCTCCAGAACCGCCTTTGCCTTTGCCCTTGCCCCCAGCGCCGGTGGCGGAGCTGGAAGACGTGGAGCCAGAACCGGTGCCTTCCTTGCGGGACGCCATCTTTCGAGCCAGACAGGAAGAAAAGGAAACGTGAGTTTCCGGAAGCGGAAGTGTCGCGACCGCGTGACGTCATCCGAAGGGCAGCGTTCTCGGGGCGGAACTGGCGGCGAAGAGCGAAGACCACGCCTGCGCTCCGCGGGGACACTGAGCGCGTGTGCGGCGTGTACGGGCTGTCGGTTTACCCTGAGACATTCTTTTCCCGGTTTCTTTTTATTAGTTTGTAACTTTTAGGGGTCTTTATATTAAGAATTCCACAAGAAGTTTTGTTTATGTACTTGCTTATATTCGCAATGCATTCCATGGATACTGAGAAAACTACCAAATGTGCATAATCATGATACCATTCATAACAGATTTATTTTTAAGTACATTTCAATTAATGTTTAAGTACTATGCTCTTCACTGATAAACAGTATATATATATGTATATATGTATATATGTATATATGTATATATGTATATATGTATATATATGTAGCTCTTTGGCCCGGCGGCATGGCCTAGTGGCTAAAGTCCTCGCCTTGAAAGCCCCGGATCCCATATGGCGCCGGTTCTAATCCAGCAGCTCCACTTTCCCATCCAGCTCTCTGCTTGTGACCTGGGAAAGCAGTCAAGGAAGGTCCAAAGCCTTGGGACCGTGCACCCGTGTGGGAGACCTGGAAGAGGTTCCTGGTTCCAAGCTTCAGATCGGCGCAGCACGGCCATTGCGGCTCACTTGGGGAGTGAATCATTGGACGGAATATCTTCCTCTCTGTCTCTCCTCCTCTCTGTATATCTGATTTTGTAATAAAAATAAATCTTTAAAAAAAAAGTTCTTAGAATAGTTGCTAATGACTGAGAAAGAAAGAAAAAGGAAAGGAAATAAAAGGAAAATAAACTTAAAAATTTGAAACAGTACAGAGCAAGAACATGAAACAAAAATATGAATAACTGTAGCAAACCTCCCTACTTGTCTTAAATTTTCCAAAGTATTTTGGGGGGTTAAGTTAATACAATTCTCCAGTGTTATAAATGTATGTATAGATGTATGAAAGATTAATACATCATAAACTGGAGTGATTAAGAGTTATTATATAGGAACATAAAATTTCCACACTCCACTCAAACTGATGAAGTGACATAACACTGAACTGGCCTAGTTATTTATCTCTAATATAATATTAACAGAAACCACTAGAGCTATACACAGAAATGCACTTGAAGTTACTATAAATCAATATGAAATTTTGAAATATATTCAAATACCATATACTAATACAAGAAAAAGAGAACAGCAGAATAAAGCCAACAAGTATCAAAAATTAAATATTTTTAATTGAAATCATTCAGGGTATGTTCTCCAGCTACAATAAATTCTGAAAAGAAATTAAAACATAATGAGAAGGACCTAACATGGTAGCCTAGCTGTCGCAGCCAGCTGAGCCGGTAACATGGACACGGCGAAGGTCCGGGGGTCAGGCGAAGGGTCCGGGGGTCAGGCGAAGGTCCGGGGATCAGGCGAAGGTCCGGGGTCAGGCGAAGGTCTGGGGGTCAGGCGGAGGTCCGGGGGTCAAGCACCGACACACGCAGACCAGCGATGGTGGGAGAAGTCTCTCTCCAGCCTCTCTTTATTACTCCTGTATATACTCTTTCCGCCCAGCCCATTAGGGCGCCACTAAGGCGCCAATGAGTCTGATTAGACCAGGTGCTATGGCCGCAGACCCAATTCTGGAGTGCTCCGCTTAATGAGTGTTAATCAACTTATTAGCCCACTACATCTAGTGACAAAAATCCTGGTCTTGCAAATGCCGGGATCCTATATGGGTGCTGGTTCATGTCCTGGATGCTCCGCTTCCCATCCACTTCCTGCCTGTGGCCTGGAAAAGGAGTAGAGGATGACCAAAACCTTGGGACCCTGCACCCATTTGGGAGACCCAGAGGAGGTTCCAGGCTCCTGGCTTCAGGTTGGCTCAGCTCTGATTATTGCAGCCATTTGGGGAGTGAACCAGCTTATGGAAGATCTTCCTCTCTGTCTCTCCTTCACACTGTAAATCTGACTTTCCAATAAAAATTAAATAAATCTTTTAAAAAAAAACTGATAAAGACAAAAGGAAAATTCTCATATAGTTAACAAATAGACCACATGCTTAAAATGTTTCTCACACAAATAGAAAATCTAAAGAAAACTTATATATTGAACTGGACAGATAGGAAGTAGAAATATAATTTGTAGGATAGGGCCCGGCGGCATGGCCTAGTGGCTAAAGTCCTCGCCTTGAATGCCCTGGGATCCCATATGGGCGCCGGTTCTAATCCCGGCAGCTCCACTTTCCCATCCAGCTCCCTGCTTGTGGCCTGGGAAAGCAGTCGAGGAATGCCCAATGCATTGGGACCCTGCACCCGCGTGGGAGACCCGGAAGAGGTTCCTGGTTCCTGGCTTCAGATCAGCGCGCACCAGGCGGTTGCGGCTCACTTGGGGAGTGAAACATCGGATGGAGGATCTTCCTCTCTGTCTCTCTGTGTATATCTGACTTTGTAATAAAATAAATAAATCTTTAAAAAGAAAATTGTAGGATATAGATACATGGGTGCCAAGAGGCAAGTTAATGACTAAATGCCTAAATCAGAAAAAAGAACACATTGAAAGTCAATAATTACAAAAGAGCAAACTGATTAACACAGTGGCTGGGGTACTCACATTTCATGTCAGGGTATTGGATTTGGGTTCTGGCTTTGCTCCTAACTCCTACTTCTTGCTAATATGAAAGTGATAGGTCAAATAACTGGGTCTGTGCCCCCCACCTGGAAGAATGGATTCAGCCTCTAATTCCTGCCTTTGTTCTCCCAAGATCAGATAACTGTATATTTGGGACATGAACCAATGGTTGGAAAGTAACTCTTTTGCTCTCTCTCTCTCTCTTTAAAGTAAGATAAATAAACATTTTAGAAAGAATCAATACCCCATATTCCCCCATCAAGATCATACGAGGATAAGAGCAAAACATACCGAAAGCATGCCTAAGAAAGACAATAAGAAAACAGAATACTAATTATATTCATTCATGCAACCATTAAATTGCACTACTGTTCTGCTTAAAGGGCAGTTTAAAATTGTATCAAGTTGATTTTACTTAGTTGCTAGGTAAAATAAATTTACTCTGTACTCCCAACAATATGTTTTTCATTCTGTTTCTAACAGGAACTAAAGTTTGTAGCATACTTCTCTGTTTGCTAGAAGGAGTTCCAATTTAGTTACGGGAAAGGGGGATGGAAAGGGCCTTCCAAACCAAGCCCCGAGACCCTGTCTGTGTGGGATTACTGCGTGGGGACAGGAAGCAAGGAGAGCCTGCCGTACCTGAATGAAGAAATGAAAAAATAAACAGTCTGACTAGTTCTGCTTTTGTGGCATAATAACTACCCACTAGGAAAACAGCCCGTGAATGCCAGGCTGTGACCATTCCAGATCTTAGCCTCAGCCAGAATTGGAGCTGCTTTTTCTTCCTTGACTAAGATGTATTCTTACAATGCAGTAAAATGGAGGAGTCAAGACACCAAAGATAATCCAAACACCTTTAAAAAATTAAATATATATATATATACATACATATATATGAGAAAGGGAGAGCTCTAGTCCCATTCCATAATCAGCTGTGCCACAGAACTTTTACAAATGTGAATTTATTCCTATTGAAATGTTGCCTGCTTTCAGACCTCAATAGAAGGCAACATTCTTTGGAAGGTTAACTCTTGGACCCGGGATGGACCCCTTCTCAGACAGAACACATGGGTTATTAGCATGGAACATTGCTGACCACTACATGCCACTCCACATGGAAGCTAGGGCTGGGACCTGTCTAGCAGGGATAGATCCCAGTACCAGACTGAACGTCAAAACAGGGGACGGGTCACATTAGGCCATGACACTAACCAGCACACAGAGAATCAGGTCTGGGGATACATTCTGTAGGGGATATGTGGCTCAAACACTGCAGAAATGCAAGTCCTGCTGGTTAGCTCAAGAGTTGGGGTGATAAGGTACTGAGCTATCAGTGACCATGGAACCTGATAACATGAATGGGTACAGGGGCCAAGAATATTCTGGGCAGGTCCTGGCTACAGCACCCACATATATGCATCCTAAAACAGAATGTGGAGTGTGTCTGTTGCAACATTCACCATCTATACAAGGCCAAGATGCAGTGACAGGCTATGCGGGCAAGGGCCAGCACCCACTGGCATGTGTGAAATCTGGTTCTGGGAGTGGGCTGAGTGGGGGAACATGGGAAACTCCCCTAGTGAATCATAGCTCCCACTGGTGAGCACGTGATCCAGGCATGGTGGTCAGGCAAGCTGGGCAAAGATGCTCCAAATGATGGCAAATGTGTGGATTGGTTTGGGAAGGAGGCAGACTGGGCAGGGCCAGGCAAATCTTAGCTCACTGGCAAGTGCAGAAACCAGGCTGCACCACAGGTCATGCCAGGCTAGGCTGTCACACCTACTGGTTTGCATGAGCCAGGGATGGGAGCAGACTGAGCAGGGCCAGGTTCCAGGAACCACCAGTGAGACTTGGGACTGGGGGCAGGCCAGGTCAAGCCAGGCTACAGCATCCAAAGGCAAAGGCCAAGACAGGTGAGGGACTATGCCAAGCTGGGTCAGAGCAACCAATGGCAAATGCAAGATTTGTGGCTGGGAAATAAGCCTGGTTGGGGAGCCCTGGCTGGGCTGTGGTTCCCACTGGTGAGTGTGAAGGCAAGAGTGGGGCTGCTATCTGGGCTGGACATGGCTGCAGTGTTTCTCAGCACCAGTGTGGACTGGGTCTGGGGTGTGCCAGACTGAGCTAGACTCCAGAACTCACTGGTGCTCATGAGAACCAAGGTAGGAGTAGGACGGGCTGGGCTGGGTCTTTGCCCCTGCTGAGCCATGTGTGAGCTGTGTCAGGGTGTGGGCCAGCCTTGGCTGGGCTGTAACATACAACAGTAAAAACCAGAATGGGTGAAGGACAGTCAGGAAAGGCCACTGTACCTCCTAGGACAGGAGGTGGACTAAGTAAGGCTGGCCCATGGACCACCAATGGGTGCAAAATCTGGCATTGGGAGAGGTTTTGATGGAAGCATTTGGGGAAACTCCTCTGTCAGGACCCAGTCCCTGCAGGTGAGCGCAAGAACCATGATAGGGACCAGCGCAGACCAGGCCAGGGAAAGGTACCCACTGGCATACATTTGGCACAGGTTGGGGATGAACCATGCTGAGCCAGTTCATATCACCCACTGGTGAATCCTAGCAAAAGAATGGAATGATGGTTGGGCCAGGTTGGGCTGCAACACAAGCCATTTCACATGAGGGCCAGGACTGGGGGCTGGATAGGCTGGGCTAGGCTATAGCTTCCCCCAGTGTTAGCTGGAATTGAGGGTAGGCTGGGCCTGGCCAGACTACAGCACCCACTTGCAAATGCCAAGATGAGGTTGGCCATGCCAGACTGAGCCACAGCACTCAACAAGCACATGTGAGAACCAGGGGGAAGTGGCGAAGATGGCAGGGGGTAGAATGGGTCTGCCCTGCTGAACCACCACCCCCACTGGGAAGCATGAGAGTTGGGATGAGGGCAGACCAGGTCAAGCAGGGCTACAACACCTGTTGCCTGGATCAGGGAAAGCAGGCTGGATTGATTGTTCCTAGCGGTACATGTACAAGCCAGATAAGGATTGGGTTGGTAATTCGGGACTGGGAGTGGGTCCAGTAGTGAAACAGTGGGGAAACCTTCTTGTTTTGCCAATTCCAATTGGTGAGCATGAGAACCAGGACTGGGAAAGCATGACTTGACAGAGAGTGGCACCCGCTGGCACGTGTATGGGCTGGATAGTGGGACTGGTTGGCTTGAACTAAGCTTCAATGCCCACTGAAATTTATTTATTTACTTTTAAAGATTTATTTTATTTTCATTACAAAGTCAGATGTACAGAGAGGAGGAGCGACAGAGAGGAAGATCTTCCATCTGATGACTCACTCTCCAAGTGACCGCAACAGCTGGTGCTGCGCAGATCCGAAGCCAGGATCCAGGAACTTCTTCCTCCAGGTCTCCCACACGGGTGCAGGATCTCAAGGCTTTTGGCCGTCCTCAACTGCCTTCCCAGGCCACAAGCAAGGAGCTGGATGGGCAGTGGAGCTTCTGGGATTAGAATCGGCGCCCATATGAGATCCTGGTACAATCAAGGCTAGGACTTTAGCCACTAGGCCATGGCACCAGGCCTAGTGAAATTTATGAGAGCTAAATGGGATGTGGGACAGACTGGACCAGTCTGCTGTACATACTGACAAGCGCAGGAACAAGGGCACGAAATGGGCCTCGTGGGGGTTATTATGGGTCATTCCGACTAGCTTTCAGCTCCCACTGGTTTGTACAAGAGCTGAATGTATGGTGGGCAGAATCAGGTTGGGCTATGACACCCATTGGTTTGTGTAGAAGGCAGGGCTGGAGGCAGAACTGACCTAGCAAGTGCACCCATCAGCGTATACATAAGCTGATTTGGGCAACAATCCTGTATTGGCAAGCATACACAAGAGTCAGGTCTGGGATCACCTTAAATGAAATTTCTTTGGGAATCTCCCCAGCTGAATCACTGGCCTTAGAACCCCCAACCATTGACGAAATTGCAGGTGCCATGGTCTGATCATGGAGTGTATTGTCAGAGCTGGGCCTCCTCAGTGGCTTAGATGGGGCAGTGAACAGCATATCCAGGTGCACATGGAGGACATGGCAGTACATTGGAATCTGCATAGGACACCTGGTACCATAACAGAGGATGGAAGACAGAACAAATCAATCAACAACCCCAGTCAAGTGTTAGCAGTGAGTGTCTGAGCAAGTGGAGACTCTAAGGTAGACTGTATCAACCAGTGGATTCTGGAGAGATTTCATTGTGCTTGGATTGGCAAGATCAGCAGTAATTCAGAACTGTTGAACTGTCAAAACCTGTTGATCAGGACCCTAGGAGCGTGTCCCACATAGCAGACTCTGGTATGGGTGGGAGGTTGGGTGTGGCTTGTTCCCTTATCTTCCGCCTTCCCCCAGATAAAGGAAGAAAAGTAAGATAAAAAAAGAGAATGTGGAAATGGTGATCTCACCCACCTACTTTCTCCCCTTGACTCTTATCACCCTAATCAACTATATAAAAATCATCAAAAATAAAAATAATTTAAAAAAAGAGCATGGAGTTCCATCAAAATTAACAACCCAGGTCAAAGCCACAAATCTCAGAGATGAAGCAGGTGTTTGGCTTAGTGGTTAAGCGGCTAAAGAACTGCTTATGTTATTCACATCCTATATTTGTCTTTTAAAAAAGACTTTTTAAAGATTTATTTGAAAAACAGTGCGAGAGAGTGATTTTTCCATCTACTGGTTCATTTCCCAAACATCCATGACAGCCAGAGCTGGGCCAGGCCAAAGCCAGGAGCCAGGAACTGCATGCGAGCCTCCCCCGTGGAGGGCAGGACTTGAGTTCTTGCTTTGTTTCCTACTGTCTTCTCGGGTGCGTCATCAGGGAGCTACAGCGTAAGTGTCGAG